>NC_133475.1:10587915-10928436 GCF_025370935.1 Choristoneura fumiferana | reverse complement strand
GGACCATTAAAACACGAGTGTAGTTTCATAAAAGGGTCACATGAGTGCTTTAAGGCCTAATTACGTACAGTTGCATAAAATATATTAAATCCTCTATCATGTGTTCCGCAAACCATTGAGAATGACCTGCATTGCAACGAGAATTACGAACAGGTATGTCGGCCCACGAGCTGTGCCCGAGGATCGCCCGCCTGCTGCTGAACATCTAATGCACTGCACGCGTACTATAAATCTCATTACGATACAGATTTATAATATGGGTATTATTGGGTATATTCGGTAATACCGCCTGGAACTCGTATTATGTGCAACATGCGCTTGATGATTTTTTGCATTTTGTGACTAAGCCTTGTGATTCAACCTCGTGATAACCGACGACCTTATGCACTTAAACCCGACCGTTATTATCACCCGACATTATAAACCAAAGCCAGCTGTAATAAAGGGGAGTCCATATGTGAGACGTTTAAGTACAGAAGGGGAGGGCCAAATCTCACCCAACCTCACGCACCCAGATTGATCTCGGCAAATGTCACGTTTTGTCTTGCCGCAAGGAACAGTATCGGATTGAAATAAGTAAAATATGTTTGTTTACTAAAAATCATGGCTAAATCATATAGACATACAAGTGGATTACTAACGTGTGGGCAAAAAACTTTTCCCAAAGTATCACATCCCAAAATATTTTACTCTAATTATCATTTGGCAAAAAATCATTTGCTAAAACAACTTAAGGCAATTTTACAGTTAGTAAATTTTTTTGGCAAATTACTGTTTCAAAAATGATTACTCAGTCATGTTTCACATTACCAAGTGTTATTTAGTCAAATGTGCCGTTTGGCAATAACCTACTTTTCTCATAGCAGTTTGCTTCTGTAGGAGACGCAGTTCTAACCTAACCTAACCTTATTCTGGTAGCAGTTGATTTCTGTGGTTGGTTCGTGTACGAAGTGTCATTTTGATCAAACATTTTTTTGTAATATAATATTAGCCAAAAGAAAACGTTTGCTTAATAAACGTTTATCATAATAAAACTTGACAATGTAAAATTATGCCAAATGATAATTTGACCAAATTAATAAAATGCGAAATGTTAATATGATAAAGATTCGTTTGGGAAATTAAACTACTGCGATAAGTTTTTTGGGAAGTGAAATTTGGCGAAAAATATTTTGCCGAAACGGCAGTACACCACATAAAAGTATATATTAATTGGGAAAGAAGGGAGGAAAAGGGAAAAGGGTCGCTCCAAATCTCACGAAACCTTACCGTGGGGCGAAAAATCACAAAATTGTCTCGATCGGCCCATAGCGAATGCCAATATAAATAATAAAATGCATGTATTTAGGTTTATTACACGGACAGGAAAACACCCGTATACGCGTGTTTTCTTGACTTGTCCAAGGCTTTTGATTTGGTGTCATATAGTAAGTTATGGCAAAAACTGTACGAGGACACCACGTTACCCAGTGAGTTGATTGAAATGTTTAAGTTCTGGTATGGTCATCAAAATAACGTGGTAAGGTGGGCTGACTCGTTATCTGACACATATAGGACAGAGTGTGGGGTACGACAGGGTGGGCTCACGTCACCCAAACTCTTCAGCCTGTATGTCGATCGGCTGATTGATGAGCTCAGCAACGCTATGGTCGGATGCTCAGTAGGAGGTCAATTTATTAATAATATAAGTTACGCAGACGACATGGTGTTGCTGGGCCCGTCAATAGGCGCCATTAAAGATCTTTTAGTCATATGTGAAAGATACGCTGAGGCCCACGGCCTTAGATATAATGCCTCAAAGAGTGAGTTGCTGGTGTTTAAGGCGGGTACAATGAATTATCCACGTATTATTACCCAAGTAAAACTCGAAGGCACTCCTCTAAAGGTAGTCGAGGAGTTTAAATATCTGGGGCATTGGGTTACAGCGTCACTTAGCGACTGTAAGGATATAGAGCGAGAGCGTAGGGCGCTGGCGGTGAGGAGTAATATGTTGATCCGTAGGTTTGCCAGGTGTACTAAAAACGTCAAAATTTCTTTGTTTAAGGCATACTGCCAGTCATTTTATACCTGCAGCCTGTGGGTCAATTATACTCAAATAGCCTACAGCGCCCTACGCGTTCAATATAACAACGAGTTCAGAATGCTGCTGGGGCTGCCGGGGCGCTGCAGCGCGTCAGGAATGTTCGCGGAGGCGCATGCAGACGGCTTTCACGCAATCATGCGGAAACGGGTCGCCTCGCTGCTGCAGCGCATCACTCGCAGCCCCAACAGCCTCCTGAAGACAGTGGCGGAGCGGAATGCCGGTCCATTTATGTGCCACTGGAACCAGCTGCATGTGTTGCCCACTTAGTATAGTATAGATGTAATGTAATCTTACTGTTCTTAATTTTATGTTCTTAATTTTTGTTCTTAATTTCTATGTGTATGATCCGAGTTGGTCGAAATAAATTTTATTATTATTATTATTAACTATAGTAAAATTATTGGACCAAAAGTACCGCGTACACGAAAAATGTTTTAAAGATATTTTAGACGTAAGGTTTTTTAATATACCTATAGTGAGAGAGAGGAATGGTAATGAGCAACTGCTTGTAGGCACGTAATGTATAAAGCGTGTTAGGGGATTGGAAGAATAGATATAAATATTTTAAGGTCCCGGCAAAGCAATAAGATTTGCTCTTATTCTTACGTACTTTTTAACACATACGTACTTACACTAAAATATTGGTAACGCGTCCTATAGGCACGCGTTTTTGTGACTGGCTTTCGTTTTCATAATTTTGTAGGAATTGGACGCACATATGCGTTTGCAACACCTGACAAAGTTTTGGGTTAGACAGCCAGCAGCGAAGTCTAAATCGACTTGAAAAAATGGGAATTTGTCGTTACTATGTAAGTTTTTCGTTACCCACAGGAAGAAATTTTAATTCACACAAAAAAAATATTATGTGATTCATGCAGAGTCGTTTCGGATAGTAACTCCATCTTGCCCGTTAGCTTGCCGCTAAATATACTATAACTATGCCGAATAACTAGCTTAACGACATTCCACCTTAGTTCCCAGACCATAATAACATAGGTCTTCATAGGTTTGGCTGCCTTATGTTTATGGGCCACTCTTTTCACTTTCCGACAAGTGAGCTGCGAGATTTAAATATGTTTAAAAACTCCTCATAACTTTCTAATCATTTGAAATTTTGGGTTAATATGTTGGCCAGATTGTTTATTGTCAAAAATTTTAGAGCTAAATTATACATGTAAAATATGTAGTTAAATATGTTCTATGTATTACAGACACTAAAGGCTGTTTCACCACCCATCGATTATATCAATGGGTGGTGAAACAGGCGTTAGTATGTATCAAGATAAAGATAAGGACACTACTTTAAAAGTTACAATATAAAAAATATTACTACATTTAAAAGATACTTACGTAAATGTACCTATCTAATATTTATGTAGTCCGTCATGTCATGACTCAATCGTTACTGTAAATATAATCAAGAGATGAAAATAGAAAACTCTGGGAAAACTCAACCCAACACGCTCAACTGAACGCACCTGGCGATGGCGTAATGATTTGAATATTTTCTATAATTAGTTTTGACTATGAATTTGCCCTAACCTGTATATTATTATAGAAATATAGGTATACAGACAATACGAATTGCGCGAGAAAATTAGCGAAGAGAAAAATTAAGTCGATTGAAAATAGGTTTTTTTCTGATATTTTGAAAAATCTATATATCTGTCTCTTTCTAAAACGCTTTTCTCTATGGAACAGTAGTTTTTATCTATTGCGCTACGTGCGTGTGACGTCACGTGCAGGTAAGTCTTACTGTGTCTAATCTTGAATTTCATTCAAACCTTAACTCTGTTATTTGTAAAGGTGGCTTTTTGCTCCACAGTGGGCGTCTTCCAGCTGATGATGATGATGATGATAAAAGCTGTTAATAAAAATAACGTATTTCAGATACAAACTAGATACATTGAAGGTACATGAATACCAGAAAAAATATACAAACCAAGATATACATTATATGTGGCTTACTATCACTTAGCAAACAACGTTTAACAAATGATCATTCCACAAACTTCATTTCACAACCCACTTCATATCGCAAACTGCTCATAACACAATTAATGATCATTTGATAGATACACTTTTAACAAACTTGTCACTTTAAAAACACATCATATTATAAAAACATCATTTAAAAAATATCCATTATCCAAACAACTCATTTTTCAAACTAGTTATTTTACAAAACATCAATTTATAAATGATTATTTAACAAACCACTTACATAACATGTTTAAATTGGTAGGATTAGGTTCTCGTGGCTTGTTCTCGTCTCGCATTCCTTAAAGTCGCAGTTCTAACCTAACCTGACCAACTACACTAACAGTTAGTTTTTCTATGGGTCGCAGTTCTAACCTGACCTACTATACTGGCAGAAGTTAGTTTTTCTTACGGTCTCAGTTCTGACCCACCCTAACCTACTCGTATTTCTTAACCAAATTAACCTGAGCTACTGGCACCTCTAATTATTCTTAATAAAGTGTTTGCCAAATAATGCATTTTATCATATTTTTTTTGCCAAACGTTGATTTGACAAACGTGGTTTTGCCAAATGATGAAAATAATAAATTAATAGTTTGCCAAGTAATGATTTCAAAGTCAAAAGTCAAAGTTGAAATGTTGCCAAATGATTGGATATCATTATAATTATGTATAAGCCGTGTTGTGTTTGGTTCCGCGGCCAACGTCATGCCGCCGCCCGCTACTGACTGTCGAATGCACGTCGAATGCTATTGTTATGGCATCGGCTACACACTAATTCTGGCATCAGTTTAGTCCACCATTTTAGTTTTCTGTCATTCACAAAGGATTTACGATTATTTTGTAAAATATTTAACGTCTGTCTGGACCATCACTCCGTCAGTCCGAGAGAGACATTGGTTATATCATTCGTAGGTTATATCTTATTCTGTCGTCATTCAGTCAGGTCAATCATTCTGGTCAAAATGACCGCAGAAGGACCGTGTAACCCCGTCGGACTAAATACGGACTGATGGTCTGGACTATGCGAATTAAATAGGTATTTTAAAATATTCGTCAATCTGTCTTCAATGACAGAAAATCAAAGTGATAGTCTGAACTGACGCTAATGTGTAGGTACTTAACCGATGTTGCTAATTTGTGTCGCTAATGCAGGTGGTAGGACCTTGTGCAAGGTCCGCCCGGATTGCTACCACCATCTTGCTCGCTAATCCTGCCGTGAAGCAGCAGTGCTTGCATTGTTGTGTTTCGGCGTGGAGAGTAAGACAGCCGGTGAAATTACTGGCACGTGAGGTATCCCATCTTAGGCCTCTAGGTTGGCAGCGCGTCTGCAATACCCCTGGTGTTGCAGATGTTTAAGGCGGTGGTGATCTCTTACCATCAGGAGACCCCCTTGCTCGTTTGCCTTCCAGTCGTATAAAAAATAATAATAATAATAATGCTATACCAAGTATCCATCGGGGATGTTCATGTAGGTACAATATGATATGATAAATCACTTTAGTAGTTCTTATCAACGTCATGTCTACCTAGATTCTAGTCAAAAACATTTTCGGACTATCATGAAGGTAATTATGTGCTCGAATTCAAGCAGGTTGCATCTTAGTTACATTACAACATGTTTAATAAACAAAAATGGTAAAATTTGGAAAATAAAGCCATATTTTAAACAAAAAAAGTAAGTTTCATTTGCTACCAGAAAAGACGAACCTATTTAAATTAAGAGTATAATTAATTTACATTAATCATGTTCATGAATAATAATAGATATGCGTAGGTATTCAGAACTATTGAAAACCAGCGGGAAATGAATAGTTTCCGTAACAATTTAACAAGAACTAGTAATTTTATAGATACTAAACTTGATGACCATTAATAAAATGTATGTATCTACTTTATTTTATGTGGTATTTTAGTTAACATGAGTAACTAACCGCCAAAAAATTTATCTTTTTTTATTTATCATCGAAATCTTTACTTAAATAGATTTTGGTTGGCTAAGGTGTGTCGTAAAGCCAAGTGTTTGGTCAAGCCAAGGACGCGGATGTTTGCTCGCATACTAATAAGGTAAACATTGATAAATTTAGGCGTTACCATAATACCCACCACAGCTATAGGGTAAAAATTTAGATAACCAGTTGAATTAATCCTAGAACTGATTTGACAATAAAAAAAAAGATATATCACGGGACAATTCACACCAATTGACCTAGTCCCAAAGTAAGCTTAGCAAAGCTTGTGTTATGGTATGGGTACTAAGCAACGGATAAATATAATTATATAGATAGATACATACTTAAATACATAGTAAACACCCAAGACCCGAAAACAAACATTCGTATTTTTCATATAAATATCTGCCCCGACACGGGAATCGAACCCGGGACCTCAAGCTTCGTAGCCAGGTTCTCTAACCACTAGGCCATCTGGTCGTCTTAATAACCCGATTCTTGTGCAGGTATAATTTCTGAAAGTAAGTGTAAGTAACTAGTTACAGAGTAGGTATTTTCTTAGCAGAAACATTTACCGAATTCAAATGTGAATAAAATGATACGTACCTACAGTCAAGTGCAAAGAAATCGACACGGCCAAAGTTACAAAAATTAACCCACTTGCAAAAAAATAGGGCACCTATGGTTTTTCAGATTTTTAGGCATTGCAGCTTAGAAAGTAAGATTTCATGCACATAAAATACAAAATAGGTGCCCTATGACGTTTTACTTAGTTTATATATCATAGTAGGTGCCCGTTTTTTGCAAGGGGGTTTATGTATACATGACCTTAATGTTAAGTGCATAAAGTCGTGTATATATATTTTTGTAACATTGGCCGTGTCGATATCTTTGCATTTGACTGTATGTAGGCACTTACTGAACTAATTTTGATAATGATATATCAGGTGTTATGAGACATTCCCCATCGACCAAAAAAGATTTTGCGGAAACGATTCACAAGCGTCATAGGGGAACGCCTCATAATGCCGAAAATTTATAGTACCTGCATCTGAAATAATGTAAAAATATAGCTGATTAGCGTGCGCGACTGTCACATGTGCACATATTAACAAATAAGTACACATCACATCACATACTTATCCTATCAAATAAAAATCTGCCTAAACGTCTTTGAGTAATCGGAGAACATGCCATGCTGTGAGTGTATAATAGTTATAATAATTATGTTTATGTACTATGTTAATGTCTTTCAAAGCCATAAAAATTAATATGTTTCATTGTTTACAAATTTTCTATTTATGTAGTCTTATGTATAGTAATAAAACTGTGTAGTATATCTTTGTAGCGGTCCGAGGGTCACCAACGGTGCTGGCTGAAAATCAGCGCTGGGGTGTTTATTATTAACGCTTCAGCATTATGCTGAGCCAGTGTCCTATTCACAACCGCAATGACACATACTTTCCTACGTGTTGTCTATTTGTACTTAATACTATTGTTGTGTCTTGTGTTGTGAATAAATGTATTTTCTTTCTTTTCTTTCTTTCTTTTCTTTAAACTACTTAAATAAAGATTTGGATGAAATGAGAAATTCCTCCATTTTGCAGTCGCTTAAAAAGCTGAAAAACCTTAATTATGAAGACTGTCAATAGTTTTCGTTTTGGAAATTGATTTAAATCTTTTTTGGAAAATACATACCAAATTAAAAGCTATACGAGCTGTTGTGTGCTAGCAAAACAGAAAGTGGAAAACCAACGTCATAGGGAAAACCCATTTCACATAATGTATAGGTAGGTACGCACAGCAGCAGGGCTACTCCGAAACTATACATACTATACATATAAGCAACGCTCGACTGAGTGCGCCAGAGTTTTAAATGCCACGGTCGCGTGCTCACCCCACCATCCATACGTAACCCCGGCAGTGCACGGTTGTGCGGCGAATAGCACGCACGTTTATCGCTCAAACGGTCTAAATTTACAGTGATAAGCTTCATTTATACCTATCTGTCTAATTTGTGTATACGTTACGACCTTCGTCTCCTATTTTTGTGTACGCCTGTTTACCAACAAGATTACCAAGGTTTGTGTCGATATTTTTTCTACAAAGTGAAATGATCGTGCGTTCTTTAAAATAATCGGTGAACTTGATACATCGGTTTTTTTAACACGGCTATTAATTACTGATGTAATGACAATAAAATGAGGACATCAAGTCAGCGGTCACTCTAACGACTTTTTTTTATTCTCATACATCTATGCGCATACGAAGCATTCGTTAGTACTTAATCGATATTATTCAATGCCATCTTATTTTCGAGGCAGTGCTGCAAAACTAAATACAAAATGTAAAAATATATTCCTATCTTTTCAGATGAAATCTTTAACAGTACTATTTGGCATTGCGCTGTGCTTGGCGGTCATTGGCCCGTCTTACGCGAAACCGAGTGCCAATGCCGACCACCAAGAGCACCAAAACGAGAACCAAATACGACATCGACCAAAGAGACAATACCCCAGTCCATTATATGGATATCATTCGCAGTGGCCTGGGGCATTACGAACAACGAAGAGATGACAGGGATCTTTTACCACAAATACATAGGTTACTAGAAGATTTATCTGATTATATAAGACGCCCTCCTCCACCTCCACAGCAACCAATTTACATTCCTTACCCGATCCAGCTCCCGGCTCCCCAGTGTTGCAAATGTTGCAAAACAGAGCCTAATCCTCCGAACGTCACAACCAGGTGGCCCGATATGGAAGACAAGAGGCAAAATTGGGGATACGACGACACCGATGAGGTAGAAGAGAACTACGGGATAAACGCCAGACCGATCGACTTTAACCGCATCCCGCCGCCTAGTTCTACAGCTCGCACGCCGCCGAAAGTCAACCACGGAACCGAACAAGGAGCGCAGGTAAATAACCAAACACAATGAAATTGGAAACATCGAGGTAAAGCTTAAAGGTCGATACGGGTTGCATTTATAAAACAACTTTTTGCTGTCGATATCGACGCAAGATGATTTCGACGTGTTTGGGTAATATAAAGCTGGATATCATCATCATCATCATCCCAGCCTATATACGTCCCACTGCTGGGCACAGGCCTCCCCTCAGAACAAGAGGGCTTGGGCCATAGTTCCCACGCGGGCCCAGTGCGGATTGGGAACTTCACACACACCATTGAATTGCTTCGCAGGTTTGTGCAGGTTTCCTCACGATGTTTTCCTTCACCTGATATTGGTACCTTTATTAATTACGTAGTGCCTACTACAAACCGTTTATACCAAT
Organism: Choristoneura fumiferana; assembly: GCF_025370935.1. Classification (NCBI taxonomy): domain Eukaryota; kingdom Metazoa; phylum Arthropoda; class Insecta; order Lepidoptera; family Tortricidae; genus Choristoneura; species Choristoneura fumiferana. The sequence goes on along the minus strand of NC_133475.1, from coordinate 10,919,122 downwards.
AATTAAGGTTGTACTTTTGGCGCGAATATTTATCTCACCAACATTGAAAACCTACTTGTGTTATTTGTTTACTAGATCACAGAATAAATAATAGTACTAGACGTGATCTAGCACTAATGTCAGGTCACAAACTAGCCTGAATGTAACTTCTGATTTTTTCTTTGCAGAGTCCAACACGTAAACTGCGGCGATGTGATGCCCCGGTCCTATCTTGCTGCAACTCTAACGATTCAAGGCAACAGCAGCAGAAGTGTTTCGCACTCTCAGGTTGTGGAGATTATTTTGAGCAACAAGACGTCTGCTCCGCTGAACACGTTCAGGAAGTATTTGATATAATCATGGCTGCGTACTCTCCAACAAAAAATTAGTCACTTCAAAAAGAAATTTGCATTACGCCTTAGTCAATAACAGTATTTTTCTATTTGTTAAATTGTTATCATGTCTGTTAAGATATATTGATGTCGTATGGATAATTTGTAACGTAATCTTAGCGGCTTGGATGATGAATGGCGAAATTTATTCATTCATTCACGAACCGAAAGTTCATTTTGATACTTTCTTTACTCGATTGTAGGTATTTAGTAGTTTGCTTGAAAATCACTATGGGTGTCCAAATCAATAACACGTTAACGGAACAGGAAGATGTTAAGTCGCGAAGGTTAATGTAAAATGCAAGTAGTATGATTCGTTTGTTTCAGTTATAGAACTGTTTTTCTTATTAGTACGTGAACAATCCTGATTATTTTGATTGAGGGACCTGGTCCAAATCACTGGATGCACTGGTGTAGCCATTAGATTTTCTCTTATTTCGTTCATTATATCGGCATGCCAACCAGAACGCCAACCAGTTTTTACTTGCGAACACCGGTTTTAACTAAAAACCGAGTTAGTTCCAACATAAATAAAACTGACTAAACTTTTTACCTTGCTCTTCTGCTACCACACTTTTGTGCTTTATGTATTTTGTCGTGGACAAAGGTAAAAAGGATTGTAGTCATTAATATTGATTTCTGATAGACAATCAGTACAAAAACGATTTGCAATCTCTAATACCAAGCTATAGAAAGACGAAATATAACCAGTCTTGTGAACACCCTGTCGAGTGTCATTCTCAATAGAAAGCAAAGATATTCGATATGAAATGAAAAAATATTTTTATTTTGTCCTCAGTTGCCTAATTTTCAGACACGGGTTAAGATTTCTTCAAGTATGTTACTCAAATAAATCTAAAGTTTGTTTGTTAGAAAACGAATTAAGTACTAGTATAGTGGCAAGGCCGTTACTTTAAAAGTTGTAGGTCGTTATTGTTTAAGTTATATTACGTTATATCGTTGTTTTAAGGATCCGAAATCAACATTATTTTAATAGCTGGGAACTGACTGGGAAAAAGTCGCATTAGGCATGGTCTAGGATTTTGATTTAGAACTAAACCTAAATGCCTTACAAAGTGGCTCGCAGTTTTGATTTTAAAAACCTGGCTATTATTACTCTTTTTTAGGTATTGCATTTTTATACTTGATGCCATAAATATAACACTATAGTTCCTTGTACTTATTAATTTTATTATAACGAAATAATGCATTTTTATGGTAAAGGCGTGTGCGTTAGTGTTTTAATAATAGCAGCTGTTATTTTAAGATACTAACATTATTATAATATCAAGTAAGTACATAACTATACTTACCTATTTATTATTTTGTGTAATTTTGTATTGTATGTTTTGATTGTATTAAGTACCAATTTAAAAAGTAAAAATTAAAACTGGCTATGTAATTTTTGTTTCAATTATTTTACCACACATTTTCAACAAAGGCTTATCTAACTGAAAATTAAGAGTTAAAGAACATGGGAACAAAGTAGTAGAAGTCATGACCTAGTGGTTTGACCTATGGCGTCTCAAGCAGAGGATCGTGGGTTCAAAGCCCGGCTCGCACCTCTGAGTTTTTTAAAATTCATGAGTAAAATTACATTTGAAATTAACCACGAGCTTTAAGGTGAAGGAAAACATCGTGAGGAAACCTGGACAAACCTGCGAATAGCTATTCAATGGTGTGTGTGAATTTCCCAATCGGCACTGGGCCCGCGTGGGAACTACGACCATAGCCCTCTCATTCTGAGAGAAGGTATGTGCCCCGCAGTGGGACGTAAATAGGCTGGGATGAGGAATGCGTATTAATTGTGACATACAACGATGAAAAATATATATAATAGAATAGAATAGAAGTATTTTTATTCAGCCAACACATCATGACAAAAAAAAAGAGAAGCATATTTTACATTTATCTGCGCACTCAACTCTAATTACCGTGTCAAATAGTGGGGAAAATACGGTAATTGACTGGTGCAAAGTCAAATGAGAATGGCCGAAATAAGTCTTATCAAAGGTAAGATTCAATGTGTATTTCGTTAAGTCTACCAACCGTACGAATCAATGAATGGCCCCATTAACATCGAATCTATCAGTAAAAAATAAGTACCATATCGATCTGCTCTAGACCTACTATGTTACTCAGGTACCTACTATGTTTTAACAAGGTTACCTACTTACTGCAACCACAGCTGCAACTGATTTTGACTCATTGTTGGTTTAGGTGCTGCTTGATATGCGATATCTGTTACACAGAACAGATCTCGAGTATTCATAAAGCCATTAAAACACTGATATTATTATTATTTGTATTTTCTTTTATTCATTGTATAGGTACTGTATTTTTAAGTATTTATTGTAATTATTTTATGTTGAAAAAATGACTTTCTGCCAAGTTTCTTGCGGCGCATTCTTCTTGGCAATGATGGTCTTTCCGAAAGCGCTGGTAGTTTAAAAAAATGACGTGTAAAAGTGCCCATTGCGGCTATTTACTGAATAATGATTTTGATTTTGATTTTGATTTTTTTTTTGATATTTTTTGGAGATTTTTCGGAGATAGTTTAAGACCCTGACAAGGTAAGATATATTTTATTTTAACCCGGAAACTTTATAAGTGTATGGGCGCAAGACAAACGAATTATTGGCAGACGAAGTCACAGATAACAGCTAGTTTTTTGATAAATTCGTTAGTTTCTATAAATATTAACTGAGAAATTTCATTGTTTTTTGCTCGTAATTTACTTTCTTAATTTCGTTATTTTTGAATTTCCTAGAACTTCAGAAAATTTCACCGGCTAAAGAGTGACTAAATACTTACTTAAAACTTTACTTTTATTTACTATACTTGAAATAAATAAAAAAGTTAATGTAGAAAACAATTCAAGTAAAATGACACCTCGTCTCAGAATCACATATTATCAAGGCCTGCAAAGTGAGCACGTTATCTAAGATGTTTACGTATTATACGTATCTATCAAATTCAAGGAACGGAAAAGTAAACACAAATCATTTCCGCTATGACTTACATCAGATAAGACAAAATTAATCTTCATGACTCTTATATCCGGAAATCTCCCTATTCACAAATAGGTATAGCTAAGTTAAAAAATAAAAATTCCGCTTCAAACATTTTCATCATTTTAGTGAATTACACTTTTACTTGCAATTACAAAAACATTTAATGAATTAAGTAGCTAGATTTTTGCTATTAAGTTGATTAAACTTAGTGAAGTTTTTACGCTAAGTAATTAAATGAGGCTGGTTTCATTGTTTGTTAATTATGTACTCGATCACAGGTCATTAAGTTTTGTATATATAGAATATCATTCATATTTGATTGGATGATGTAGGTCATTGTAGGTGTACCGTTGTAGTTGCAGCTATACGCTCATAGAATTACTAGTATGGTATTTATACATAGAAAGTTATCATACATAGTAAACTAACTCAACCGCTAAAAATACCTTCACGAGAAACTTTTATAATCTTAGACTAGCCCGTGCCCGTAACATTTAAGCGCAACAACTCTCTCGAACAACGCCATCTATTGATTGCAGACGAAATTAATACGACATCTTGAAAGTGTTCTTGAAGAGGCGGGAGCCCATTATTGGAGTATCTTTAGGTTATCTGCATTTTTAGTCTATAATATTATCAAACATCCAAACTTCATCAGAAACCTTCTCATTTAGAGTATATTAGTATGATATGACATGAAATGAACAGATTTATTGATAGGTACTGATAATATGGTGTGCCTTTAAATAAATAAATATCTCGGGACAATTCACACCAATTAACCTAGTCCCAAAGTAAGCTTAGCAAAGCTTGTGTTATGGGTACTAAGCAACGGATAAATATAATTATATAGATAGATACATACTTAAATACATATTAAACATCCAAGACCCGAGAACAAACATTCGTATTTTCATACAAATATCTGCCCCGACACGGGAATCGAACCCGGGACCTCAAGCTTCGTAGTCAGGTTTTCTAACCACTAGGCCATCTGGTCGCCTTTAGACAATGACACCTTAAAAGAACACCATTTTTTTGTTTCAAAATTCAAGTGCTTCAAGTCCTGACTTAATTGTTAAAAAACTAGTTTTTTCAGTCTCAAAATTCAAGGTAAAGTTTAGTAAAAAGTTGGTACAATCACTATATATTTTCTAAAAGGTACCTTATCGTCGGTGGTAAAATATTTAGTGATTATGAAGTGATATCATTTGAAAACGACTAATAACTTACGATTAATTTTAATAGTCTTAATTTAAGAACATTGTAGTATTAAAACTCTTACCAAAAACCTATAATTTTGTCTCAACACACTAAATGATTAACGTATTTGAAAAGGTACCTTATTGTCGGACGAAAAATGTTTAGTGACATAGTTAAGAATAAGATCTAAAAAAATGCTTTTGATTTGTAGTTGTAACTATAAATCGTTATTATTATGACTATAAATCAACCTCTAAAGACCAGCAGGTGGTAGGACCTTGTGAATGGTCCGCCCGGATTGCTACCACCATCTGGCTCGCTAATCCTGCCGTGAATAGCAGTGCTTGCATTGTTGTGTTTCGGCGTGGAGAGTAAGACAGCCAGTGAATTTACTGGCATTAGAGGTATCCCATCTTAGGCCTCTAGGTTGGCAACGCATCTGCAATCCCCCTGGTGTTGCAGGTGTCTAAGGGCGGTGGTAATCTCTTACCATCAGGTGACCCACTTGCTCGTTTGCCATCCAGTCGAATAAAAAAAAGAAAAATTGGCGTAAATCGTCAATAAGGGCCTTATCACACTAGCGATTCGCGGGAGAGTTGAAAGCGAGGCAAGCGTGCAGTGAATTCGCTGCGAGCGTATAACCATTTCGCCGCAAGTGCGCAACGATGTCGTTGCTGCGAGCGCATGGCGAGTTCGCTGCTTTAGCGCCAAAAACGCCATATTGTAGACTTTCGTATAATAAATAGGGCGTCTTCGGCGCTAACGCAGCGAACTCGCAGCGACATCGTTGCGTGCTCGCGGCGATATTGTTTTATGCTCGCGGTGAAATCGTTTCGCGCTCGAAGCGAACTCGCTGCGCGCTCACCTCGCTTTTAACTCACCCGCAAATCGCTAGTGTAATAAGGGCCTAACTGGCTACCGCGTAAGGGTGGCCAGTTATTGATGATTTACCTTACTCTAATTAAACGCATTTTATGATGATTCTTGACGTTTTTTACGCGCCGACAAGCACCGCAATGGGCCCGCGTGGGAACTAATGCCCAAGCTCTCTCATTCTGAGAGGAGGCCTGTGCCCAGCAGTGGGAAGTATAGGCTAGGATGATGATGATGATGATGATGATGACGCGCCGACAAAGTACCGACCTCCGACACCTCTTCCAAACCGATACCGAGCGCACAGAAAGCATTCAAGAGCGGCACCGACAATAAGGTACCTTTCTTACTAAACTTTAAGGGATGTTTTAACTCATAAAAAATCGATTTAAAAACTTGTGTCTCTGTCAAATTAAAATTTAGACCCTGCTTATTAATATAGAGTAAAAAAAGAAAAAAATGTTTTTTTTCGACATTTTACTTCAAGCGCGATTATCTCGGAAACTAGAACCGACAACAAGGTACCTTTTACCAGATAACGCCACAAATCACAACACAATACTAACTTTTGGTTTTTTCTAATTTCGGGCAGAAAGTAAGTCATTTTGGTCGGAATTAAAAGCAAATCAAAATTTATTCTTACATTTTTTTGTTTGGGTTTCGTAGCGAATGTACCTACGTCTTCAATGTAACTTGAAGCAAAGTTAAAACAAGTGAGTTGTAATTAAACCCTTCAATAATATCGTTAACAGTTTGCACGTACGGTACGGTACGCGTGTACACGTCTGCGCGTGCTTGTATTTGTGCGTGCGCTTGTGTATGTGTGTGTCTTAACTCTTTTCATCCCAATTCAAGAATCAGACCTGTAATATGCTACGCTGATGACACGGTTATTCTATTCCACGAAAACTCCTGGGACGCTGTCTTACAAACAGCTGAAAAGGAAATGTCTAAAATTGCGCTTTGGTTAAGTAAAAACCTTTTAACATTAAATGTAAAAAAGACAAAATTCCTCCCCTTTCACAAAACACGCTCTTCTAGCCCACCTGAAACGATTAAACTTAAAATACACTCACGCTCACCGAAAATCCATCTTTGAACTGTAACTGTCCATCCACAGAAAATGTTGACATGATTAAGTATCTTGGTGTAGTAGTTGATAAAAATCTTTCTTTTAAAGAACATGTTTCCTCATTAGCTGGTAAAATCAGAAAAACTATTTTTATCGTCAAGTCCCTACGTAAATCTGCACCTAAATATATATTAACATTAGTTTATAAAGCCTTATGCCAGTCTGCCCTTACATACTGCCTGTTGGCATGGGGTGGCATCGCTAAAACTACTTTGAGAGAACTGGAGACTGCTCAACGAGCAGTGTTTAAGGTCATGCTAAGTAAACCGCGCAGATTTCCCACTAATGAACTTTATTGTGTAGCTAAAGTCTTACGTGTACGTCAATTATTTATTTCAAAAGTAACTACAGTAATCCACAAGTTAACGACACCGACCATAAGAACAACATTTGCGAGGCGATTGCCACCTTACTCCCATACATACATTTACAATAAAACGTGTAAGCATATAAGAAATATGAAGAAGTTATCCCAAAAAAATCTCAAAAAAGTTATTGAAACTTGGTTGATGACTCTTAGCTACGATGAAACTGAGGAGGTTATTGCAGGCAGCCTGTAATTAAATTTACACACATATACACACGCACACACACACATACACACACACACACGCACACACACACACACGCACACACACACGCACACACACACACACACGCCCACTTTAGGTTAAGAATTTGCTTTGTGTCAACTTAGTATTAAGTAGTTCAATTACTTAAGTAACTGCTGTAAATTGTAAATTCTCTGGTCTCCGCGATACAGGCCCAGAGTCTAGTGCGGAGTCCGCCGATGAATCTAAATTGTAACCTTGTTATATTTCAAATAAATTCTTTCGTCTTCTTCTTCTTCTTTCACGCTAAAACAATAGTGCTCATTTCGAGGAACACGTGCGCCGCTTCAGTTGTGACTTCCATATGGTCATGTGATTTCCTTCCGATGAATCTTCCCATGCGGAATTATGGACCAAAAGTAGAATGAATCTTGTGTGACGCGGTGTGATGCGCTACTTGAACAATAGGGGGACAGTCTAACAAGTTTCCACGAGAAATAGTTGCTTCATAAGGTGAAGACCATAATTCGTTGTAACATCTTTGTTAGGCGTGTGTACCCACTGAGTTACAATATATTTGTCTGTCTGCTAAAACGTGCAAAAAATTTACTAGCGATATTTTATTCCAAGCTTATCACTGTTTTTATTGTGGGTAACGATAAACAGTATTTTTTTCGAGTGTAAATTAAGTATCGGCTCGTAGTTATGTTTGGCTATAATACCTGAGCACGAGTAAAAGGGGCGTATTCGAATGGGCACCTAATTTTTATTCTAGACTCACTGGACTGGTTTTGCTTTTCTGGTTAATTAATATTGGCTTTTTCATTAAGTACGGTCTTTCACTAAAACGATAATTCAGATTATAGGTATCGTGATCTCTTCTTTTTTTGTGTTTTTAATGGAAAGAACATAGAAAAGCGAGAAGAAGAAACACTGTAGGGACAGTCGACTCACTCTTTGTTGTTCCCAAACTAAATGGTTGACGACCAGATGGCCTAGTGGTTAGAGAACCTGACTACGAAGCTTGAGGTCCCGGGTTCGATTCCCGTGTCGGGGCATATATTTGTATGAAAAATACGAATGTTTGTTCTCGTGTCTTGGGTGTTTAATATGTATTTAAGTATGTATCTATCTAAATAATTATATTTATCCGTTGCTTAGTACCCATAACACAAGCTTTGCTAAGCTTACTTTGGGACTAGGTTAATTGGTGTTAATTGTCCCGTTATATTTATTTATTTTATTTATTTAAATGCTCCTCTTATCGTACGTAGAACGTGCTCGGTTTTGTTATTCTTGCGCGATGCGAGTCTACTTCGTCTTCATCTTCGACTGCAATTATGGTCTAATGAGACGTTCTCACTTATCACTCGATTCAAACACACAATACTCGGTCCCTAACTAAATGCCCGTCTTATCTTATCTTACGCAGACCGTGCTCGGTCTATTCTTATTCTTACGCGTCTACTTCGTCTTCATCTTCGACTTTGTAGTTGAAGATGGTGGTCTCATGCGACGCGTTCTCACTTACCTATCACTCTATTCAAACACACCACTCACTCACTTACTCACTGTATCACTCCGTGATTGTGAGACCGAGAACAGTCTATGTATATAACAACAAAAACAACAGGTTGGACGAATTAACTTCACCTGCAAATTCTCCATCTACCCATGATCATGATTCATGGTGCATGCAATTGCGTCGAAATATCGGGAGCTCATTAGAGGTAATCACGATCTGCATAACAACAACAACAAAAAATATAAGTATCTGATGTTGATGTACAAAGTACAATGCGTACGTGATGTGACCTCAGCTTATTAATTAATTAGCAGATATTCATTTGGAAGTAATATTCTGAGTTAAATTTGTGATAAAAACTTATCATCTTTAAAAGTATCGCAAGTCCAAGTTTATAGTCTTTACAGTTTCCGGAATCGATTGTGCATCTCGCTTTATGTATGTCTGTATATAAACTATTGCACATAAGAATAAAAATACAAATACACAGAGAGGAGAACAAAGGCGAGCTTATCCCTAAAAAGGGATCTCTTTATCGTTCTAGCAGAGTAATATTTCTGTGCTGTGCTTGCTTACTTACTTCTTACTTATATTAAATATAATGACCCGGATAACTCAAGTCTTAAATTGAGTTTAGCTCGACATGTTTCGGGCTAAACCGTAGCCCTTCGTCTTCGGAGTAACGCGACTCAGCGGCTGCTGCAACACGCGCACTGCGCGCCGCCGCTCTGCTCGCGCGACTACCCGACGAAACTGACACCGGCACACAACTACCCGCGTTTTCATCATCATTACAACTGTCAAATGTAGGGTATCACATAACACTAACAACATCGCTCTGTAAAGGTACGTTCACACACACCGATGACGCAGCACGAGTATTTAACACCGTTTTCCAACTCGGAGGTACCGTCCAACTACTATCCCGGTTGAAACCGTTACTTCTTACTTATTAAGACGGCTGAACTTGGCTCACCGGCAGGAAAATTAGCAAATTTATGCATCTGGGACATTTGATCTGAAGAATTATTGAGTCATTAAAGCAGATGTTGTCAGCTTCTGCGACATTTTGTGACGTACGACTCGAATTTTCCAATTTTAGCAAGCATAAAGCGTGAAATGTGAAAACAGAAAAATATTCTCACGTTCAGAAGGGTTCTTTACTCAAGATCTTACAACCTAGCAATAAAAATGTTTTCCAGAGGAAGTTTCATTAGTTATAAAATAAAAATTATGAACAACATAACACGAAATCTAGTTAACAAGTTCACGACGCTATGCCAAATTCATTTTATTGAAACTCATTTCAAATTTCCTTAATATATTATCGTAAGGGGCTTACCACTTCAGTTGTAGGTACTTACCTGAAACAAAACAAAAAACAGATTCATCCATTATTTTTTATACTTAGATATAATGATCAAAATAGAGATTAAAAAATGCATATTTGTGTAATTACTGAGTAATAATAATAAAATAAAGTATACTGGACCGTACAAAATACGTATACCTAATATAAATAACATTTTTTCCTTAAACAAGGAAATTATTATGGGTCGAATTTGTACTATGCATTGTTCTTTTATTATTCACTTCTATTCAACTTAACCCGATCTTCATCATGAAGGTTGGTTTTTCCCTCATCATCATCATCATCATCATCAGCCTATGTTCGTCCACTGCTGGACATAGGCCTCTCCCATGGCACGCCACTGAGCACGATCCTCGGCTATTCTCATCCAGCTCTTGCCAGCCGCCCTGCGAAGATCATCGCTCCACCGAGTCTGAGGACGTCCTACGCTACGTTTGCCGATCCGTGGTCTCCACTCAAGAACTCGTCTACCCCAACGGTTATCGGTTCTTCGGGTTATATGGCCGGCCCATTGCCACTTCCGCGTGCTAATGTGGGTTTTTCCCTAGTGAAATGAAATTTGTTCCAGAAACAGTACCTACCATAGGTACAGTACACATTCAATAAATAAATAGATAGAACATATTAAGAAGGTATCAAAGTATTTCTCAAAAAATACCGATTTTATTTTCGACTCCGATACGCATATGCAGGCAGACGGGTTAATGAACATAGTTTCCCAAAATGTTCCAATAATTTGTATGAAAATGTTCTTGTTCTTTTTTGTTTGTACCTCGAATCAGGTTTCCACGTGACAGGCTTAGCCTAGTGTGGAACCAACGGAATACCTTCTTGTAATTTGTTTTTGCTTTTAATAAACTATTTTTTTTTAGATAAAATTCTATGGTTTATTGTAACAGAAAATTATATTTACATTCAAATGAATTGGGACATTTTAGGAATCTATGTTTATTAAGCTCCGTTATTTACCCTACTTATCTGCCTAAGTAGGTACATTTTTTACATAATAGTCTAAAATGAAATCAAATTGGCATATTTTTTATGAAACGCTCATCAAACCTTGGTAATTGTTATAAAATAAGCGTGGTAAATAACACATTATTTGAAAGACTCGACCGACATACAAATATTCAATGACTTTATTTAATACAGGATAAAAATTACGGTGACGAAGTTTAAAAATAATTTGAGATAATACAAGTTTAAGGCAAAAACATTAAAATACTAAACAAAAAATACGTGTAACACGCAGTTACTAATATACAATACACAATACACTACAAATATTCTTTAATGCACACCATAAAGCAGTAAAAAAACTTATAATATAAACACTTAGATTCACGGTAGACAATAGGCGGTCTTATCGCTTAAAAGCTATCTCTTCCAGACAACCATTTGGGTACTTACAAGAAATTATATATGTTACAAAAATAGGTGGCGGAAACAAAAACAGAAAATAAAAACAAACAAAAAATCAATAACATTAAAATAAATACAAATAAAAAACAACTATATAAATACATACATGCAATACTATACAATACATAAACCACTAACATAAAACAGCAATATAAATATAATGCAAAGCAAAAACGCAATATAATGTGAATTGTATAAAAATAATTCTCAGTTTTATGAGTGTTATGAGCATTGGCGTATCTAGGGCTATTTTCCAGAGGGGGGGGGCTGGCCTTGATTTTTGTGTGAAGAAGGCACTAGACCATACTGGGGTGGGCACGGTCCTCCCGCCCCCTCTCTCCTCCCTCTGAACACCGAGAAAGAAAGATTATCTAATACTTGCTTTTGCCCGCGACTTCGCCCGCGTGGAATTCGGTTATCGCGCGCTCTTTCCTCGGGAACTGTGCTTTTTCCGGGATAAAAAGTAGCCTATGTCACTCTCAGGCCCATAAACTATCTGTATGCCAAAACTCGCGTTGATCCGTCGCTCCGTTTCGACGTGAAAGACGGACAAACATACAAACACTCACACTTTCGCATTAATAATATAAGTAGGTATGGATTATTTAACTTATTATGCTAGGGACACTATTTTGTACCACATATAAAAGTTTGCAGAATTTAAAACTGTTTATTCACCTGCTAGACATTTATAATGAGTAAGTACATAATGGTGACTTATCGAGGCATTAAAGAGAGAGCTGTCTTTAAATGGGAATTCCATAAACCATTCGTAATTGTTGTTAATGCATCCTTCGATATGAAACTCCCTATCCTGTTGGAATTCCTCAAAATACGTCCTACATTATAGAGAGAACATCAGATTCTATACTAAATCTCAGTTTTATACCGTCAAAGATTTCGGGTGAGCGTTACGTAGTCCGTCAGTCAGGATTTTTAGGGTTCCGTAAATTAAAAGGAGTAATAGAACCCTTAGAATCTGTCGATCTATGTAACAGATAATTTGCTCTGAAACTACAGAACCGATTGAGTTAATTTTGATACACATAGTTGTAACGTAAATAAGTGAATTTTAAACATAGCCCACTTTTGGGAAGTCTTTAATTATAAAATAAAAAAAACAGCAAACAATGTGAATTGATGTGACATATCAATGATAACTTAAATTAAAATTAACAGTTTTGAAGTTGTTTAAGAAAAAAGTCGAAAAATTTCTTTATAAAATATAATTAATTAATAAAAATACTAAAAATAAGTAAAGATTTCAGGAAAGCTGTAAGGTCTATGATTTTTTTTAATTAATGTACTTGAAAAATCCGTAATGTCTAGGATAATACAAAGCCCTCTCTACGCGAGTTTAATTTACACTTGTCCAGTTTTTTTATGTACTTATAATTACCTTATGAATAAATGGAGCCTCTATGCAAAATTTCAGCTTCTCAAGTACTAAAGTTTGGTCAGGGCATTTATGACTCAATCAACAGTCAGTCATTCGGTCTATATATCAAAAAATGTAATCAAAGAAACCATAATTTATGGTCCACTATTCAACAAAATGTTATAATGATATGATCGCAAAGCGCGCCTTAAATATGTCATAGCAAATTTTATTCAAAATAAAAACTAATACACAATCTTCAGGCGTTTATGTGAAAATAACAATTATATTTTAGATCACAATGACAAATTTGTCACCACAAAGGAATACCGAAGCGCGCCGCGTGTTGGGTCGAATGGCGCCCCCCTTTCTATTCAAAATTTCAACGACCATTTCACCAAAGAAAGTACCTTCTAGAATGCGGTGAAAGCGAGACAAAACTGGCTTCAGAAATCCACACGCTGGAAGACGAGAAAAGGACCAATGTGCTCAATCTTTTGTCGCCGACCCTTTCTTAACCAACTACAGCCAGATCTAAGGAGGGTAATGTATTCGACCCATTTGTATGACAGTTCGCCTGCACAGGTGACTAAGTATGATTCTTAGGCAGTAATTAATAATTTTAGAGTTAAGTCTGTTGATATTTACGAAAATTTTAGTTGGAGATGTAAAAAGCCACAACGGATGCATGGATCAAAGAAAATTCTTGTTTCTTTTGGTACCACCTATTCATGAAAAGGCAAAAACCTAGTAGTATCTATAGAATAGAAAAATATTCTTATATTTTTATATGTCTTGACGTAGGCATTAGAGTTATCGGAGCTACGAGTGACAAAAGACGAAGGATCTAAAGCGAAGACGTTAAACTTAAAGTTTACCAGTCGTGACCTATAGGTAGGTACTGAGAATTTTTGAGAATGACGATTTTGAATGGATCCCGACTGTTCAAGTTTAAGTTTCAGAGTTCTAGTCCACTTGACTTGTTTTGTTCTGTTTAGTTTTTTTTAAAGCAGTCGGATTTGTTGATTTTTTACTGCACCTTATTGTGTTACTGGGTGGCAAACGAGCAAGTGGGTCTCCTGGTGGTAAAACATCCACCACCGCCCATAAACGCCAACCTAGAGGCCTAAGATGGGATACCTCAAGTGCCAGTAATTTCACCGGCTGTCTTACTCTCCACGCCGAAACACAACAGTGCAAGCACTGCTGCTTCACGGCAGGATTAGCGAGCAAGATGGTGGTAGCAATCCGGACGGACCTTGCACAACTTTGCACCTTGGACCTTGGACCTGCAAACTACTGTGTTGTAACTGAGGTGTTAAAATGTGTACCGATATCTTCTTTTATATTTTATGAATGACTGTACAAACCAAAAAAGTAAGTGGTTTAGTTACAGTTTACGGATAATTAAAATGTGGTTTTGAAATCCAAAAATTATCTTTAACGGTTTCAAGATGGACAGGTAATCTGTAATTTAGACTATTAAAAAATAAACCTGCCGGTAAACTGTAATTGAATGTACCTACCTTGACTGTTTGCTGCCTATTCCTAATTAAAAATCCTTACTTTCCGTCTGTTACCTGTGTTAGTGTCTGTTTTAAGCCGAAACTGCTGAACCAATTTCGGTGAAACTTGGTGTGGGGACAGTTTAAGTCCCGAGGAGAGACAAAGGTTAGTTTTTATCCTATAAATTGCATAAATCTCGCAGGATACGGATAAACAAATTCCACGTAGACAAAGTCGAAGGTAACTGCTAGTAGTAACATAAAACGACTAATTACTGGCAATTATATTATAAAGTTAATTTGAGTCATCGTGATTTGGCTTAAAAAAAAGTATAAATTGCCACTAACACAGAGAACCGCATTAAAAACAATGACCATAAATGTTATTGCAGACTTATATTTATTTAATCTCAACATATAAAAGAAGGGGCTGACGGATTGACAGAGGGGCTACTACGAAATTCGAAAATCGAAGTTTTTATCGTACCGTCCCGCTGACGCTTATATTATTTAATACGAGAAAGAGAGGGATGGCACGATACGAACTTCGATTTTCGAATTTCGTAGTAGCCCTTCAGACTAGGAGCTAGAAACTTTATACCGGACTTATTTTTATCATGTCTGCGAATACAGCGGATATACCTTTCGAAGCGAATAAAAAGCCTTTGTGTTGTACGCAGGTACACAATTATGCTGACAACATTTACACGTTTATTTGTAGAAGATTACCTTAATAGCTTTGTAATCAGAACGGCGCGCAATGACATCATCAACATATCTAGAGCACTAGCGCAGCATATTATCAGTTCAAAGGCACGATCATTTTCTGGTCTACAAAACAGCTTAAGGGCCTTCAACAGAAAAGCGCCACTGGATAGCTATCGTGGCATTTCCTTTCTCGTTTATCGCTTCGTCCCTTTTATGCAGTAGCTGTTAGAAAGGGAAGCACATGCGACAGACAAAGTATACATACAGTCTGTTGTACCAGCCGTGTTGATCAATGTCCACAAAGGAACTGGTCGGCGAAATAACGGTTCGCACGGTGCTGCTATGGTGGTGGTGGTGGTGGTGTAAAACAGACGAGTCGGCTCTAAAAGGTAACAAATGCGCTCGCGCCTCCTCAGTTGTTGATACCGCTGTCGGCTGCCTGTTGTGTCCGCGCTTCCGTCAACAATAGAATGCGGTGTGATGAAAAATAATTAAGTTTCCCAAATAAGTACCTACCGTGTGAGTGAAAGTGGATACCATCAAGTTTGTCCAATCATTCAACGGAATATTGAAACTAATATCGACGGTGAGTGGTCGCAAAATGATGTGTCGGTAAATAAGGAAACAAAAAATAATAATAAGCAAATGAAGGTAAAAGATTACATCAATCTGTATGAAATTACTTCTTATTTGATATTAATTTGCACTCGCCTGATAAAAAAGTTAAAAATATTTATTAAGAAACCAGTTTCAAGATGAAACAAAACTGGTTCAGACGATCCGGATATCACAGAAATATAAACAATTATAAGAACTAGAAAAACACATATTTTAAAATCATTAGGTAGGTACGTTTTAATATTCGGAATGTTAGTTTCTGACAAGCTAACAGTTTTCATGTGAGACTGCTGAAAATATTTATTAACTATTTATGTAAAATATGTTAGATAAAGTAAATAAATAAAGTAAATACTATAATCGTTGAAACAGTTTGTAATATTCGGTTTTCGTGAGAATCTCCCTAATTGCCAATACCCTGTTTCTGCATTTTCAAAATCAGTCAGTGACTAGTGAAAATTACAACTTATGTACATACCTACGTTGTTAAAATTTGTACTTAATTTAAAATGTCAAATTGACGTTCAACTATTGAAAAATGCTTAGACGAAAAGACAACTCAGAAACTATAAATGATAGTTGCACTATACTTATTCATATATTTTTTTTAAATTTCAATACTAATGAAGACATAACTAATAATTGGCTCGACAAGCACGCTTGCGATTTTCTGCTTGGAGAGTGGGTCACAGCACAGTGGAGCAGATTTTTTTCAAACTGATTTAATCGCACTAGTGTCTCTTCAAAAAGCTCAGGTTTTTTCTTCAAACATACGTTTAATATCTATGTTTGAAAAACGAAGACGAAGAGAGCACTTGGGAAGTTAAGTAATAAAATATGTACATTTAAAAAATGCCGCGTGATCCACTTCAACCCATGGCTGGGTAACACTGAATCAGTGATTTGAGGTATAACTAAACGTACAGGGTTCACTGAATTATAATTAAAAACGGCTTCAAAATGTAATTTTACTTTAAAAAATTTTTTTCACGTGACGACCCGATGGCCAAATGGTTAGAGAACCTGACAACGAAGCAGATATTTGTATGAATAATACGAATGTTTGCTCTCGGGTCAGATGTTTAATATGTATTTAAGTATGTATTTATCTATTTAAGTATGTTTACCCGTTGTCTAGTATCCATAGTACAAGCTTTGCTTAGTTTGGGTCTAGATCGATTGGTGTCAAGTATTCCATGATATTTATTATTATTAAAAACTCATCTTCACACTGTGACAGTTTAATGTAGAACATAGAACATTTTGCTACATTTACAAGGTAAATATACTCACTCACTCTTTTTAAAGCTTCTACGTGTACACTCCCACTTTATAAACCAAAGAATCATAAAAAATATTGAAATTATGCGATGGAAATAAAAAAGAAGCCAAACATTTTTAAAATGGCGTAAAAAAAAAAAACTTTTGTCCTTACTAGGTGTTCGGTGCTCTGCAACGTTACTTATCGTTTCGATATTGAGACAATGACTAGTTTGGCAAGTGGGGGATGTAAGAGCAACAACACACAAGTGCTCACAGGTGTGCGTGTAATACAAGTAAAACTATACCAAAAGGTCCACTGTTACCCATGAATGATCCCCACCCACCATGTGACCCACCTTCCCCTTGTCTGATTAGTGTGGCGAATAGTTAATAGTCTAAAATACAAAAAAAAACTAAAATGATACACCGTTTAAAGATTAATTTTATTGATTTACTCATAGGTAAAAAGCCGTGGTGGCCTAGTGGTTTGACCTATCGCCTCTCAAGCAGAGGGTCGTGGGTTCAAACCCCGGCTCGCACCTCTGAGTTTTTCGAAATTCATGTGCGGAATTACATTTGAAGTTTACCACGAGCTTTGCGGTGAAGGAAAACATCGTGAGGAAACCTGCACAAACCTGCGAAGCAATTCAATGGTGCGTGTGAAGTTCCCAATCCGCACTGGGCCCGCGTGGGAACTATGGCCCAAGCCCTCTTGTTCTGAGAGGAGGCCTGTGCCCAGCAGTGGGACATATATAGGCTGAGATGATGATGATGATGACTCATAGGTAGCAATTATCATTAGACAGCCGTACGTCACATTTTTTTAAGTTAGCTTTTATTTTTTCTAATGACGAATAATTACGTTAGACTTTGAAAAACAATAACAATGTAAGTGTATAAACCTGTTTTTAGGGTTCCGTAGCCAAATGGCAAAAAACGGAACCCTTATGGATTAATGTCTGTCTGTCTGTCTGTCCGTCCGTATGTCACAGCCACTTTTTTCCGAAACTATAAGAACTATCTATACTGTTGAAACTTGGTAAGTAGATGTATTATGTGAACCGCATTAAGAATTTCACACAAAAATAGAATAAAAAAAATATTTTGGGGGTTCCCCATACCTACTTAGAATAGAAACTCAAAAATATTTTTTCATCAAACCACTACGTGTGGGGTATCTATGGATAGGTCTTCAAAAATGATATTGAGGTTTCAAATACCATTATTTTTCTAAACTGAGTAGTTTGCGTGAGAAACACTTCCAAAGGGGTAAATATGTGTCCCCCACCCTGTAACTTTTAAAATAAGAGAATTATAAAACTAAAAAAAATATATGATGTACATTACCATGCACACTTCCACCGAAAATTGGTTTGAACGAGATCTAGTTAGTAGTTTTTTTAATAAGTCATAAATCGTAAAGTACCTAAACCCTTCATGGGCGAGTCCGAATCGCACTTTTCCGCTTTTTTTTGTTAATCCAAAAGGGTAAGGCCGCGAATTTTGACCAATGTGACATAGAAATAACATAAAAAAAATACGTGACGTTACCATAAAACGTAACGCAAATTTTTATAAAGCCTAGATCAAACTGGTAAAAATTCCCATTAGATAACGTATGTATGAAAAAAAAATACATCTCATATAATAAAGTGAAGTTTTTATTTTCACTAGAACTTTCTGACGATACTGATCTTAAAATCTGTCCTATATGAGATCTATAGAGCTAAACATGAGAATGTGGAAGTAGAAGTACCCTCTAGTTGACGAACATCTTTCCAAAAGTGTATCTTTACATGCCTCTCTAACACTGACAATAAGGTGCACATTTATAAGCATAACGAATTTGGATGTGGTTTTTTTATTCGACTGGATGGCAAACGATCAAATGAGTAAGAGATCACCACCGCCCATAAAAATCTGCAACACCAGGGGTATGATGGGATACCTCGTGCCAGTAATTTCACCGGCTGTCTTACTCACCACGCCGAAACACAACAGTGCAAGCACTGCTGCTTCACGGCAGGATTAGCGAGGAAGATGGTGGTAGCAATCCGGGCGGACCTTGCACAAGGTCCTACCACCTAGTTGTGAGCATGCTTGTGACTTCGACTGTACTAGCTATTAAATACCTCAAAGAAATGGCCAAAACCCTAAATCACAGGTTTTACCAATTTAGGAAGTAGTATCTTAGTTAAGTGGACAATGTAAAAAGATGTTTTTGGAAATAAATTATTATGATTATTAAGTTTAGGTAACAAATGAACTAAGTAGGTAGGTAAGTGAATCTCTCCGTTTGTCTCTCACTTTAAATACGCTATGCATGTAGCAGGACGTGAACACAGAACTCGCCACAATTCTCTTGTGCCGATCCCTGCACCTACAGATTAAAATTTATTTAACTTCAAAATATCCATCTAACTAACTTACTGTGCGTGCAGTCATTGGAAACCTAATAATAAACTGGTGTAAGTTAGAATTTTTCTGTGTGAACTTCCCTTTACCACATTTTTTCGTTACGTTATGTACAAAATACGTAGCATTTTGTAAAAATGTAACGTAATCGTAACGAAAGTGTAACGTATTTTATACAAAAAATCGTTTATCATGGTGAATAACGACATTTTGAACATAATAACACATGCCACTTACATGGAAAATATTACCCTATCGTATGAAAAAACAACCAGTTAAAAATAATCACTACTTACCCTTAAAATCGAACAAGCACTTTCGACGTTTTTTCGAAAAAAAACCTCCGCGTCACTTTTGATGGCTGTTTGTCAACAAACTGATGAGATTTATTTATCTCATCGATGTTGCCCTATTAGAGTATTAGTTGCCAGTGTACAAAAACAAATTTCTACCGAAATTGGCGTTAAAGGTAGCTTAAAAAAGCGTCACCTAAGTATTCGTAACGAAAACGTGGTTTTTTGGCACGTGAAAAGAAATAAATATAAAACATGAAAATTATTTGATTATCATGATTCCGCAATCGGTAGGACTATCGTTATATCATCAAATTTCGTTTAAACAAAATCATGATCATGAGAAGTTAAATAGCATGAAAATAATAAGGTATTAAGTACTCGTGGTCAAAAAAAATAGTCAATTTTCGTTACGTTTTGGACGGTAATATATTTTTATTATTTTTTTAAAAGGGTTTAAATCAATTATCTCATTTGCGACCTTGAGAGTTTATATCGTGTCATATAATAAAAAAAAAATTAAACCTCTAGGTGTTATCAGTTTTTTTTTATCAGCCTTCCAAATTTGAAACGTCCAAATTGGTCAAAATTCGCGGCCTTACCCGTAAAGTCGTTACTTTATACGTACCTAATACGTTTCTCTATTTCGTAATTGACAGGTATACCCGATTATACAAATACGCAAACGACTGAAGAAAATTCTTACACCTCTAGCATAGTAGATTAAAAATAAATAGAATTGCAAAAGAGATCCTGAATTTTGTAAGGTGATTTAAATTAGTCCGATCTGATAAAAATAAGACAAAGCTATAATTAAATAAAATTGATGTCTATTTAATATATTTCGTATAGTACGAAAAAACCAGAAGGATTTTAAAATGTTGAACGTAAACTAAAAGCATTTTATCTTTTAATTGATGTCGAATATGCAAATGGATTTATGTATACTAATGTTTCCGCGATCAAATGAAGGCTACCAGTTAATTTTGCTTTTTTGTCTAACTTTAACTAGGTACCTTGAAATAAAACAAAAGAGTATTTAATATGCGAACCATGCAGATAGTAGATATGACTCAAGTCTGCACAGATCTTTTTTGAGAATTTCAGATCTCATTAGACATAACTAATTGGATAATAACTTAACAGGAGACGTAACATTACAGCCAGTTTAAGTTGAATACCTACATTATTGTCTATACATGGCCCGTTCAAAGCTAATTTGTTTTGTTTTCAAGTTCCCTCGTCTTACCTAAACGTGATAATATTACACTAAACCTTGAAACTTTAAGACTCAAGACTCGAGTCTAACAACTCGGTAGAGCATACTAACACGTAGTCCCATTTTGGCGTAAAAGCTGACGTGCAAAACTTTCTCTGCAGATTGGCCCGGCTTTTAAACAAGTACATAATAAGAAAAAACTGCCGTAATAAGTAAAAATATGTGAGAAGAACTCTGGTGCCGCAATTTTATAAGTATGCAAGCTCTCATGCTTCCTTCCAGGTCAATGACATTTTACTTTCTACGGATGATCCTTTTAACTTTCCTTGTAGAGAGCGAGAGTGATCACTCATCAAAAAATACCCACAGAATATAAGCTCTTCGATACTTTCACTTTACTTTGTTACACAGTCACGGTCCTTATTCAGATAACGACCTAGTTTACCATCTGATAAAGTTCATCGCATATTATTATCTTTTGTCTTAACACCACCTGTTTAGAAACAGTTTTGAAATACAGACATAAAAATGTTGCCAAAACTGTTTTAGACTGTGCGTCCATCAGAACTATGCGAAGTAGCTAAGCGGTGAGGAAAAAAAAGCATCAATACGATTACTTCGTTTTCCTAGCCTTTCTCAGCATAGTTTGTCTAAGTACCCAAAACCAGCGCTGACTCCATCTGAGGAGTCTGAATTTATGCTGAGGCGGGACCATTTCGGCCACATAGTTTTACTTATTCCTTTCTCGTTTTGTATAGTGATATTTTGTGCCTCGATTTTTTTTTTCATTTCATTTCATTTATTTCATTTCAAGTATTTGCGGATTTTCCCCAGCACATACCCACCTACCTACCTACTTTGTATTTCAAACGGCCGGCTCCGCTCTAGTAGATACGCAGCTTTAGAGCTGGTTCCCACTTGTCGGATGTCGGACCCGGATTTTAATCGGATGTTCCAGTGGCAGAACATTTAATATGAAGCTATTGACACTTGCCAGACACGATTTTCTATAGAAATGACGACATCCGACACGAAACGGATCCGACACCCGACAAGTGGGAACGGGCTCTTAAGGCTATACTGACTTTCAATTCGCCTTTGCCTGTTCACCGACAGTTGATAAAAATATAAAAATCAGGGGTTACTAATTATAGATCCTAGTTATTAATTAAATATAGGCCGTGATAGCCTAGTAGTTTGATCTATAGCCGTGCGTTCGAACCCGGACTCGCACCTCTGAGTTTTGCCAAATTCTTGTGCACAAATAATTTTGAAATTTATCACGAGCTTTACAGTGAAAGAAAACATCGTGAGGAAACCTTCGCAAAATGTATGCATGAAGTTCCTAATCCACACTGCGCCCACGTGAGACCTACGGTGCAAGCCCTTTTATTCTACGAGGAGGCCTGTACCTGTTGCGTGGTCCAGTATCAATTTTTATAAAAAAATATGCATTAGGTAGGTACTTAAGTCACTCTTCTGAATATTACGCAAAAGAGAACTCAGGAGATGAATCACTCTTTGAATGGACATACATAGAGTCATTTAGCGTGCGACAAATAAGTTTTGACAGACACATTGTACAATTTTTGCAATAAGTTGGTAATGCATTTTCAGTCAACTCGTTTATTTGATATTTCGTAACTTCGAATGTCAGTATTTATGTGTGAATGTCACGTCTAGTTTTATGATAATTGTAATGTTTAATTTTACTGACCGTGGGCTAAGCTAACAATAAGCCTCATAAATTCACTATTATGAAGATTAATGCCAGACAAATGGCAGTTTTGTAATGAACCTTGACCAGGATGTTTATTAAGATTTGGCATCCGTGGTTTGAATTCACAGTTTGTAATCAAATTATTAACATTGCGATGTGAACTGGTTTGGTAATAGTTACGAATTTACGCGGCGTGTCAAAATTTATACACACTTTTATTTATTTATGTTTGACCCTTTGGTTACTATGGCTAGTGCTTCGGTATAAAAATAAGCCTTAGACATATTTCAATGATTTGAGCACTTTCACAGTAACTTCTATACTTAGTTGAAGCATTTTAGTAACTATGCATTATGCTAAATTGGACACATTTCATGACATTATTTTTGTTTGATATGATGATGATGATGATCTACACTGAACTGGAACTTAGAATTTAACTCTCCTTCAATATCGGTAAGGATAAACATGATGTCAAAACAGCACTTTTTGCTTGTGGGTTTTGCGTTCATTAGAGAAACCACAATGGTTGTTCGGTAAGTATGATAAACTTCATCATCATCATCATCATCTCAGCCGTAGGACGTCCACTGTTGGACTGGACATAGGCCTCCCCCATAGACCTCCAGTTGGCAGCGGCCTGCATCCACCGTGAACCCGCGGCTTTAACCAGGATAAACATAAACATAAACTTAACCAAACGTATTAATGTAATTATGGTATTATAGGTTCGTGATTATACTTTGATGATATAGGAATTATTATAAAGTTTTTATTATTTTACCTACGTGTGTGTACGTATGTATACGTAAACCAAATGTTGCTGTGATCACGGAAATTTAAATAAGATTGAGCAAGCAAATGAATTTAGTTATTTGGTACATGATACGAACGTACATAAATTCGTCCAAATATAGGTTATGTGGTTGGGTAATCAATGCTATGACTCTTGCAGATGTGTTTAAAAGTGCATGTATATTGTATAGGTCAAGAGCATCGCAATCACGAATAACATTAACCATTAGGTGTGCGCTTTTGCTTTGTGTTGTTGATATTTATATCCGGTTTTGTCGTGGTTATTATAAAAAAACACAAACACGACATTTTGAACGTGATACAAAATTAGAATTTCAAGCTCCGTTAATGATGAAAAATATACTTAATGCATTAATTCTTTTGTTGAAATTAGTCTGATAAAATTTGCAGTTTCCACACATTTAATTTCAAAATTGTATAGAAGCCGTAGCTTTTATTAGACTTCTTTTAACAAAATAATTAATGCATTATAAATATTGTCCAGCATTAGCTGAGCTAGTAACGCTAATTTTGTATTACATTTAAAATTGTACCCTCTTCCCAAAAAGAAATGTATAAATCGATAGATAAACCTGATAATAATATGTCTACATTTCTGTTCAGATCTAAAGCCCAGTTTAGACTTGCAAGAAAAATCGTGTAAGTTGCATTGCGGTTGCGGCGCTCGATTGACCACTACAAATTCGTTGGCTTTACGGCCTGGCAATGTAATGGTCTAAACCGAACTTAATATTTTTTACTTCTTGAATACGTCGCAATGGTATACAGAAGGTTTAAAAAAATATAACAAAAAATTGAACCGTCTACAAAAAACCATGAAAATAATTTTCTACCAGTCTGAAGTCGGTCGGTGCCTCAGCACGAGCCAGCAGGAGTGGACCTATAGTCATCTACCTCACCTACGCACTTTATATTGGGCTTCAAGCACTCCAGACTGGTAGAATATTATTTTCATGGTTTTTTGTAGTCGGTTAAATTTTTTGTTATATATTTTTTTCACGCTTTTTAGTGTAAATAATCTGAGATAAAATAAGTAGTTTAATAGCAACTGCTCATCACCTTTTACGAAAGATTGCTTTTTCCGATGCAGAGACGTTCATTATTGAGGAGTGCTGGTGCTTCGTCACCCGTTCCATTTCACCATTATGCATTACGATGAGCTTAAATTGCTTAGCAACTGTGCCAAAGTCATTTAAAATTCAACCCGTGAAATACTTGTTATTGAGTAGTAACTCCGATGGTTAACGTCCGTGGTTATTGGTCTTCATCATCAGTTCCACTTCACCAACTGATGATTTTCAAAAGCAAATGCACGATTTACTACTAAATATATCCAATTTACTATAGCAGTCCCTACAACATTTGAAGAGGTCCCTCGATTTCCCTAAGATCCAATCGTCGGATCCTGCTTTGGTGCTTATGGGACCTTATTGAATACATTCCAAGACGAACGCAAAAAAAATTTTTCAAGACGGTTCATAAATGACGGAGTTCTGAGGTAACAAACATTAAAAAAAAAAATACAACCGAATTGATACTTAACTTCCTCGTATTTTTAAGTCGGTTAAAAATAAATTTCGAATATTTCAATCAATGGTTGAGTTATTTTATTACTCGTAGTTTGACTGAATATTGCTCTAAATGCTATCCAGATTTTATTTAAATTGTGAATGTCAAATTTATCAATATTTCGGTCTATGTTCAAAGTATAGAGTCAAAGTCATGTCAGACTACAATAATGAAGCAAAAATTTCAGTGAAATACTTTAACAGGTCTGTTCAGTTAAACTTACTCAATCATCTGCTGAAATAAAACACCTTATGACCAAAAAGATGTATATCTACTTATTAGCTATTGTAGTCGTGTATTTTTACAACAATTGAGCCTCAATGTGAGACGTGCAATTATTTTCAAGTTACACTGTATTGAGAAAGAAAAAGACGTGATGTTGCTTAACAACCTAACGCGAGAACTGAATCTTTGCAATTCTAAAGAGGCTTTAATATTACGTGCATTCAAAGAAAATTGTTATTAAATTACAAAAAGTTATTCAGAAGTTCAGTTCACAAAAAGTAAATTTACGACAAAATCCGTTATCATTTTACTCCTGTCCTATAAATTTAGTATACTGCGATAGCAATGAAATATATTGCGGTAGCACATTTTTGAATTCATTGTCTAGAGGTCAATGGCAAAGGCAAACAGTATAGATAAGTTCATAACCCTTTTATTTATAAGAATGGCCAAAATGTGGGAGGAGTGGAGCTGGTGCAAAACCACTTTCTCGTTACTCGCATTTTGAAGTCTTCGTATTTACAGAAAGATTCATCATTCTTGGATTTATGAATCAAAAGACTCCACTAATTATTATAATGCTAAAGTTTGTAAGTCTGTTTGTTTGTTACTGCAATACGTCTAAACCGCTGAACCGATCTAGATGAAATTCGGTATACAGATAATTTTAGTCCCGTGGAAGGACAAAGGATAGTTTTTATCCCGGAAAATTGCACAGTTCCCGCGGGACAGCGATAACCGAATTCTATGCGGACGGAGTCGCAGGTAACGGCTAGTTAGTTTATAATTATTTCTAGTTAAAGCTATGAATATTTTGTTTAGTAATAGATTGCACGTGTTTGGTAAAACATAGTTTTTTTACAGCAAACATATTACGTATTTATTGTGACTACTTTCTGTTGTTTATTGTCTTATTGCGGACATATTGGTTTTCTTATAAAAGTCACCAATCATTGTTCTTAATGAATTAAAACTATTGAGTACATAAGACTGCTTTCTATTACGTGGTATAAGATGAGGGTAGAAAGAGACGGTGAACGCGGTCGCGAACGCGGTGTAGGACAATACGACCACTAGAGGCTTGGCCCTTTACTACTTAGTGCAAACGAACTTCGTCTCTTGCCGTCCCGCTGAGCTGACGTTTATGTTATTCAATATGAGAGTGAATGGAACGGTACAAAGGTACAAATTCAAATTCAAATCATTTATTCAGTAAATAGGCCGCAATGGGCACTTTTACACGTCATTTTTTAAACTTTCAGCGCTTTCGGAAAGACCATCATTGCCAAGAAGAATGCGCCGCAAGAAGCTTCATTTAAAAAGTACAAAACGAACTTGGATTTTCGAATGTCGTAGTAGCCCCCCGTTCATCATCAACATCGTCGGTCAGTATTAGTCCATTGTTGGATTATAGGCTTGCAGGAGTAAGCCTTGTTTTCGGCCTATCGTATCCTGCATCCGTCAGTGACCTTTTTCAAATTGTCGATCCACTTATGTGTAGGACGTCCTTCACTAGTTGCCGGTTTGCGGTCTTGGTCTTCGCACACTATAAGAACTCAACAGCCACCCAATTCAAAGATAAACATTGAAATTTAAGCCTTATGTTATATTTCCTAGAGTCCAATTTTCAAAATGTAGGTATTGGTAATGTACGACGCGTGGTTAGAAAATTAAGTAATGACAAAAGTAATTTGTCCTCGATATTGATGTATACTAATGATTCATAGCATAAGTCGTTGACCTGTAGCCCTAAGCAAGTCGAAAACGGGCGATGATCGATCATTGATCATTATTACGAGTATTATAATATACAATATCACCAGTCATGTCTTATGTCATAGCTGTCTAGTGTAATCTCATGAACATGAAAATTTAATTATTGCTTTCAACAAATTGCCTTCTAGTTTTAGCGAAATTAGCTCTGCGTATTGTTACTGTTCCAAAATCCATCAAATTGCGAGTCTAATTTACAATCCAGCCTTAATATTTTAAAAGTGCCTACAGCATAAAATGTTAAATAGGTGCCTCGCGTTTTACTGACTTAATTAAAAATCGGCCAAGCACAAGCCGGGCCCGAAGTTTAAGAGTTTCGTACCTACCGCTCGTACATTAACATGGAGCGACAAACGCTACATAGACGATTTTATTGCACCCTCGTGCCCCTAATTTGATTATTTGTTGATAAAATACATCGTAATAATGCTGAGTGGTAGGAAAATGACAAGTTCTTCTAATACAGTTTAAAAGACACTGTCCTGTAAGAAACTGCGGACAGACTGCAAAACCTTAGTAATCCTGACTACTGGTAGTATTATTATTATTATAAATGCGATAATTAATTTGCTTGTATGTTCCGCTTTCACGTCTTCATCCCAACCTATATTCGTCCCACTGCTGGGCACAGGCCTCCTCTCAGAACAAGAGGGCTTGGGTCATTTCACGTCTTATTACCACCAAATTTTGCATAAATCTTTTTAGAAGAGAATAAATAATAGGATACTTATAATTCCGAAAAAAATTAGTTGTTCCCGAGGGAGCGCGATAAAAGAATTCTTCGCAGACGAGAAATACATATGTATAAATATCACAGAACAATTATACCAATGGACCTAAGTAGTTGCAATGGTTACTAGGCAAAGAACAAAACTACTTGAATAGAGGTACATTCTTAGACTCAAGAACAAACATTTGTATTTTTCATACATACATAATTTGTCCTGGCCGGGGATCGAGTCCGTATATTAAGCTTTGTAGTCAGGTAGATACTCGAACCATTAGGCTATCCAGTCGTCATTAATAGGAGTCCCGTTACCACCATTTGGTCAAAAGTATTTCTTTGTTTAGAATTCTGAGTTCCCAAACATATAGGTACATACATAATTATGAATATTTGCGATTGTACCTTAACATGCACGAGTCATATCAAGTATACCTTTGTTGGAGTTGAACAATGACACTTAACGTCATATAGGTCTACAATCAGGCGTAGCGACATTAATAGGGTTCAGTTTTTCAACCTACAGGTTCCTAAGGAACCCTAAAGAGGTGTTTCTCAAACATGAAGTTACAGTAACGCCTCGGCGTCAAGATGGGCGCGAGAACGATGCTCAATTGTCTGGGAAACAATGGGAGTACAAAACTTTGACCCAGCGTACCATTCTATACGGGGCATTAAAAGTGGATAATGGTTCAATTGTCGTTGTTCGAAGCGTGTCCTGGGGGACTACTACGAAAAACGAAAATTGATGTTCGTATCGTACCGTCCCTCTCACTCTCGTATTAAATAATATTAGCGTCAGCGGGACGGCAATATACGAAGTTCGAATTTTGCACTTCGTAGTACAGGGCCTGGGACGTTTTTAATGGAGAAGTGTTATTCGGTACCAGCCAAATGGGGCCGCAAAAGTTAAATGTCCGGGTGCCTCGGCAAACATTATCATTTCATAAAAGTATGAAATGATAATGAGTAAGCAAAGGCTTACTCCATTTATTTTGTGGGTAGTTAAATGCTGAGCTTTTAAGTAAAATTCCCACACTTTTAATTACAAAGTGACGATTGATTTAAAATTAAAAAAAAAACGTAAATCGCAGTAATACTAATAAGTACCTACAATATGGAAGCCTTAACTAATTGAATACGATAGGGTAAGTCCTGCTCACGTCTCGCGTAGTATTTGACGCTGCTGTTTTCTGTTTCAGTTTTGCATAGAACTGTGAACACACATAGGAGAAAACATCATAGCACATTATCATGTTTGACGTATCGCGGGAAATCCCTTTTTTTGTCACTAACAATTTAAAACCTACCAACTCTGTAATTTCTTCCTCTTCGTACTCAAAGTGTTACTTATCAATGAATTGAGTCGTCTGTCGTAGTTAACGAAAATCAAGAAAAATATGGAAGGGCGACAAATGCTTTCCCTTGCCGTTCATTTATTACGTAACGCTCAGAATCCGTCACTCGTATGCGACATTTCGTCTTTTGTATTTTAATTAATCTTGTTTACATACGCGCACATGTTGAAACATAAATTGCTCTGCCATAAGCTTCAAGTTAAACATATTTATTGAGTGCAGTGAACTGAAATTCTAAATTAATCTTCCCGGGGTTTATTCGATTGGGAGAAAGTAGCAACCCTTAAGTTTAATTGTTTAATGCTGTAAATAGAATAACTTAATTTTTGAGTTTGCTGAAAACTAAAAAAACGATTTTTTCAAATTACAATAATTGTAGAAGGTTGAATTAGTGTTATATGTTTTTTTTATTTGACATATTCTTGTTGTAGTTTCTGTATTATGAATAGATTACTTAATACCTTAAAAATATATATGTTTAAATAAATCCTAATTATGTTTTGTATGCCAAATTCATTCAAGATTTTTTTTTGTTACAGATGGCAAGAACGCAACACTTGTTACTTGTCGTACTGACAATCCAAATTTACGTTAACGCTGCTCCAAGTGATGTCAGCAAGCTCGAGGACATTGCTAAAGTCGAAACAGCAGAACTCGAAGTAAAACCTGAACAACTGGCGGAAAGTGAAGTCGAAGATACCGCTTCACCGCAAGGACAACGACAGAAACGATGGTACGACTTTGGAGGATTCGGGTTCCCTCCACCAATCAGCCCCGTCTATCCTAACTTCGTTAAAAGGGATGAATCACAAAGCACAGGCGTTTACGGTTTAGTTGAAGACCCAGTGTCGCAAGTGTTCCGACGAATACAGAACTTAGCGAGACAACCACCCTACCATCCGCCATTGCCACCGCAGTTCCCCATTTATTTACCCGTACTATATTTACCACAACCCTGCAACTGCAATCCGCAGACTCCACTGCAACCAGATAAAAATAATGGTACCACACCAGATATAAACTCTCGCTTTCCCGAAATGGAAGACAAGCGGCAAAACTGGGGATACGTTATTGATGATGACGAAGATAAAGACGATCGTATATTTGCAAGCAGGCCTATCGATTTTGGTAGCATAAAGCCGAATAGGACTTTAAGCAGACCGCCGCCTCCGGTAGAGCACGGGACTGTTCAAGGCGATGGCAATGGTAATACTAATAATATTGATGCATCAATGCCTGCGACTACGAGGAGGCCGCCGCCACCGCAAGACGTGCCTAAAACAACAAACGATTTGCCAACTAATTGTGACGCGGCTGTCCTGAGTTGCTGTCACCGACCCGAAATAACCTTCGAATGCTTCACCACAGAAGGATGTCCTGACGTGAGTTCGTACGGAAACCCATGCGAACCCAGTGTCATTTTGAGAGTGATTGAAAGATTCCAGAGGTTCTACTTACAGAGGACTGGGTGAATATCGTGAACAACTATATAAAATGTAAATTGTCTAGTTTGTATTTAATTTATAAAACTAAGCTTTCTCAAAAAATCTTGTAAAATATAAAGAAAACAACTTTGTCGGTGTACTAAAAACATGATTTCACTACAAGTATTAAAGTAAAGACAAATGCGTTTTACTTTAAGTCAAGAACTCAACGAAATCACTTCAACAAGCAACAGGTTCTAGCTTTTCACCAATTTGAATTAACTTAATTTACTTGCACTCGCGTCGGCGAAGAAGTCAAATTAGCTTTTGAAGTGCCCTAAATGTTTCTTTTGCGAACAGTCGCAGTCGTAGGTCGCAGCGCTCTGTGAGCTGCCACCATTTTCAGAATATAAATGTATATTTGATTTAAAATGGTCATAAATATGTTTAAGCCCAACGTTTTGTTTTATTTTATATCTTGGGAACCCATTATACAGTATGTATCAGAACGAAAGACCACAAATATGCTTATGGTGCCTGGCTTATGGAAATTTAGCATCTTTTTGTGGTAGTGAAAAAAAATAAAAAATAAACCATTATTTTATAACCTCCTGTATTATTTATTTACAATCTTATCAATGTCAACTAATAAAATGACATAAATGTTAGCTGACAATGTTATGCCCAAAATGAGTCCTGCACATCTCTAGAACCCAGGTGGTTATGACAATGGTTCACACCTGCTCTTCCTCTCTCACGAGTCGAGACCCTTCTCGGTTAATCGTCACCGGCGGATTGTTTTTCGTAGACGGATAATCGCATTGACGCTCACACGGGCGTTTTTGAGTTGCCTTCGTGCGGGAATCGGGTAACTTCTCCACATACAGACGAAGAGCGGCATTCCCGTTACTCCTACACTCTCCGTAAACAAGGACCACATCCACAAGTTCCTCCGCAGAAAAGTTTAAAAGCATTATCAGTATTTTTTTATTAAATTAAATTCAATTCAATTCTTGAAAGTATAGCTCCATAGATACTATCGATGATTCCGCCAATGTCGAGGTTGGAAAAAACACTATCAGTTTAGTCGTTGTTCGGTAGATTATTTTATTAAATTTCTGTAGGTTTTATCTGACACACTAATGTCAAACCTCGACTTGAAGTTTCAATTTAAAGTTTCTCTATGGTAGGTAGATCTCTAGTAGTGATTTAACCTTACCTCTTTTAAAAGTAACAATAACAAGACTATTAATAACAAGGTGACAAATCTAAAATGTCAAAGTTTGATCAAAGTGAACTACAATGTTATGCGAAATCCATGTACTTAATGAATAATAATGTCATAAACAGATAACGATTATTACAGAACGTGGTTAGTTAGTGTTTCGTACTGTAGGCAGTAGTGTGGTAGTGCGGTCATAGTTGAAATTGCAGTAATCTGATATGTGGATTGGTTTCGATTTGTTTGTTTACATTAATAAACAGCGTCATACGGTTTCTAAAGAATGTTACAAGAATCTTTAACCGACTGCAAATAAGAGGACCTAAAGTCATGTTGAGACTGAGAAAATAAAAAAAAACAATTAGAAGTTAATAAAAAGTATTATGTTATTAAAACATACTTCACTCTACCATCAACCAGGTATCAGCTTTGCCTTTCGTTCTGTTACATACTGTATAACTTTAAAACTATCTATATTAATAATTTCGTCAAGGGATACGTTAGACTCGAACGACATGCACATCAAATTGAAGAGCGTAAAAAATTAGTCAATCCGAGTCGACAACTTGTAGGCGGAAAATTCGAATTATCGAGTATTTTCAATATAAACTTGAATAAATTACTAAGTATATAATGGCGTTGCGAAGTAAAAATGTCAATGTCATCACATCAAAGCACAGATTACTAATATGTAGCTAGCTCATCAAAGCGGCGTTAGTGCTCGTTAGTGTCACGCTTAGACTATAGGTGTCACGTCATCACGTGTCACAGGTGTCACAGGTTTGCATTTCATTCTCAATTGTGACCTCTTAAGGGCCCCACACACGGTACGATTCGTCGATTTTCATCAGATCGATCGTACAGACGAATCGTACCGTATACCCCTTAAGTCTAATTTCTTTGATTATGACACAGAGACATCATAGTTAATGAGATTTAGGAGAAATATCTACTAGTGAAATACCGATACAGCTGTGAAAGTACGTTTGTGATAATATTAAGGCTGGGAATATACGTCAGATTTTTCGATAAGTACGACAGTCTTTACATTTGCAAAAAAAAATTTTTCAAACATTTTATTATGAGTCTACATTTTACCCGAGCGAAGCCGGGTTTTCATCTAGTTTATACTAAAATTATAAAAAATAAGTGTTGGAGATTTCTCACAAATTTCGATAGACATAATACCTAACACGATTATGATTGGTTATTTGGAGTCTTTTTGTATTTTTTATTTCAACTCAAAATTTGATAATTAATTTTGTTTCAGTTTGTATTTTCGACCTAACACGATATTTTTTGCGATGTTTTTTATTTACCTCCAAAAATGCCCCCCTATTTAAAATTAATTTATTTACGTTACACTACACGTTCGTTTTTGGGTTACCGAATTAAAAGTATATACCTGTACTACTTTCTAACTCAATCGGTTCACTATCGGTTCAAATTACCTGTGACAGACGGACAAACAGACCGAGACACGGGAGTGATGCTATAATGGGTCCGTTTTTTTGATCTTGAGGAACGGAACCTTAGAAAGATGGCTTATGATAAAAATATACAGCGATTTGCGGTACATTGCCGACGATGACCGATCTTTTAAGAATTCATAGCCGCACAGCACAGCTGATCAATGTAACAAAACTCACACTTTATTTATGAACACTTCTATTATTTACTAACATTTTCCTATTACATGTCATAGGGGAATTTCCGACGAGAACTATTTGCATATACAAAATGGGTGCAGTTATCAGTAGAAATGATGTAATAATAGGTCCAAAGATTATAAAATTCTTAATTATTTAGAAACAGAATTAAAGTATTTCGATTGGTACTTACTATTTGTAAGGGCTAGCACAGATGGACTGAATCCTAACTGCAACGTAACCGCAACTGCCGATTGCCCAGATATTTTAATCGCAGCCAGAGTGCAGTTTGCGTGCAGCTGCGTGAACTGCAATGAAACTACAATGAAAAATGTACGGGCAGCCGGTGTAGTTGGCGGTTACATTGCAGTTGGCATGCAATCCATTTTTATTATTGGTCTTTACTCGCTTGATAATACTTACAATTTCAATCTAGTTACAAGTTAAGAATTATGCGCTATCTGTACCTATTTCCATAAATAATGCGTTAAAATTGCTATTAACACGTTATGCCGTAGGAGTTAGGGATTTACCTAAAATAACTTGTTTCAAATCATGATTTTTTGATAGTATGAATTTTATAATAGAAATAAAAAATAAAAGAACGATCCCATCCAAAGGGCACAAAGTATTATTTAATACCCAAAACCCCAAGTTATAATTTTAACCAATAAATCGATGCGGATGACGTATATTCGCGGTAGCCGCTATCGTCACTTTTTGCCGCAGGGTTTAAAAAATGTATATATTTTGATCATCGTGCAAATGCCGATGTAAATATCTGCTTATAAAGCGTTGGAAGCCAGAGAGTGACGGGTGCAGACGCGAAACGGTCGTCTCGGGCAGTGACACCGACACAAAAGCCTATCGTGTTGTGAAGAAGAACAATAATAACAGTAGATACAGGTGAGTATTTTTATCTACGTATAGTTTATTATTTTAATTGAGATTCTAGTTGACAGTTGTAACATTATCTACAGTATTACTTAGAACAAACTGTGTTGAATACAACATTTCCAGTTTGATGGGAAAGATAGAACACGGTCGGTGTTACAGGTAGTTTTACAAGGTCGTTTGCAGTTGATTTAATAATATCCGTGCTCGTAGATTCTTAAGAAGGTTGTGTAGGATGAACATTTTTAAGTTAAGTGTAACACTAGAACTGGTATGCTCCATACTATACGAACCTATAAGTAGATCAAAACACAAAACGCATCCTTAGCAATAAAAAAAATATATAAAGAATTCAATACAATGGTTTCAAATACTTTAAGAATATTTTTTTTGTTAGAAATAAATTATTGTACAAGCTTTTTTTCTGACTGTACTTGCATTGTCCAAACAACATGTACTCTGGTTCCAAAATTCAAATTAGTTTGAGCACAAGAAGTGAGTATAATTCGAAGATTAGAAGACAACTGAGTACGTACGTACATTCCATGTTAAATAAAAGCTTGTAAAAATAATAGAAAAAAATATGCCGTCTTGCTTTTGTTTTATGAATAGCCTGACACAATGCTGTGTGTTGACTAGAAATTTGGTAACACTAACAGTAGGTACATGGTGATCAAGTAGATACATAGTCGCAACGGTGAGTCCCTAATACTGCAATTTAGCAACGTCATGCTTGCGTCATGTACCAATTAATCTTGTATCCGATTGACAGGATCTAGTGAAAATCCAACGTAATCAACCTTAGCTAAGAGACATTTAACTGTCTGGGAAAACTCACCACTGCAGAAAGGAGAAAACTGGAAAATTATTGTAATTAAATAACCAGTTGTATACTCGCGGTATTGCAGGCCAAGGGAATCTTAGTTGACTTGTTATTTCAATTTGTTTTCTTGATAAAAAAAACTCAGCTTTTAAAATTTTACTAAACAGCAAGATGTAATATTCTGATCAAAATCATATTATTTTTGATCAATTGTCTTAACGTTAGGATGGTTGATTTTTAAGAACTAGGCTATATGAAATTAGAGTACTTACTATTTAAATGAACTTAAGTAGGTGACAACTAACCACATTAGTTAGTCACATAAGAAGACGTTCTTATTTGAAGATATTGTAATATTTTTTCTGAAATAATTTGGAAATTTCAAGTAGTTTTCTTTTTAACAAATTTTAAATATATTTTCCAACGAATGAAATACTTGCTTGATAAAAGCAGACGCAAAGTAGGTAATGTTTCATTGAATAAATTGCAGAATATTTTTATTATACACAATAAACAAAATCAAAGTTTTGGCCAAATCGAAGGTCGCCCAGGCTTGTAATTCATCATCCATCATCCCAGCCTATATACGTCCCACTGCTGGGCACAGGCCTCCTCTCAGAACAAGAGGGCTTGGGCCATAGTTCCCACGCGGGCCCAGTGCGGATTGGGAACTTCACACGCACCATTGAATTGCTTCACAGGTTTGTGCAGGTTTCCTCACGATGTTTTCCTTCACCGCAAAGCTCGTGGTAAATTTCAAATGTAATTCCGCACATGAATTTCGAAAAACTCAGAGGTGCGAGCCGGGGTTTGAACCCACGACCCTCTGTTTGAGAGGCGATAGGTCAAACCACTAGGCGACCACGGCTTCCGCGGCTTGTAATTAATAAACCACAAATAACAGAAGTAAATCACAATATAGTTCGGCGGTAAATGACTAATATACCTACAGATCGTTATCCGCGAGAGCAACATCAGTATACAAGTATATAACATTCGGAAAATCCAACCACTATTGCTTATCGTGAACGTGCGTAACACTAGGACGTTTATACTTAGTGGATATTCAAAATATGCGCATTTACTTAACCGCTGGTTATGTCACGTGTTTCAGCATAGACTAAGGTTACTATTGAGGTCTTAATATATGTATATCGCCTTGACCAGTGGCTTCACTCGAATGGATACCTGATTAGGTTTGCCAGTTGCATTTAGTATAAGTACGGAATTATTTTAAATTTCTATGTTTATTTTTTCCCGAAAACCTTTTTTTAACTACCTATTACAAACTTTTTTATTATTTCTTTTTCAGAAATGAAGATCGTTACAGCAATCACGGTAACAATGCTGCTCGTGCAAGCATTCGGCGCTCCTCAAAGCAAACCCATAAAAAATCCTGATTTGTCTTTCGAGGAACTAAACTATATAGCCAGAGTAAGAAATGGTGAAGCCCCTAAAGTACCGAAGACACTGACTCCATGTGCTCGAGCAATACTGGGATGCTGTGTCGGAAAAGTCATGAACACAAGTTGTTCGGAAGCTCATAAGTGCGGAGGTCTCTTTTTTGATGACAACCCATGTGAAGACAAGTTCATCATAGATGCCTTAAAGGCTGCCAGAATTTTTTATGATCAGTTCAATAAGGTGACTACTTAAGATAAGGGCCGTTCGATCAGTATAACAACTTTATTTATAACAACGTACAAGTAGTTTTGTGGTACTATCAGTCAAATATGTGGTCTACCACCCTAAAGTTGATAATGGTTTGCATGTCATAATACAATAATGCCAATAGACGTGTCTGTCAACTTGAAAGTTCAACTTTAGCGACATATTCATTTGATATAGAAACGTGTTTAAAAATTGATAGACTACTTATTTAGCTGATGGTACCAGCTAACAACCTAAAAATTTAATAAACGTTTAGCATAAAAACTTATGTGACAATGTTCATATGAAAAAATGTCATTTTGTATAATGAACGAAATGAAATAACGATCTGGGGGCATAACAACATTTTACAAAATCAATTTCTATGTAAGACTTAAAAAATACTCGTAGGTTAGGTTAGGTTAGCATCTCATCAAGGCGCGAAGTGCCTCAGCACACGGAATAGAAGCTCGAATTTACCTCATTCGTAATCTTTTCATTATTATGTAAAATGTACATTATGCAATTTTAGTAGTATTCGATATGACTATTAAACCATTTGTTTATCACGTAATTGATACATCATACATAAGTTAAGCCGTGGTGGCCTGGTGGTTTGACCTATCGCCTCTCAAACAGAGGGTCGTGGGTTCAAACCCCGGCTCGCACCTCTGAGTTTTTCGAAATTCATGTGCAGAATTACATTTGAAATTTACCACGAGCTTTGCGGTGAAGGAAAACGTCGTGAGGAAACCTGCACATACCTGCGAAGCAATTCAATGGTGCGTGTGAAGTTCCCAATCCGCACTGGGCCCGCGTGGGAACTATAGCCCAAGCCCTCTTGTTCTGAGAGGAGGCCTGTGCCCAGCAGTGGGACGTATATAGGCTGGGATGATGATGATGATCATGACATAAGTTAAACCCATTATTATTTGTTTTTAGAAATTATGCAGTTTAATGTTATATACATTCGTGCTTATACTAATTGAACTCGTATGCTTACTGAAATTATTTAATTCATATGCGAAGTGATATTAGTACAATTGCTGTTATACAAATGATTACAAATCTACTTAAACTAATATATAATAGTAGAATCTGGCAAGAAATGCACATTCAGAAAGTACGAACAAGGCGAAAAGTAAGGCAAATGACTGAGATAGTTGCAAAATGTTAGTTTACTTAAATCACAGATTAGATTACGAGTACAATAATTATTATTTGACACATGTGTTTGACAGCTTTTATTACTTATTTACCAGGAGACTCACCGCCGGCGGTGTTAGTAACAGTCAAAAATTGTATCTTCGAGTGACAACAGGCCAAAGACAATAACGTATAATAATACATTTTTACTATTGTATTTGAGAAGTACTTACTCGTAAACTCCATACTCTCAAGAGATATCGTTATTAAGCAATCAAATTAAGATTGGTTTTTTGGAATCTTTTTTTGTATTTTTTTGTAAAAGTAACAAAAAATTTGGAATTGCAATAAAAAATACAAAAAAAAGATTCCAAAAAACCAATCTTAAACTTATAACACCCCTCTTTTTCGTCGTTGGATAATAAAACAAACGAAACTCGCTCAACTCAATCACATACGTCGGTTTCTGCTATTCTGGGGTTAAAAAGAAAGCTACATCAATTATTCCGAGATGGTTAAAAATCCTCTTAACATGTGTCCGAAAAAATATTTTGTCTTACTTTGTATGTGTATCCTACTAAGTGCTTGTGGTTATGTAGTTTTATTTGATGAAACGTTTTGTAACAACAATGTTTCTAAAGTTCTAGGCTGTATAATTTTATTTGGTAACCCACAATGTGTTATTTTTGCATCTTAATTTGATTATGATTGTGTTTTATGTGTAGGTGTGCCTAGATTTTCCTACTGTTTTGGCTACATAATGTTTATGTAATCAGTCGTCGCATTTAAAATATCTTCATTTAAATGCTTATTTTGTAATGTGTGTGTGTGTGTGTGCGTATAATTTATTTTAATACATTAATCTAAAGGTAATTTCAAAGGTATTTTGTTTTATTGTTGGTATTTTTGTGACCTATTATATAATTACTATTTTATTAATAATATCTGCCCTTTGCGACGCGGGTACAAAAGAAAATGGTTTTTTTTTCAAGTTGATGGTTCTGTTATGTTCGTACTTCGTACGCACCTATATCATCAACAGGTATTTTCATCTACGTACATACGTAATATGATGTCATGCCCATTGGCTATAGTTGAATATAAAAAAAAATACCTACACAAAAGTACATTGGACAGTCATAAGTTGCAGATTATCTATATTAAAAGGAAGATTGTAAAAATCGAATAAACTTATTAGTTTTTTTTTTGTTTCAGTCCAAAATGGAAAAACAGAGTGTAGGTTACCTAATGATTCGCCGACTATTTTTAGGCAGATATATTATTGATTGGCAGACAACGTTTCGCCGAGTAACAGTAACGGTACGCCAATGAATTTGTACGCAGATGTATTGTTTCGCAGACTAACGTTTCGTAACTCAACCTTTAGCAGACTATTTACTTAGCATATGAGTCAGCAAGCCGAACAACGATTCACAGAAATTCGTTAAGCCTATTAATCACTACACATTTTGCACGTTTGGTCGAACAACCTTTCGCTTTTGTAACGGTTGAACTATTATTCAGTGCGCATATCAACTTTTCGCATCTTTTCGTTTCGCATAGGGAATGGCATTAAATACCGCGAATATGTCGCACGACTGGATTACACTATGGCCTCATTGGCATTTTTACATGCCGTGCTGACCGCGCATTCTTTATGATTTTCTTATGTACCCTCACAAGTTTTAAACGTATAACGCAAGTAATAAACGTATTTTTGACCATCATTTGTATTTATAATATATTGGAAGACTTGGTTTGTTTAGACAAACAAAGCAAGTCGCGCGCGATGCTAGCAGTTCGGTTCTGGCACTTCGCAGGCCGCTGCCGCGGCACGCTCGCTTCGTTCGCTCGGCTCGTGCGTTGTATACAATAGTCAACCCAGTAAAATCCTACCTGTCGTTTGGCCGATTTTATCTACGCAGATTACGAAACAAAAATGAACTACTGAACATTAAATCTACTTATCAATATGAATGCCATGTGATAACTCTGCTTATCGTGTTTCGACGAATAGTTGATCGGTTAACTGAAACAATTACAAAACAAACAATCTACTAAACGTAAATCTGCTTATCGCTATTCTTCCTACCGGCTACACGGCGAAACGAATAATAGGCGTAACGAAATTATATCAAACGTTGCTCGGCCAAAAG
This sequence comes from Choristoneura fumiferana, assembly GCF_025370935.1. Classification (NCBI taxonomy): domain Eukaryota; kingdom Metazoa; phylum Arthropoda; class Insecta; order Lepidoptera; family Tortricidae; genus Choristoneura; species Choristoneura fumiferana. Next base: position 10,879,111 of record NC_133475.1, on the reverse strand, counting down.
AAAAATCTGCCAATAGTTGTCTGCGAAACGAAAATCTGCGTAATTAAACTCGGCGAAACGACAGCTGGTCACTATAGGTACTTACATATTTTTGTATCGTAGAAGAGTGAATTAGGTCACTGACTGTACGAGTACAAGATTACTATTTACACATTAAGCGTGTTGTTTTAACAGTCGATCATACCTACTGCTCTTGATCATAATCACAGCTGGTCGTAAATTATATTCATTGATAAATACCGTCACACATTTATATTATTTTTTACCTATGATGAATTCTGTGACGTTTCCAGTTTGACAGTTTTAGAGATGTACCATTTATCGAGTGAACTATCGATTTTTCTAAGAGTTACTAATGCCTATTTTTGGAGAAGTTGCATTATATTTAAAAAAAAATATTTTTCCTGTTTTCCGCTCCGCCCACCGGGCCACCGTTTTCTCGTTCTCGCTCGTAATAATCCTTAAACGAATTACAAACTCCCGACTCTGGGAGTTCAAAACAGTCTTTTTAGACCGTTTCGGCATTTTGCAAGAAAATAACAACAAACTTAACGAAAAACAGTAACAAAAGTCAACAACAATAATAACAGAAATGAACAATAACAAAATACAATGCAAAGAAAATGCAACGGAAACTCAACTCTACAAGGCAGACGCATACGAAGCACTGGTCACAAGAGGCACAAGATGGCTGCGGCCGCTTTCCAAATAGCCGCGTTTACAAAATCTTGTAAGTTCTGTTTAAAAATTTAAAATATCTTAGTGTTCACAGTTATCGAATAATGAACCGTGGCAATTGCCGATAATGTTGTGTCACGTCACTACTCTGTTCCGTTTCACACATTGTGTCATTTAAAATAATATATATTTTTCTATCGTATTCGATGAAGTCTATTTAATGGACACTGATATTGCTATATATTTTTAAAAAGTACAGTTTTACATATTTTTTTTATTTAGACATGTATTTATTTAACTTGAAATACAAGAATTTAAGAAAAAATAACCATATAAAACTTAACTATAAACTAACTACCTAACTTAAAAACTTAATACCTACTTTTTTATTATTTTGCTTCAAAATAGAAATTATTTTAAAAAAATGTTTTGCGAACATATTATGCGTAATTCTAAAAATTTTCAAATGACACAGAACTCATCATAGGTGATAAATACAATAGGGGGGAGGGGAGGGGTAAGGCGGTTTGTGACACGGCAACAAAATAATTGCGATTTTCACAGCAATAAGTGCGACAAGGGGGAGGGGGCTAAAAATGATCAAAATTGGTGTGTGACGCAATTTATGGATAAGTTAGCCCCTAATATAAGAATGTTCTACGTTGGATCAGGAGCTAAATGATTCGGTGTACTACATACATGAAGGTAGATTGCTTCCCCTTTCTGTTGTATTTCAAGTTTAGTAATTTCATCAGCAAACCAATATTGATTATAAATGGTTCAATTGTCAGATAATCTTTCCCGCCCATCTACGATCAAGCGCCCGTGGGTCAAACAAACTTGTAATTACGTGGTGCTGGTGCGTCAATCCGTGGTTTCTGATGTCATTTTAATTAACCATCATGTCGATAATTGGCAGTATTCCCAAAGTTTTTGTGATGCTCGCTCGCGTGATAAACCGCAGTCATTGTTGTCAACACAAAAGTTGAAAAGAATTGCTTGATTCTAATTTTCTTGAACTTTGAAGCATTAAATGCTAAGAGTCCAACGGTTATGGCAGTTGACATGTCTGGCCTCTAAATTGCAAATTTAGCACTTAGGTTTAACAGCTAGTTGGTACAATATTTCGTATTTTATTTATTTTTGTTGGCAGGGCGTGTGTTCAACGAAATCTAAGATATTTTTTAAACGAAAATTTTCGGGTGCGCGGTCGGTATTCGAACCCACATCTCTTCAACTGCTTCACTTTGCCCTAGAGATGGGTAAATCCGGATCTGAAGATTCAAAAGAGTCAGATCCTTAAGCGGATCCGAATCCCTTATTGACTCCTTTCAAATCTTATCGACTCCGAGGAGTTACTAACTCCGACCAACCTATTGGATCGAGCAACTCGCGATCGGCGATTCAGCACTAACTTCACTTTCGTTCAATCACGTCGGATCGGATGTGTACCGTCCCGCTCACGCTAATAGGATTTATTACGAGAGGAAGAGGGATAGCATGATACCAATTTCAGAGCCGCTCCCCGGAGCCGGTTCGCTAGTAGGTAGTAAGTATATCCGAAGTGACTCACAGATTCAAAAGAGCTATTAGGACGAATTGGTACTTCCGTACCTCGGTACCGAACCGAGCCGGATCGACCATAAACAAACTAATAATCGCTCGAAAAAACCGGAGTCAATAAAGGAGTCGGAGTCGATAAGCGGATTCGGTACCGATACCGGAGCTGGATTTAGTGAATCAGATCTCTTGTCGGAGTCGAGATTACCGATGTCTACTTTGCCCGCAACCTACCCATCCGCCAACATTAATCGCTTGCATATGCCAATAGTGGTATGTGGTCTATCACAACTATCATGCAACTACCACTTCTAGTTTTCAAAATATTATTTATTTCTGTCATTAGAACATTTGCTGAACAAAATGTATTTTTTATAGTTGTAATTGGTAGAACACTCGGCACTTACGCCAAGCAAGGGACGCATTCGGCGCACCCGAATTATCTGAGATTTAGTAATATCTCATAATTTTTATTTAAATGCCAGAATGGTTCACACGAGGGAAGCCGCGGGTGCAGGCTAGTCTAAAATAAAGCTAAATTACCTGTACAAGTGGCCTTAAAATATTAGTAATAAAATAAATGTTACCATTATAAAGATAAGAACTGGTTCGTGCGTAATGTTGCGGTATTGCCATAAAGGTCGTTTATAGTACGGCTCTCTCGGGGGTACGATCAAGCTGTCTCTGAGGTCCTATTGCGTTTTACGGTAGTACATGATGTGTTCTCGGGTTGATAACAATGATCTCGTTAATTAAGAACAGAGCTTGCACTTATTTAATTGATCTCCGTGCAAGTATCTGTAGTAGGTATTAAAGGGTCATTATTCGAGCGTTGCAACTGCCTCATTTTCGTGGTCACATTTTTTTAGGGTTCCGTACCTAAAATATTGATTATAAATATGTATGTTAGTCTGTAAGGTATTTATTGTATGGGCCAAGTTGCCTGAAATAAATGAATTTATTATTATTATTATTATTATAAACGTTGCCAACGGAACCCTATTACTGAGACTCCGCTGTCTGTCTGTCTGTCCGTCCGTCCGTCTGTCACAGGGCAGAGCCCTCTATTTCTTGAGTCGTAATAGTTAGACACTTGAAATTTTCACAGATTATGTATTGCATGTGGCCGCTACAACAACAAATACTAAAACAGAGTAAAATAAATATTTAAGGGTAGTGTTAACGCCGTATAAACTGCAAGCAAAGCGCTCGGGCATGCGACAAACACCGAGCGCCTCACTCGGCTTTACGACGTCGCACCTATCACACCTATGTACTTTTTATGTAATTTTTTTATTATATACTGTAAAGTTGGAGTCAATTTTTAATCATCTCCTGATCTTCAACACGCACCCTTGCATCGAGATTGACGCCTCAACATTTGGCCTTACGATACCGGATTTATACCCAGCGACCACCGAAGGAGGTCAATTAGCGATCAAGCAGTGTGCAAACAGCGAGATCAAAGGACAGCGCAGGCGATACGTGGCGGATTTGCAAGTATTGTACCTACTCAGATCAGGCCCAACTGTGCAACAACAATTAAAATTTCATAAACCACGCAGACTACAAGCAGCGGATTTGCAAGTGTTCATACTCAGATCAGGCCTAGTTTAACTGCGTGGCACAAACGGTCGTCAAGAAGTTAATTAACGAAGGGTGATTCGTAAGCAGAAAGTGCCTATTTGCAGGAGTGAAGTACCCCAAGGGCCCACCTACGAGCAAGAAATTTACAACAAGAAGAATTAATTAGTTCATCATCAAGCAGTCGTCGTCTGCAATCATTATTACAATACCTACGTGAGCACCGAGGAAGGCATAACTAATTGTGAGTTCGTTCCGATTTTTCACTTTGTGTCCATTCCCAGTTGCATTTAACGTTTAACATAATTGATTTCCTAGTCATTCTCATCATTAAAGTCATTCGTCAATAGATACGAGTACCTACATTGGTAAAATCATTTACCTTTGGAATGTCCCAACTTCAATCGTTTAGGTACAACCTTTAATTAGGTACCTAACGAAATTTATTAAGAGAAATATAATAATTAAATTCACTATTCATTAGTTCTTCTTTGTAACATTTTACCAAAATTTAAGGTAATTTCACGTAACTAGTCGTAACAAATTTCTAGTGCTTAATTGTATAAGTACAAAATCTAATTGCCTATCAATCAATTTCCATTTGATTCGTGTTTAGGTTTCATCTGCAAGTGGCTAATATTTTATTTAATTTCTGTGCTTAAAAGACGATTTACGGTGCTTTCCAGCAACGCAGCACAGTGTCGTACTGTGTCAGGCTTCTTGCGTGGCTGTAAGCGAGCGCTTCTCAGAGTCGTGCACGGTGTCTGCGCATGCACAGCGGCCAGCGCGCATTCCTCCGCCTTGAGAACAAAAGGCGACCCGGCGCATGTTTACTTGTTTCCTCGCATTTTGCCTACTTTTTGCATTTATAATATTATATTATTTGATTTAACTATCGCTTCACTTGCATATCTTTTCGCGAAGTACCTATTACTTGCATTTTCATTCTTGGCACTAAGTATATAATGGATCTCAAAGGCTTAATTAGAGTGCGAGCTTCGTATAAATCCAAGCTTACGCAATTCAAATCATATTTAGAAGTCGTTCTAAGTTGCGAATCACTTAGTAACCTACAACTCAAAGAAATTAATATTCGTTTGTCTAAATTCGAGGAACTTTATGCATATTTCGACAGCACGCAGTCTGACATAGAACGTCTGTCTGAAATTCCAGACGACCAGTTTAAAGAACGTAAGGAATTTGAAGATCAGTACTACGCGGCCGTCGCCGGCGCTCGAGAGGTGTTGGACAGGCACAGCGGCGCTGCGGGCGGCGCCGACAGCCTCCAGTCGGCGGAGTCAGGTTCGAGGGCTGTCCTTACAGGTGGGCCAAGCTTAAAGTTACCCACTATCCAACTGCCAAGTTTTTCTGGTCGCTATCAAGATTGGCTCGAGTTCCATGATACCTATGCGTCATTAATTCATTCGAATAATTCAATACCCACGATTCATAAATTTCATTATTTGCGCGCAGCCTTAACCGATAGTGCCGCGTTAATTATCCGCTCCTTAGACTTTTCAGCGGATAACTATGAGGTTGCATGGTCGCTGTTATGCGATCGTTATAATAATAATAGATTACTGATAAACAATCATATCCAAGCCATTTTTAATATTGAACCCGTGATCAAAGAGTCTGCGCGAGCTCTCAGAAATATTATAGACATTGTTAATAAAAACCTCAGAGCTCTCGCTACGCTGAAGTTGCCTACCGATCATTGGGACGTGCTTGTGATCTACATGATTTCTAATAAATTGGATCCTTTGACTAGACGTGAATGGGAGGAACACCGAAACACCATTAAAGATATTCCTACACTGAACGAGTTTCAAGGATTCCTGAAAAATCGTGCTGATTTATTGGAAACCATGGCAGAGTCACAGGCGCAGCAAAGGCGTCGTCATAGCGATGTTAGTCATGTTCGACCTAAAACCTTTGTCGCAAATCAGCTAACCCCGCCTTCGTTTTCACGTTCATGCGCTCTGTGTAATAATAAACATGCCGTTTATCAGTGTCCTATATTTAAATCTTTAACTGTAGAAACACGTCTGCAAAAGGCAAACAGTTTAAATTTATGTCTCAATTGTTTACGACCTAGGCATCCAGACAAAAAGTGTCGGCTAGGTCCGTGCTTACAGTGCTCAAAGTGGCACAATTCACTATTACATACGGACGACCAATCGTCTCATGCCAGGGCTGACAGCTCTGGCGCTCCAGGCACAAGCACCGTACTGACTGCCTCCGCCGCCGAGCGGGGCGAGCACACTGATGATGACCAACCAAATGACAATATCGCTCTGTCGTCTACCACCGCTGATCACAGCAGCGTGCTGTTGTCTACGGCACTCGTCGACGTCGCTGATCGCGATGGTAACAAAATCACTGTGCGCGCACTGTTGGACAACGGTAGCACTTGTTGCTTGATGACAGAGAAATTATATTCCAAGCTTAATTTACCTGCATATTCAACTTCAACTTCTGTTGAAGGATTAAATTGTCAGTCGTCACGCATCACAAAACGGTGTGATGTAGCTATATCTTCTCGTCATGACAAATACGTAGTTGACATAAATTGCTTCATTGTACCTCAGATTACGCAACTTTTACCAGTTCGAAAGGTTGACTGTGCATCACTAAATATTCCTCCTAATATTTTCTTAGCTGACCCAACATTCCATTTGCCATCAGAAATAGATTTGTTGTTGGGCTGAAATATTTTGGAGTGTTTTAGGTACACATAGAATTTCATTAGGTAAAAATAAACCGTCTCTAAATAAGAGTAAATTTGGTTATTTAGTGTCGGGTACGGTTCTGTCATGCAAAGGTAATAATAATAATACTACAGTCCATTGCAATTTTTTACAAAATACCGCTGATAATGAGCTTCAAAATCAATTAAATCAATTTTTTGAGCTTGAAACAGTTCGAGCTCCAGATCATAACATTTTATCTAAAGATGACAATGCATGCGAACGTCATTTTACACTGAACACAACCCGTCAGTCAGACGGGCGTTTTATAGTAAAAATGCCATTGAAGGAATCTCCAGGGGTATTAGGAGATTCTTATGAACAGGCTTTAAGTCGATTTTTATGTTTAGAGCGCAGGTTTAAACGCGATCCCAACTTTAAAAATAAATATTGTGACTTTATGTCGGAGTACATTAAACTAGGTCATATGACCGAAAATAAGTACTTTAATCGTGAGGAAACCTCTTACATTCTCCCTCATCACGGAGTGTTGCGAGAAATGAGTCTCACGACTAAGCTCCGTGCTGTATTCGACGGATCAGCTGTGACGACTTCCGGTTTGTCATTAAACAATATTCAACATGTAGGTCCAACAGTTCAAGACGACCTCATTAGCATATTAATTAGATTTCGTCAGCATAGATACGTAGTGAGTGCAGATATAGATAAATTTTATAGGCAGTGTTTAATACATGATTCACAGCGCAATTTGCAACAAATACTGTGGCGTTTTAACCCCACAGAAGAATTAAAAACACATAAATTAAACACAGTTACCTACGGAACTGCTTCCGCCCCCTATCTCGCGACCAGGTGTCTGGTACAGTTAGGCAAAGAATGCGCTGACAGTGAAGTAGCTAGTGCTATCTTACATGATTTTGACATAGATGACCTGATTTCAGGTCATGATTCTGAAGATAGATTAATTCAAATATGTAACACACTTACAAATGTACTTCACAGCGGTCAGTTTCATTTACGTAAATGGCGTTCCAATAATTCTTACCTACTTAATCAGATTCAAGGTCAAAATTCTAGTGATGAATTGCTTAAAATAAATAAAAATGAATATTCTAAAACCTTAGGTTTGCTTTGGTCCAGTACAGAGGATAATTTAACATTTTCAGTTGACGTTAATACGTTTCCTAACCCGATTAGCAAACGCAATATTTTATCGACAATCGCAAAGATCTTTGATCCACTAGGATTAATAAACCCTATTGTTTTACAAGCTAAAATAATTTTACAAAGGTTGTGGGCAACGAAAGTGTCATGGGACGAACCTTTATCTTCTGAATTTCAGTCAGATTGGGCAAATTTCGTAAAACATTTGCACGAATTAAATAATATTATAATCCCACGACGCGTTTTATGCCTATCACCCATAAAAATAGAAATTCATGCTTTTAGCGATGCATCTATTCAGGCATATTCAGCATGCATCTATATTCGTTCGATTTCACAGAATGGAGAGGTCTCTGTACATTTAATTATGGCCAAAAGCAAAGTGGCCCCACCTAAGCCTACGACAATCCCACGGTTGGAGCTATGTGGAGCCCTTTTATCAGCTCGTCTAGTTGACAAGGTAAAAACAGCCTTGCGCTTAAATATTGATAGCTGTTATTACTGGTGCGATTCCACCATAGTACTCGGTTGGATTAATTCACCGAAATTAACTTTAAAATCTTTTGTTTTAAACCGCATCAACGAAATAACGGAAAATACGGATCCTAGCTCATGGCACTATGTGCCAACTGAATTAAATCCCGCCGATATCGGGTCTAGAGGGTTTATACCTTCACAATTAAACCAGTCAAATATTTGGTGGTTTGGACCTGATTATTTATTATTAAATAAAGAACATTGGCCTAAAAAACCAACTCATAAAGTTGACAACTTACCAGAAACTAAAATTGTATGCCACGTCTCATTAACAGAACAAGTACAATTGGAAGAGATGAATACTTTTGTGACTAAATATTCTAGCTTCGAAAAATTACGTCGAATATTAGCTTATGTTCATAGATTTATCTTTAACTGTCGTTATCCAAACAACAAATTTACGAACTATTTAAAAATTTCAGAGTTAAATTTATCAGTTAATTCATTATGTTTAATCGTGCAAAAAGAAATGTTTAAAAATGAATACAATGTACTTAAAAATAATAATCAGTTGCCCTTAAAAAATAAATTAATAAATGTAAATCCTTTTTTACATACAGACAATTTAATAAGAGTGGGTGGTCGATTATCTAATTCTAACTATGACTATGACACAAAACACCCCATTATACTGCACGCATCTCATCATGTCACTAAACTTTTATTTGAGTATTATCACAAACTACTGCTTCACGCGGGTCCGCAGCTTTTACTTGCCACAATACGACATAAATATTGGCCTATTGGTGGACGCAATCTTGCTCGAAAAACCGTTCACAGTTGTGTAACTTGCTGTCGATTCGCAGGTAAAAGTGTACAGCCCATTATGGGTAATCTACCTGAACAACGTGTTCACATTGACTATCCTTTTATTAATACAGCTGTTGATTATGCCGGTCCTATTTTGATAGCGAACAGAAAGGGAAGAGGATGTCAGTTGATTAAATCCTACGTATGCGTATTTGTATGCTTGGCTGTAAGGGCAGTTCACATCGAGCTTGTTACCGAGTTAAGTTCACAGGCTTTCATTGCCGCCTTGAACAGATTCATTGCCCGCAGAGGCAAACCTGCCAACATTTTCTCGGACAATGCTTCTAATTTCGTAGGGACTTCTAATGAACTCGCTCGTTTATTAAAATCATCTTCGCTGGAAATAAGTAAATATGCGTCGGAGAACTCCATAAATTTTAAGTTTTCACCAGCTTACAGCCCCCATTTTAACGGTTTAGCCGAGGGTTCCGTGAAATCGATTAAGCATCATTTGAAGAGAGTATTGGCCCTTGCAAATTTAACATACGAGGAAATGAATACATTACTCGTCCAAATCGAATCAATCCTCAATTCTCGGCCTCTGACGCCTTTATCATCAGACCCCAGAGATTTAGTTCCCCTAACTCCAGCTCATTTTTTGATCGGACGAACTCTGATGATGTTGCCATCGCCTCAGGTCAACGACTCAACAGTCTCCGTTTCACGATACATGAGGACGCAGCAGTTAAAGACTCATTTCTGGAGTAGATACTATAAAGAGTACATTTCAGAACTCCAGAAGAGACAAAAATGGCACAAGGATGGCCGGCGCCTCAAACTTGGCGAGATGGTGGTTGTCAAGGACGACCGCCTGCCCCCCAACCGCTGGCTGCTCGGCCGCGTCACCGGCCTGCACCCTGGCTCCGACGGCGTGCCACGCGTCGCCGATGTGTACACCACCTCCGGGACTCTACGAAGAGCCTTTAATCGACTCTGCCCACTGCCGATTTTGGAAACTTCCGTTCCCAAGGGGGAGCATGTTAACGCCGTATAAACTGCAAGCAAAGCGCTCGGGCATGCGACAAACACCGAGCGCCTCACTCGGCTTTACGACGTCGCACCTATCACACCTATGTACTTTTTATGTAATTTTTTTTTATTATATACTGTAAAGTTGGAGTCAATTTTTAATCATCTCCTGATCTTCAACACGCACCCTTGCATCGAGATTGACGCCTCAACAGGTAGCTCCTATACAACAAACGTGATTGTTTTGCCGTTATTTGCTTGATATTAATAACGGCAAAATGTAGACGCTTTAAATATTCACAGAATATATTTAGGAGTGTCATCATCATCATATCAGCCATAGGATGTCCACTGTTGGACATAGGCCTCCCCCATAGACCTCCAGTTGCCTCGGTTGGAAGCGGCCAGCATCCACCGTGAACCCGCGACATTAACCAGAGGCCGTATTGCCTAATGACAATCAAATGACAGATTCTGCATACAAAAACTGTCATTTGATTGCGATCGCGAGCGTGAGAAACGTTAAGCAATACGGCCTCAGGTCATCCGTCCAACTGTTTTTACGAATAGCGAATAAATTATTCTTATTCTTATCTCGTTGGTGGACGTCCTACGCTGCGCTTGCCGATCCGCGGTCTCCACTCGAGAACCTTTCGGCCCCAACGACCATCTGTTCTCCGTATTAATTGTATAATCACTTGAAAAATAAATATTTAATTAACATATAATAAATATTTAAGGGTGGCTCCGATACAACAAACTTGTTTTTTTTTTGCATTTTTTTTTTGCTAATCTCTAATGTTGTTTAGATAATGGTGCGGGACCCTTCGTGCGCGAGCCCGACTCGCACTTAGACGGTTTTTTTTATGAATGGGGTGTAGAATTTGATGATATTTTAGATTATTTTTGAGACGTCACGTAGGTACTTCTACTAGATACTCATCTCATCTCAGCAAAAATATGTCCACGAAAATCATACCGAATAAACGCTCGAATAATGACCCTAATATAATACAAGTGGAAAAACATTGAAATGAAAAAAATTAAATGTTTTGTCTGGAGATAGTATTCTTGTGTCGTGACTCAACTTCCATACAAAACTTTTTTTTCGAATTAGAATATTTTCCACATGTACTTATCATATTAGTAATTACTCGTAGTACCTATCCTTAATGTGGGTAAATTAATAGCGCAGGGGTTTTTTTTACCATGTCTAGGTAGTATTAAATGTGTTTAATTATTATGGAATATTTTAGCAGATAGTTGGGTTAGCTTGACTGAACACCACTCTAAAAGTTTTTTATCGCCGTATTTGATTGAAATCGGTTACGCCTATGACGCAGTACACTTTGAACATCGGTCAATGTATGAAAAATGTACAAACATTTTTTTTTAATACTAAAATTCATTCGCAAGGGGTATTAAGTTAAACTGACCGAACCATCTGCTGAAAAAATTCCTTTTAATTTTAAGACACCTGAAATAAAGAGGTAGGTAAGTAAACTTTGTTTGAAATTTAACTTTTATCTACTCATTTGACGCGGTACATTTTAACATCGAACAATGTATGAAAAATCGTCAACCACTTACAAAAACATTTACAGGGGTGTTCAGTTATCTAACGCCGCCACCCACTGATATAATCTGAATCAATTTTAAAACACCATGTATATTGAATAAACGTCAGACTGTTTCACATCTATACGGGATTTTTCGTCGTGTACTGCGTCACGGATAACAGCGCGGCGAACAGCGAAGTAATTATGAAGACCTTGGGACCTGTATTGTTCTGGAAATAAAGATTTTAATTTGCGATTTTCACAACAAAAATGTAGTTCAAGAATAAAAATAGTATAATATAATAAAGTACGTAGTAAATTTTATTATTTATCGACATTATGAAGATCAATTTTCAAACGACTGCGTTAGACATAGTGTTATTTTAAAAATAAAGGTAAGTACCTACTAATAAACTACGAGTACCGTAAACTGCTTCAACTTTGCCCTCTGGCCCCAACATTGCCTGATTCGATTTAGAGTCAATAACTAGCACCCTTCTAGGTTTTTAAAGTTTTATCCCCCCGTAATAATAATTCCCGTGTATATAAAAGTTTAAAACCTATAAGAGTGCTAAGTTATCGACTCTAAATCGAATAAGGCAATGTTGGGGCCAGAGGGCAAAGTTGAAGCAGTTTACGGTATATACCTGCCATTAGAGAGACGTGTCATTTCCCCCTAACAGCCGCTTACACCAAAACAACACATAACACAACAGATCACAGAGATATGTAGCTGGTTTTATGCAGCCTGAATAGTGGGCAGTAAACTGAGTGAGTACTCCATGAGCGCTTTTACCTGTAATGGTCTAAGACTGTTTTTATAGGGCTAGAGGTCAAGGATATAATACAAAGCAAAGGAAAGACTAGATACGGCAACAAAAGTCCCTTCAATCTGCGAGAATTAGGCGACGGCGTAAAAGTAAAATTCTTCTAAAAATACTAGACACGCTACGCGTCTTTACGACTAGACGTTATAACAAAAAAAGTACATATCTATTGTGTCTTGCTACGTATCCGTGAAGCTGTTAAGTTAACCTAGAATGATCCTAAGCAATTAAGTTTAATGGCTGAGTCAAGGTGATGTCAAAAAAAGGTAAGCCACATGGTAGTACCAACTGTTAAAATGCGCCTATAAGCTATAAGCCGTAAATAGTAGATTGTTGCACCAAGCAGAAAGTAATTTATTGTTGCATCGTGTGCCCATTTGGAGCCCAAGCGTGAGCGAGGGCTTTAAAAAGCACGAGGGCAATATAAATTACTTAATGCGAGGTGCATAATCTGCTTTTCTTTCAACTATTACAGGAATAGTAGACGAAAAAAAAACTAATGCTAAACAATTAAGTAATAGGAAAGAAATGTCACTAGCACTCGATGATTCCATTTTTGTAAGTTTACATTTTGTTTTTTTTTTTATTTTTACTTTCTTTGGCAGAGTTAGTAGCAGATATTTTTACCCGCGATCTGTCTAATTTCGGATTGGCGCCAGGTTGGGCAACCAAACACACAAAGTTTTATTTGAAATACGGCTACTCACTATTTTTGATAGGATTGACCAACCTAACACTAGATTTTTTTACATTATGCAGGCGAATTTTATAGAAAAAATACTCGAGTTACCTTATTGATGGTGCAATTAAAAAAATGTAAAACAATGCAATAAAGGATTTTCATACATTTTTTCTGCTCTAGAGCAGAAAAGTCCCGCTTTGTGCTGGGTATTTAGTGGGGTTATGATGAAATTAAAGCATAGTTGGAAGAAACATTTCTTGTGTCATATTTAGACGTATGTGCGCAAGTTACCGGCACCAAAAAAATAGTGAGCTATGGGCATGCGAATTTCCGGCCTAATTCCGGGTGTGGCCAGACTATCCCTATTTCTCACTCAAACATTTTGCGTACCACGATGTGTTAGACGCTTGAGGAGTAAAATGAGCGATGAAGCTTAAAGAACACAGTATTAACATTATCAACCGACAGCACGCTCCTTGGTTTTAGTAATGTAGCTACTCGATTTAGTAATTGCGTGCTGCAAGCAATAAACCCAGCTCTAACTACTTAATGAAAACGTACTCATCAATACCATTTATTTTATGCTAGAAACCTAGGTAGCGCAGAACACCTGAGGGGCTTTTATAGCTCTCTAAAATATGTTTTGCTTACCGCCCGCCGGGGAACGTTTTATTAGGCGAAATGAAACTCGGTTGGATCGTAACGGAAATATCCGTACAAATACCTGCAAGTGTATAAATTTGTTGTAAAATACTTTATGTTTCAAAACACTCTTTTTAAGCATAGCGTATTTTGAAATATCAAACTCATCAAGACTTTATTAATTTCGTTAAAAATGTTTGTTTTTTTTAACTTTGTACAAATTGTTCAAAATTCATAATGAACTAAGAAATTTCACGAGCAAGTTTTTTAATATAAATACCTAATACTCTTTATCATCTTCTTACGCAGCGTATTTAGTGTTAGTCGAAAATCGGCAATCGTTCGTACATTGCAAGTATTGTGGCAAGTAAAATATAATTATGTACATTAGCTTTTGCCCATGGCTTTGTCTGCGTGGAATTCGGTTATCGCGCACCGTTCCCTCCTGAGCATAAAACGTGGAATTGTGGGATAAAAAGCAGCCTTTGTCATCACTCTCTGGCCCATAAACTATCTCTATGCCAAAAATCACGTCGATTCGTCGCTCCGTTTCGACGTGAAAGACGGACAAACACACAAACACACCTTCGTATTTGAGTATTTCTCAAAAAGCTGTCCCGTCCCGAAATTGACAAGAAATCGTTTCGTCAAGAAATTATTAACACTAAGGACGAGATCGTAAAGCATAAACTGCATAAAACATCCAAATTTTCTTGACGTCAGGAAACCGTCACGAAATCTTGTGAGGAAAAAATCGTAATTTTGTAACTACATCAAAACTTTTTATTGGATCCAACAACAGTCATTATCTGACTTTTTATCACCTTTACCACAAGGTTTTGTATATATTTAAACACAATATTACTTATTTTTATTATTGAAATAGCGTCAGGATTTTTTTTTAATAAATGGTCAATTGAACAACTGAAAATGGACAACTTCTTGAGAAATAATAAATTATAATAAGTATATTATATAGCATGGATTAGTTTGATGGCCAACAATCGTAACGCGGAAATTTCATATTTCACGCCTCATAACTAAAGAACCTGTTATTCTCTCTGTTAATTCCGTCAGACAGGCTACGAGGTTTATTTAAACAAGTCTCGGAATCGTATTAGAGTTAAACGAAATGTTGTTAGTGAAAACAAACAAAGTTTACATGAAGTTTCTGTCAATATTTACTCTATTTTGACTAAGGACATTCGCTTTGTTTTGTCTTTGTATGAAAAGTTCTTTGGATAAATAACAATACTTTGTAAATTAGTGTTGCAAAATTTTCCTTTTAAATTATTACCATGATGTGTTTCGAAATAGGCCACAATTATATAAGAGTGAGTTAGTTTTAATTCTATTTTTATTTAGTTTTGTTAATTATTGTACATTATTATTTGTTTGTTTATAAATAAAATCTCTCACATTAAACTGTCACATTCATAAATAAGGAAGATTTTGACTCATCACAATAATTTGCCTTATCTCAATCACAGTCTTAGGAAATATTTTTCAATGGCTTTACCTATTTAGTTTCACTATTTTCAAAATAAAACTGTTTCTTAATCAAAGTTGTACACTGAATACAAAATTTTCGATCTGTTTCTGCATACAGATCTACCAAACGATTTCAATAAAATCGTTTTTCGTTTTCAAAGCCATTTATTATATCACCGACTTGCATCGAGCAAAAAAATGGCGTACTCTGTCTGCCCGGAATGACACGCGTTTGTTATTGACGCACGTGACTTGATTGATGCATTTTATCAAAGCCGTTTTTTTTTACAAGCTTTTATTTAGTTTCACCTGTCCTGTTTTCTGTTTGTCTGTGTGTAGTTAAATCTTGCAAGTTGAATTCGATCAACTTCCAGTAGTCGGATTGACTTGAAATTTGGCACACTTATGTAAATTGCGTGACAATACAATAATCTGGTAATGACATCCTGGTAGTCTCGTCAGGATTGTCTCTGGAGAACGGAACTCTTCCCCAGTTAATGGCATCGACATGAAATTTGATATGCAAATGGCGTGACAATGCAAGTAAAGTCGACAAAAAGTACATTCAGCAAAAAAACCTCGTATTCAAAAATTATTTTTTTACCTAAAATCATTTTTTGTATAGCTCAATTTTAAACATAGCACAGATACTTCTTTTTAAATCGCTACAGTCTTGATAAAGTAGGTTTTCGTGGTTATCGGTTGAGAATCAGTAGTGAACCTTCATGGCGACTTTTTTGGGAAAACTATGTGATGGTTTTCTTTTGCCTTCCACACCACAGAGCTGGAATCCGGAGTTACTAGTTGGCAATAAGAGCGCCGTCAGCCCACTCTCATGGTTCATGGTCTCATGGTTCGCCTTTTACGGTATAGGTACACGGAAGTGATATCATAGTCAGCTATTGGAGTTTGTGGAGATTAAGAGACGCTTAAGAATTTGTCTTAGATATCTACTTGTAAATATACTCGTTGCTATAACGTAGAAACAAAAAATTCAACAAAATACAAATAATAAAGACAAGAAACCCACTCACACTCACTCTTACTCTCACTTGCTCGTTTTCCATTCAGTTGAATAAAAAAAAATCTTCTTGCTAGCATCCTAGTCGTCCAATTTTTAGAAATAAGCACACAACAGACTGAAAAGCCACCCTATTTGGCAGGGGGACATTTTATCTCCTTCAACTGTTGTTATGAGAAAAATTACCCCACAATCCAATACTCGGCCAGCTGCGGCGGACCCAATCGGATACAATTGCTTACTGTTGATTGGAGAAAAAAAATTTAGACTCATTTCTTTAATACTGATTTTACAAGGTATCTAACAATACATAAAAGCTACATATAAAATATATTACCATGGAAATCGGTATTTGTTTTGAATTTACATTAATTGGCCTTCTCTTACTAAAAGTTGTAAAAAAAATATAATATATTATTCTACTCATAATTCTCTATGAAAGTGTACCTACGCTTATACTAAAGCTCAAATTGCATTCTATAAACTATCACGCAGATACGCAACAACTCCTTACGTTTTTCACTAACCAATGCCAAAAAAATCATGTCGTATCTATGTAATCATGTTTCAATCCATCGATCCAAAACAATTTAAATATTTATTATGACACTATCACTATTTTATATTCAACATAATATTACAAAAGGCAAGGAATTTAGTAATTTATTATAAAGTAAGAGCCTTCTTTAAGCCCTTTGAAGACTGGAAAATCTAGCGCCAGCGAAAGGACACCGCTCCGTTATAATTAAAACTCAACAATTTCCACTCGACTAATTATTTTCCGGACTCAAGTTTGGAAAATTTGCCACCAACGCTTGAGAGGGGTTTAATAAACATTTTGTATAAATAGCGGCGCTGATTTTACATAACAATGAGTTCGTGCATCTTCTCATTTTGAACGATGATATTGCGACATTGATCCGGAAGTTTCTGTAAACATTTCTAAGCGGTTAAATGTGAGAAATCTCGTAGTTTTTTTATTTTTAATTCTAACAATTCGTATAAATAATCGAGGTAATCATTATTAGTATACCGATACATGTCCTTGTCGATGTGACCGCCTCCTGGGGGGCTACTACAAAATTCTTAAATTGAAGTTCGTATCTTACCGTCTCTCACTCTTGTATTAAATAATATTAGCGTCAGCGGGACGGCAAGATACCACAGTACTAAAAAGGTCCCTCCTTTTTAGGGTTCCGGAGCCAAAATAGCAAAAACGGAACCCTTATAGTTTCGCTATGTCTGTCTGTCTGTCTGTCCGTCCGTCCGCGGCTTTGCTCAGGGACTATCAATGCTAGAAAGCTGTAATTTTGCACGGATGTATATGTAAAATATGCCGACAAAATGGTACAATAAAAAACAAATTTTTTTAGGGTACCTCCCATAGACGTAGTGTGGGTGATTTTTTTTCTCATCCAACCCTTTATTGTGAGGTATCGTTAGATAGGTTTTTTAAAACCATTAATGGTTTGCTAAAACGATTTTTCAATTCATTGATTTTTTTGCGAAATATTCAACTTTGAAGAGCAAATTTTCATTAAAATGAGCGTCCCCTCCCCTACCCCTCAAAAATCTAAAGCGGTGGATGGAAAAATTTGAAAAAAATCAGGATGGTAGTAGGTAAGTATATCAAACTTTCAAGGAAAACTAAAACGGCTAAGTTTGCTTGAGAGTTATTAGTAGTTTTACTTTTAAATAGCAGCCTAAGGTATATATATAATATACCTAAACTTGGAAGATTCCGTATAAAATACGAAATCCTTAGAAAAATATTACTTAATTTTTTCGTAATGGCTACGGAACCCTTTTTTGGGCGTGTCCGACACGCTCTTGGCCGGTTTTTTATACTGTGAAGATACGAAGTTCGAATTTTGCATTTCGTAGTATAGGGTTTCGATTGGACAATGCTTACTATTATTGATTTGAATGGGAGAAATATAAGTATAAAGTACGCTGAAAACTAAACCGACTTCGTATAACAACATATAAAACCAAGAAAAAATTTACACCTACTTATAGAAAAACCACAAAAATGCGTTAAATAGATAGATTTAATATATATTATACTAGCGTAGATTTATTAAAAAGTATGTCTTACAAGCAAAATATATTCCTGTGCCTATGCCAATATTCGGGGAACATACCTACATAGTACGTTATTCAGTTAAGATGAAGCATTAGATTTTTTCTAGTTTTCTTTCCGTTAACAAGATAAATAAAGTAAATGAAAGAAATTGTTAAGTACTTTCATTGTTTTCTTGTTTAATATTTTAAAAGTGGGGAATCAGAAAAGTCAAGTAATGAAAAAAATCTTGATAATTGTATTTCAAAATATCGTCCATAAATATTTTGTATCTCAATTTATTCCGAAACTGTAAAAAATCAAACTACAATAATATTTTCAAGAATGACCGTAGGTAAAGGTATTTATCTAGAAAATTACAATAAATCATTTCATTTAGTCGCTTAGGTTACTTTTAATTATTAATTTAGGTACTTTTGGGACCAATGCCTACAATACAATACAATACAAAGACTCTTTATTGTACACCAGACATAGTAAGCGATACAGAAAACAAATTATTAAAATTACAACGGTTTTGTCGAGCGAATTGCATGGGTGAATACCGCTGTAACACTTTCGTGGGCCTCGTCTTAAAAATCGAAAAGTACGTATTATATGATTTTTAATGTGTTTTTTATTATAGTTACATGCATATCAGTGCTATAAAAACGTGTGCCTAACAACCGTAAAGTTTAATTTTTCAACAAAGCTTAGTCTATATGGTCCGTTATCACTCAACATAGGTATTAATTATTCGAGGCGGGTGCGCTGTAAAACCCGTTAACTCATATTTTACAACAAAGCACGCCATCCACCAAAAAAGCTTTACCCATGACCGGGCTATTTTGTTTCAGGCATGAATACGCAATTTATTTAATTCGTTGCCAAAAAATATCAATCCATCAATGATGGTTTAATACTGAGCATCCATTTTACATTACAATGGACGAATATATTATACAGTAGTTTTTACCCGCGGCTTCGCCCGCAAAAACCGCTAGATTTGCATTCTAATTGAAATTATGAGATTTTGTTGAAATTTCCGTGAGTAAATAGTTACCGAAACATAAACATAAAGAACAACCATGCAAACCTTTTTGTCTTTAAATTTAGCATAGATCTCATGAGAATGTCAGGATAAAAGTTAGCTTATATGTTCATGTTCCAGAGGTTCAACTGTTTTAGGTTCAAAGAGTAAAACCTACATACAGTGAAACACACACACACACTTTCACATTTATAATATCAGTATTATAAATATTATTGAATGCTAGGATTAAAAGCTTTCAGCACTGCATAGCAGGCACATTTAACATTTTTTTAATGTTTTTTTTTCATGCATTTTTACTAACTTCGACGTTCGCATGTTTGTAACTTTTGAAAACGTAGGTATGGTTTCTAAATTTGCAAACGAATTTTCAACCGCTTTCTGGTATTCGAATGAGTTGAAATTTGACATACTTATGTCAATCTTGTAGTAAATTTGGTAACGACATTCTGGTACTGACTATAATTGGATCGTTTCCGCAGAACGGAACTTTTCAATGGTTAAATGGCTTAAAATTTTGGTACGGAAATGTAGTTCGAATTTGGACTTTATACTTGTCAAAAAAAACTTACAGTCCTTTAAATACCAATCAAACCCAAACTTTGGTAGTCTTATAATCACAATACAATATTCTTTATTGCACATCATAAATCAGTAGGTACAAAAAAATAACTTTGACACGAATCCAGGGAAGACAATAGGCGGTCTTATCGTTGAAAAGCGATCTCAACCAGACAACCATTTGGGTATACGATCTTATAATTATGTCAAAAGTAGGTGGCGAAAACAGAATCACAGGAGAAATAAAAAATATATAAACAATAATATTAAAATTAATACAAATGATATATAATATATAAATATATCGATGGTGGAAGTCTCAATTGGCGTAAGGACAAATACCGAAAATCACTTTTAAACATAGAAAATTAGAGTTTTTTTTTCTCTGTCGATTGGTAGTATTCAAGTTACGATACGCCCCTTACTTTTGCTGTTATCAACATTTATTATTTTAAAATAAAATAGCTTAAGGGACATGATATAAAATATTTGAGCTGAAAAATGGCGTAAATGTATTATTTTTTTAATATTTGGGTCGTAAGGGGCTGTGGCAGTCTCATATGTCCTTTACGACTCGACTCATGTCGTTAAAAAAAAAACCCAACAAATATAATAAAAGGGCGTATGGGTCAATTATTGTTTCATTGCCCTTTACACCCCAACATTTTATAACGAATAAGATAAAAAAGCAAGAAGTTGTTGGGCGTAACCTTACCGCCTGTACCTATTTCTTGTACCTAACATCAAAATACTAACGCGTCTACCTACCTTCCACGCGCCGAGCGTTTGCGCATTGCACATTCGGTCAGTCGTGCCAGACACGTCAAACACGGAGGACGTATTTGATTGCCTACGTTTGTTCTTTGTCAACGCGCGTATTTTTTTATAAGATGCCAAAAGCAAAACAAAAAAAGAAGATTAAGTTGATGGATCCCCTAATGGCTTGACGTCGAGCTAACATTTCCGTAATGGAATTTCAGTCAAGGATGTTGAGGTAAATTTCTCTTAGCTACTTTGTTTATTTTAAGCTGTCCTGACAGATCCTAATAAAGGAAGCCTGTGCCCAGCAGTGGGACGTATATAGGCCGAGATGATGATGCATACATAATAATAATTGGCCCGTATAATTAATTATGTATGTTGAGGTTTAAAAATGGTATAATCGGAACGTCGTAAGGGACATTAAAAAACAGCAATTTATAAAATAATAAATACTTTTATGGGCGTAAGGGGTATAAAAAGCAAGAGCTAGAGTAAATTGTCGGTCGTAAGGGGCAGTAGCAAACAGACATTTAAAAAAAAGGTGTAATTGGTACGTCGTAAGGGGCATTAAACAACAGCAACTTATAAAATAAGGAATACTCTTATGGGCGTAAGGGACATCAAAAGCTAAAACTAGAGTAAATTGTTAGTCGTAAGGGACAGTAACAAACAGACATTTTAAAAATTGAGGTTACTTTATGGGTGTAAGGGGCACTTAAAGTAAAATACCTTGCTTGCTTCTTTTAGTTCATTAAAATACCTTGTTAATGTTAGGTCGTAGGAGGCATCAAAACAGATGGTTTTTAGAACTTGTAGTGATTGAAACAACAACTCAAGCAAGCATACTCCCAAATGTGCAAGAAATAGTGCAAGCAAGCGTGCAAGAAAGCATGCAAGCAAGCAAGCAAGCAAGCATGTACCTAAGCAACCACCTAAGCAGGCTTGCAAGTGAGCATGTAATTTTGTCAATCAAATCAACAAACATGCAATTTTATCGACCTGGGTTACCCCGATCCCGCGATGACCGGTCTATGGTATCTCCTCCAGCGCTCATGAAGCGGGCTGGCGTCCCACTCCCTCACAGCTGCAATCAGTGTGTTAGAGGAAGCATAAATAGTGCAAGCATGCATGCAAGCAAGCGTGAAGCCAGAAGGCAAGCATGCATGCAAACAACAAATCAAGCAAGAATACTCCCAAATGTGCAAGAAATAGTGTAGCAAGCAAGCATGTAAGCAATAATGCAAGCAAGCAGAGTTAGTACGCCAGTGGTGGTAGTGAAAATCATTTCATCATCATCGTCATCAACAACATCATCAGTTCGTTTATCGCTACCCCCCGGAACTATGCTATTTTCCGGGAAAAAACTTATTTACTTGGCGATTTTTAACAGCTGCAATATCTTCCTTGACCCTCTCAGCTATAAACAAACAAGTCAGCCATAGCCGAGCATTTGTTGGAGTCAGGACCAAACCACTGGATTGAGCTTCACAATCCCAAAATTCTGTCCACGGAACGTCATTTCTACTGAAGAATGGTACTTCAGTTGAAATAAAAAAGCATAAAAATGTCAACCGGGACGATGGATATAAGCTTTCATCTTCGTGGAATCCTGTTATTAATAAGTGTCGACGTCGGGATGAGTGTTGTGAGTCGGTGTGATGGGGTGACAAATAAAAATCACCAAGTGCGGGTAGTTCGTGATACGAGTGCTCGTACTATTAGTGATCAAGTGCGGGTAGTTCGAAGGACTCGCGCTGCTAGGCAGACTTGACACCCCACACTTCAGTCCAACCGTGACCACGGCCACTGCAATGTTGCCGAAACGTCGAGGTAAATATTACTCGTGTGTGTTAGCGTGATAAGTCCCGTTGGTGGTATTTTGACTATGAGTGAGAATCACGAAAGTTTAAAACGTTATAAAATTTATTTGAGTTTTATTTAACTTTTAACTTATAATGTCCATTTAAAGAAAATGTTACAAATTACATATTTTTTAAGGGGACGTGCAAAATTATGGCTTTTGCGCGTTATTTTAAATAACTTAAGTGGTTCTTTGAGTTAATTCACTATTTTTTTTAATTTTTCTACAGGAACTTACGTCCAAATGTGTAGCAAATAAAATATAAAATGTCCTATAAGACCAAAAATTGGTTACTACATTATTTATTTATTTACGGTTTATGGGTGTAAGGGGCTATGACACCCGTATGTCACGGGCGTAAGGGACAGCTATTTTTCTTATTAAGCTTTTTACGAAAATGTCTATAGTTTCACGTTGAAAAGCAAGAAAATTCAAGATTTTACGTAATTATAACGTCCTGCTAAGTTAAACCTTAACAATGCTGTGAGGGTTTGAAAATTACCAAAAACTTCTTTTCGCTCTCCTGAAAAGTAGCATTTTGTCCCTTACGTCAATTCAGACTTCCACCATCGATATACAGATACAATACTAACACAATACATATAATTATCAACATAAAATGGCAATAGAAATTGTCAAAAAGGCCTAAATGTGAGAAAATGATGTGAAATTAGGAAATAATCACTTAATAAACAATCAAAACATGAAGATGTTACCAACTTTTAACCAAGACTGTGGTATAAAATAATACGTAACGTAATATGTACTCTCAGGAACAATGATAATACTGCACTCCCTTGGTTATTATTCAACGCCTGCAAAAATTATCTTTTAAAACAGAAAAACCATTAGCGCGTCAGCTATAAAATATACCAAAGTAATCTCCAGAGGACCTGGTACATCCCAGTACGTATATATACTTTTATGCAGCTGTTTAAAATTCCAGCCCACATTAGAAATATCTTTGGGAAGGCCCCGTGGCTGTTCGCGCATAAATGAGTTGCCCGCTGCCTTTATTAGAGTGGTTGCCTTACCCCTATAAAGTTAAATTAAATGTGTTTAGTTCGGTTTATAAAAGGGCTATATATCGAAACAGGGTCATGTTATGGTTAGTAGTTATTGTAAAATAAGATGTTGTTATAAACTAAAAAAAAAAAAAACTTTTTTTGCTGTCTCTACTTGCATTTCCAATTGAATTATGTAAGGTTATCTTATTTTACAAGCTTTTATTTAGTTTCACCTCCCGTTGTCTGTCTGTCTGTTTGTAATCAAATCTTGCAAGTTAGATTTGAATAACTTCCACTGGTATGTAAATCGCGTGACAATACAATAATCTAGTAGTGATATCATAGTAGTCCAGCCAGGATCTTCTCCGCACGACGGAACTCTTCAACGGTTAATAGCATCGACTTGAAATTTGATATGCACAAAAAGTACAGTCAGCAAAAAAAGCTTGTATTAAAAATGTCATTTTTATGGTTAGGTTATTTATTTTAAGTTGTACTTTATTCCTGTTGTCGAATTTTGTCAAATAAATTTATTATTTCTTTCTTTTTCTTTCATTGGTATCCAAACGAAAGCCACATATCCGTCCCAAATTTTAAGGCTACTTATCAAGTACTAACTCAATACCATTTACCGGTGAAGAATTCCGTCCTGCGGAAACTATCCTCGCTGGACATTCACACAAATTCCAGCTCAATCGGATACCAGATTTCGAAAAATGGTTTATACATTTTGAAACCACAACTCATTAACAAACTTACATACGAACTGTGCCTTTACATAAAAGCTGGTATTATTTACGTCACATGCTCAATAAACACTTGATCAGAATAACGTCAGAACTAACAAACAAGAAGACAGTATATTCAGATTGACATCCGTCTCGCCACGCGCCAATATCAAACAGAGCTTCGTTTCAAAGTCCACCTCCAGTCAAATTATTGGGCCGCCTACCCAAATCACAATCGCAATATCTCGTCCGGTGCAAACCTGTCAATCCAGAAGTTTGTATTAACTTTGATAGGCGCCAACTTTCTTGGACATATCTAATAATTATGTGCCTCTAACCTTAATTACCAGGTTCGATTTTACTAACTGAGATACGTTTGTTCTGCAACTTTAAAAAAAAAATCCTACCGATAATAAAATTAAATTTTTATTATTACCTACCTTCTATTGTACAAAACTAAATTGACAGCACATTGATAAATGTTTCTTTAAAGAGTTAACCAAGTGCTATATCAGTAAGGAGCTGATTATTTGTTGCTTTGATTGTTTCAGGCGTTACTTTGCGGAGGTACAGTCACCAGTATTAATATCTGCCACAGCGGAGCGTGCAAAAATATCTGACACGTCCTTCCGGCCCTAGAAATATAGTCGTATCAGATATTTATGCACGCCTGTTGTGTCAGATATTGGTGCTGGTGACTGTACTTATCTACTACAAGTCGGTCCTCCTCAAACACACTTACAAAACAGCAATGTCTGTACTACTCACATAATGTTCTTATGCAGAAACGCATTCTTCCCCATATCCACTTAGTATCAACATCTTGTCACACACTCAACAATCACGCAACAGCACACAAGATGCTAATGTGTATATAAAATTTATACGCTTTTCGAACGCGGAAGGTAAAAAAACCTTACATTCTAGCCTCCTTCGTCTCAAATAATATAAATAATGCGGATTAAGATAAAAGTAGAAGAAGATCGCCTTACATTTTGCACTGATCAGTGCCAAAGCATTATGGAAGGTTAATTCTCAAAGCTATACTGAGAACGCACTAAAAAGCGAACTCATCAATTCGATACAAAGTTGTTCTCAAACACTTGTTTACCGAAAACAACTTGCAATGTGTCATGGACGTGCCGTGGACGTGAAACAATATCTAACAAGTGTTCCGACAAGAGCTCGAAGCTTCTGGGATCACGGAGGCTCAATAATTCAGTGGAACAACGTCGCAACAGGTATGAGCATAATCGATGAGCCAGTTGCCTAAGACTCTGTGACTCAAGGAAATTATGCCGACTGAAACTGAATAAATTGTTTCTATAAGGGCGGAGTCTGAATAATTTATATGTAACTAGCCATGTTTGGATCAAATTTTGAATATCGAATATAGCCTACTTCCAGCAGTCTGATTGACTTGAAGATTGGAATAAATGTGTATGTCGGATGATAATGTAAGCAAAGTCCAGGAAATAAAAAGAAGCGTTAGCAAAAATGCAGGTTTTAAAAATGTTTTTACGAGTATAATTAAAGAAGCCCCGAGAGGTGTCGGGTTAGAATTACACCTCTCCATTTCTTCCGTGGATGTCGCAAGAGGCGACTGAGGATATAGGTTAAGGTATACCGTAGGCGACAGGCTAACAACCAGTCACTATTGTACCGTTCTTGTCAAACTTATAATCTAAGATTGCTAAAAGTGGCTCCGAAGCGGTAACGTTTCGTGTGCTCTGCCGACCCCATTTGGGAATATAGGCCTGATGTTTGTATATTTGTGATAATTAAAGAAATATTTAAATGCAGATTATCCATCATCCCAGCCTATAGCGCCCCACCACTGGACACAGACCTTCTTTGAGAATGAAAGGGTTTGGGCCGCAATTCCCACGCGGGCTCAGTGCGGATGAGAAACTTAACACACACTATTAAATTTCCTGGCAGGTTATGCACATTTACTCACGTTTTTCCTTCATCGTAAAGCTCGTGGTAAATTTCAATACAGATAACGTTTTGATATAGCTCGTACATCATCCGAATACATGATTTTGTACATATGTATTTAGCCTCACTGGTGCGGTTATCACTGGTCAATAAAGCAGTAAAGCGTATGAGATTATAGAGCCGCCGTGAAACCGTGCATTTTCGTTGCGCTATTTTGGGTCTCTCAAAATGAAATCACTTCGCTGTCGAAAAAAGCCGTGGTGGCCTAGTGGTTTGACCTATCGACTCTCAAACAGTTTTTCGAAATTCATGTGCGGAATTACATTTGAGATTTACCACGAGCTTTGCGGTGAAGGAAAACATCGTGAGGAAACCTGCACAAACTTGCGAAGCAATTCAATGGTGCGTGTGAAGTTCCCAATCCGCACTGGGCCCGCGTGGGAACTATGGCCCAAGCCCTCCTGTGCTGAGAGGAGGCCTGTGCCCAGCAGTGGGACGTATATAGGCTGGGATGATGATGATGACTTCGCTGTCTGTGCATCTGTCTATAAGCGACAATCTGTCAAGACAATGTTTTTAAGAAACAGGTATTGGTAGGTATCAATATAAAAATTTCGGCGTTTATTTATAATATTGGTAGAATAGTTAGTTACCTTTAAATAAAAGAAAAAATAATGAAATAAGAGAATTTCTTTGTTCGCACGCGACCTTATGATAGCTAAGTTTATGCAAGATATGCGTATTCATGCAGTTCCTCCACCTCCACACTGTAAGAATACACACAAATCACACAAACCTATCTATCACCACCACCACACTACACTGACGCGTTTCGAACTCAATCAGAGCTCATCTTCAGAGCAACACAACCGTACACCATGCTACCAGATGTTAGACCCTCCAGATGTTAAATAGATGTGAGTCTTACCTTTATTTTTCATATCTTTCTTTTTACACTATTGCCCGAAGGAGCTTTTTTTAAGAGAAGTCTCTTCGTTCCATTCTCCATACAAACGTAGTCTCGGTCTCATTTGAAAACTAGGCAACAGAAATAAATGAAATTTTGTAAGTATGGACTAGACGTAATTATCTATGCCTGTGGTTTTACAGATTTTCATATAAATGTGTAATATCAGAATTACAGGACCTCAAAAGTCGACAAAAAAAAGATGTCAACTTTGCACGAGAATTACAGACTAATAAAGCATTTTTACAAAAATCGATAAAATAACACAGGCATAGAAAATATAATGAATATCTTGATTGTAAAATATCATTGATTTCTGTGCTATACTTTTCGTATAATATGAGGACAACGAAACCCAAAATTCAACCGCCCAAATCTTGAAAAGCCTATAGCTACTCGTATCTCGATATAAATTACGGACGTCGTTGCGGAAGGCATGGGGGGGACGGCTGCGAGCGCTTATGTCACGAGCGATAAAGACAGCAATATCCCAAACGAATACCTAACGCGGCTTCGCGGCCAGCAGGGAAACTTCTCTTAGGGCAGTCGGGTTAAATGTTTTTAATTTCAAAGTTGTACCCGAGCGCAGCCAGACTATATAGCTAGTTATAGTATAGTAGGATAGGTAAATGAAGCGTTTCTGGTGGTTGATGAATAACACATCCTCACACATTATTGGTGGAAACGTAGCTTTAGATATACCTACCTAATACTCTCCGTAAATCTAACATAACCGTTTGCAACATCAGCAGTTTTCAGTGGCGTCATGGCAATATATACGTAACAGCAAGGCTACTACGAAACTCGAAACTCGAAGTTCGTATCGTACCGTACCTCTCGCTCTCGTATTAAATAGTATAAGTGTCAGAGGGATCGCAGGACACGAACTTCGAGTTTCGAGTTTCGTAGTAGCCCTGCAGGACATCGATCTACGTCCTAAGGGGGCTTTAAATCTGCAGTGATGGAGCGCTTTTAGTGGCAGCCTTATCCAGATGTGTATCGGAAGTTTGATACTTGTACGGTCAAGGACTTTAATTCATGAGCCACCATGGAACCATTTCACAGTCAACGTCATAGTGACATCGCATTAATTAACAATGAATATCGTAATGACTTTTCCTTTAAAAACCGGGCAAGAGCATGTTGGACACGCCCAAAATAGGATTCCGTAGCCATAACGAAAAAATTAAGTAATTTTTCTAAGGATTTCGTGTTTTATGCGGAATCTTCCAAGTATAGGTATATTTTATACTTTACGCTGCTATTTACTCTGAAACTATTAATAATTCTCAAGCAAACTTTTCCTTGTAAGTTTGATATACTTACTACCATCCTGAATTTTTTCAATTTTTTCCACCCACCCTTTAGATTTTACCCGTTTAGACTTTAGAGCCGTGGTGGCCTAGTGGTTTGACCCATCGCCTCTCAAGCAGAGGGTCGTGGGTTCAAACCCCGGCTCGCACCTCTGAGTTTTTCGAAATTCATGTGCGGAGTTACATTTGAAATTTACCACGAGCTTTGCGGTGAAGGAAAACATCGTGAGGAAACCTGCACAAACCTGCGAAGCAATTCAATGGTGTGTGTGAAGTTCCCAATCCGCACTGGGCCCGCGTGGGAACTATGGCCCAAGCCCTCTCATTCTGAGGGGAGGCCTGTGCCCTGCAGTGGGACGTATATAGGCTGGGATGATGATGAGACTTTAGAGGGGGAAGGACGCTCGATTTTATTGAAAATTTTCACTTTAAAGTTATATATTTTGCAAACAGATCAGTAAATCGAAAAATCTTTTTAGTAACCCCGTAATGATTTTAAAAGACCTATCCAACGAAACCCCACACAATAAGGTTGGAAGAGATTTTTTATTTTATTTTGTATTGTACCATTTTGTCGGCATAGTTTACATATATATCCGTGCAAAATTACAGCTTTCTAGCATTGATAGTCCCTGAGCAAAGCCGCTGACGGACAGACAGACAAACAGACAGATAGACATGGCGAAACTATAAGGGTTCCGTTTTTGCCATTTTGACTCCGCAACCCTAAAAAGGTTCCATGGTGGCTCATAAATTGAAGTCTTTGAGTAAATAAGCTGTTTCAGAACTGGACCAACTTAGAAAAGTTGAAAAATCCCCGAAATTATCATTTCAAATATTAATATCCCAAAAACAGCTGAACCGATGGGGACGAACTAAACAATCGATCTAGCTTAGTCTTATATCTCTAGCAAAACGCGTGTTTCTGAGTTTCACTCAAGTTCTTAGTAGTAGGTAGAGTCATGTGGGGTAAACGTACGCAGTGGGTAAGTGTACACTATCACATACATTTCGGACTGAAATGTACGGGATTGCGTATGTTTACCCACTGCATACCATTACCCCACATGACTCTAAACTCTATATAACAACATACTGCACTGTCCAAGCATAGATCAAAAACCTGATTTAAAATAAAAAAATCGCATTCAAATCGGTCCACCCGTTTAAGAGCTACGGTGCCACAGACAGACACACATAGCGGTCAAACTTATAACCCCTCTTTTTGCGCCGGGGGTTAAAAATATATTTCTCTAAAATCTCGTCATACTTCTTTTAAACATGTGAAATGATGCCAACCGTTCTAAAACTACGATGTCTTTTCCAAGCACGCCTTTGATATAAAACAATGCACATACGGGTATTAAATCGATCTACGTGGCCAAAATTATTTTCGTCCAGATACTACTCGTAAATGGAATCAATAATTAAAAAAACGGTTAGTGAGTTAAAAATAAACATAAATTGTATTTATTTGAAAAATAATATATTATTATTCTTTTGGGTGTTGCGTCGCACAAATTAACATTTCGATTGTTTCTGGCTAGAAACTTTCATTTTTGTTCTTTTTTATGCTTCTCTTGCTGCTCAAGAGAGGATCCGAGCTGAGAAGTAACCTACTCAATAATAAACAATAAGCAATAAACAAATATTTTAACGTAAATCAGAATTTTACTACTTTTTTGTCAAAACTTCAGAGACTTTCCGCGGCTATATTTTTTACGTTTTATTTCTTATATTAAGGATTAAGTTGTCCTATTGGATCAAATTGGGTTATGATTCCTGTTAGTTTTTAAACTTGAAACCTTTGAAAAGACAACTGTTTAAAATAGCCGCGGAAAGTCTCTGAAGTTTTGACAAAAAAGTAGTAAAATTCTAAAAAGGTTTCAAGTTTAAATACTAACAGGAATCATAACCCAATTTGATCCAATAGGACAACTAAATCCTTAATATAAGAAATAAAAAGTAAAAAATATTATTATGTGTAAATATGGCTAACTTTCAAAACCCATAAACCTAGTCAATAGATAATTAATGTGATTAAAATATATTTTAAATCAATAGTTTATGACCTGTGACCTAAAACGTACAAATATTCAATCGAACGCCAAGAACAGAAAAACGCATCGCTTGAATATGAAATTCCGACTGCTTGTTAGGGCAAAGGTTGCATGTGAGAATAATGGGAGGGTATAGGTATTATCTGGTTCACTAATATGTTGCAGAAAATCGAATGTCATATCACCGAATTACTTTTTGAATACTTATATTTTTTTGCATACTATCATTTCTCATAATTTTAAAAAGCAGAATATTAACATGGCATAATATTGATGAGAATAATATTTATTTGTCCGAATAGTTGTTACCCAGAAAGATATATCTCATAATATTTAGTTTGCATAAGGATAAAAAGCAGAATAAAATTTAACTAAACATTACTTGCAATTAAATTACGGTTATTATTTAGCCTAACCCATATTGGGAGAAGTAAGATTTTGGCGCTTCGCCGGCCGCTGCGTCGGCACGGCACGCTCGCTTCGCTCGCTCGGCTCGCTCGCTGTTGTGGCCGCAGTTCTAATCTAACCCAACCTACTTATGTAGCTGCAGCGGGATAGTGAAAACTAAATTCTACGCGGACGGAGTCGCGGGTAACAGGCTAATGCCATATAAAAAACGTCGATAGTAATAGAAGTATATTCGAACTGATAATTATGCAAAGTATATGATTATGCAAAAGTATCATTCAGCAAAAAAAAATGAGATACCGGTTATGAGAAGTGTATTTCGGAGGGTTTACTAGTCTCGGCGAAAATTATTTAGCAAATTATTAGCTCCCAAACTATTTATGCCATATTTTTATTTGGGCGAAATGTTATTTCCCAATTCGATATTTCGCACTGATATAAACTAATAAGACTAATGATTTGATAAATTATTATTATACAAATTACTTATTACCTGGAATTTTTACCCGACTGCAAGCAATTGTTTTTTCGCGCGTATCGTGTATGTAATATTCTTTATTATTTTAAGATGCCATTTATGCTTTTTTCAAACTTAGCAACATATTGAATGACATCCAACCTACTTTCCTAGTGTCAGTTATTCTGGCCGCTATAAAAAAAACTAACATCGAAGGCTAAGGCGGGAGCTACGCTCAGCTTCGGTCCCGCCTCAGCCTTCTGAACCTAAACTATCCAAGTCGCTTCTGCTCCAAACCGTCTTGCTCGCTCGCTTTGCTCGCTCGCACAAATTTTGAAGTAAAACTTTGCAATATTCAAATTGGCCAAATGTTATTTGACAATTTGTTATTTGCCTAAGCCAATTAAAACCTACATAATTATTTGCCACATAAAAGTGCAATGGAGTAAAATTTTGCATTATAAAAATGTTGCGAAATAAGAAAAATGCGATGCAAAGTTATGCCAACGATTGGTTTGCCAAATGAAACTTCAGCGAAAGGTTGGTTGCTAAGTCAAATTTGGCGAAACATATTTCGCCGAAAAGGCATTACATTTCGGAGAATCGATATTATGCAAGATAAAGGGAACCCATAATATCTACTAGTTTGTAACCTTACCGGAAGTACTCGTTTTTTTACCTGTCGTGCATTTTGTGGAATTGACTTATGGCCGCGTAAATCGATTTAATACCCGTATGTGCAACGCTCATTAGTGCACGGCACGTTTATGTCGGCGCAGTATACCGAAGTAATAGTCTATTTACACTAGTAACCTGCTTTATACTTAGTTGTCTTCTTTATACCACATTGTAACAATAGTAATAGGCGACATCAGCCACTGGGCTGGCAAGCCCCGGGCGTTGCAAGAATAAATGGCTTCGTTAAATTTCAAATAGTGCCGACTGGAACATTTATTCAGCCAGTTTGGAATTACTGAACTAGATATCTCAATTTAACCAGCCTTTATGTGTTGACATCGGTTGGGTTAGCAAAGGAGGACGAAGCAACTACGGTGACATAGCAGAAACCGACGTATGTAATTGAGTTGAGCGAGTTTCGTTTGTTTTATTAACCCCCGACGCAAAAAGAGGGGTGTTATAAGTTTGACCGCTATGTGTGTCTTTGTGTCTGTCTGTGGCACCGTAGCTCTTAAACGGGTGAACCAATTTAAATGTGTTTTTTTAAAGCTGGATTTCTAGCGATGGTTTTAGACATATTTTATCAAAATCGGTTCAGCCGTTTTTGAGATATTGAACTTTGAAGTGACAACGTCGGGGGTTTTCCAACTTTTTGTTGGTTAGGTTATAAAGGTTGCGGCTAGTAAGGTCAAAGGCCTATTGTCTAACGGATTGGGAACCAAGATCATTTTCACCACTTCTTTCTGTCACATAGTATGAGATGAGGATAAAATTGTAATCGTTGACCAGCTCAAAAAAAATTATTAACGGGTCCCGAGTTTAAGTTTAAATTACTTACTCCTAACAGAGTTCTAGACAATAGGCTTGTTTTCTTCTTTTTAGGTTTTTTTAAAGCAGTCGGGTTTTTTTTTTTTTTCCTTCTAGTGTCTTTTTTCTTTTTATCGAATTATCCCACTAATAATAATATTATAAATGCGAAAGTTTGTAGGTCTGTTTGTTTGTTTCTTCATCACGTCTAAACCCTACCTAGTTTGAATCCCGGAGAAATACATAAAAAACAAGGACAAGGACCTTTTTACCCCGGAAAATTGCATTGTTCCAGCGGGATAGCAATTTAAACGAATTTTAGGCGGACGAAGTCGCGGGTAACGGCTAGTGTGTAAATAAATGTTTCTCTCCCTCTCTCTCTTGGTTCCAACAGAAGAGCGTCGGCTGCAAGGTTGACAACATGCTGAGTTGGGACCATTCCTTGACAATATATCACTGCCTCGGTTAATGTTTTTGCTTTCTTTCTTTCTCTCTCCTTCTCGAATATTTACTTCGCATGAATTTCAAAATAGGTACAAGCACATTTGACAACATGTAAGCATGTGCCTCGTCTAGATACGTAGACGAAATCCATCACTCCAGCGCAAGGATAATATATCCTTCCGAGTTATCTGCGCAAAAATCAACGGCAACCGATAATAGAGAGCCGGCAAAGGTTGGCGGAAAGCGAAAACTGATCCCGACACCGTTCGCTTGTAATAAAGCCATTTATCTGTCTCGCAACACGACAAGGCGGATCCGGGGTGCCGTCAAAGTGAAAACTTATCGCCATTTATAAGAGACTTGTCAGCGTTTAAACGGAATATAGCGCGCGGTTCATGGTCAACTCGGACACCAAATAAGTTTTGACCAATTCATATTTTTAATACAAGAATTTTGCCGACTGTAATATTGTATGTATGTATGTATGTATGTATGTAAACTCTTTATTGTACAAAGAAAATTAACAAAATACAACTGACAAACTTTAAGATAGTTGTACAAAGGCGGACTTATCCCTTTAAGGGATTTGTTGGTTGTACTGCGTTTTCATTCAAACTACATCTCCGTGCCAAATTTCAAGTCGATGCCATTCATTATTGAGGAGTTACTTCCTGCGGAGACTCCTAATGATCCTGGCCGGACCATCAGAATTTCACTACCAAATTAATTTATACGTAGCCTACGTAACCTTATATTAGAAAGTATGCCAAATTTGAAGTCAATTCGACTACTGAAAATGGGTCGTAATGAACTTACAAGATTTGATCCTCTAGCAATAATGTCTAAAAATACATCAAATGGAATCGAGTCTGATGTCCTGATGAAGGTCACAGGAGTCTGTTGAGTACGGATGACGCCATTCCGTTCACTGTGGCCTATATAAATCTGCACGTTATTCAATTTTTGGGATAGGGATCGATACAACATACAACTAATGGAGAAAAACAAGATAAGAAAAATCGGC
The DNA here is from genome assembly GCF_025370935.1 of Choristoneura fumiferana. NCBI lineage: Eukaryota > Metazoa > Arthropoda > Insecta > Lepidoptera > Tortricidae > Choristoneura > Choristoneura fumiferana. The sequence goes on along the minus strand of NC_133475.1, from coordinate 10,844,745 downwards.
CAAGAGCGTGTCGGACACGCCCGAAATAGGGTTCCGTAGACATTACGAAAAAAATAATTTCTCTTCTTTTTCTTTTCTTATTTTGTACGGAATTTTCCAGATTACATATATTTTATACCTCAGGCTGCTATTTACTCTTAAACTACTAATAATTCTCAAGAAAACTTAACCGTTATAGTTTTCCTTGTAAGTTTGACATACTTACTACCATCTCGATTTTTTAAAAAAAATTCTCCCTCCGTGGGTAGATTTTAGAGGGAGGTGGGGGACGCTCGATTTTAATGAAAGTTTAAATAAATAAATAAGTATCATGGGACACTTAACACCAATTGACCTAGTTCCAAACTAAGCAAAGCTTGTACTATGGATACTAAACAACGGATAGATAAACATACTTATAAAGATAAATACATACTTAAATACATATTAAACATCCAAGACCGGAGAACAATCATTCGTATTATTCATACAAATATCTGCCCTGGCTGGGAATTGAACCCGGGACCTCAAGCTTCGTAGTCAGGTTCTCTAACCACTTGGCCATCCGGTCGTCTAATTTGCATTTTTGAGGTTCGTTGATTATTACAACAGTCTGATTACATCAGAAAAACCGCTACAGTAGCATGCAACCCTTGGCTAGCTCGGGTAACTCCGGAAAAACACCTCGACACCATGAAACGATGATTAGCAGAATTATGGGAAAGCCAGGCTCCTTCCAAAGGGAAATACCTGACAGGCTGTCAATCAACTGTAATAAAAATAAATTAAATTCTCTTGTCTGCACTTTAAAGTGAAAGTTTAAGACGTAGAAAAGATTTAAAACGTTTTAAAATTAACGCGGTATATTCATTCATTTAGGTTAGTTTTACTGGAAATCTGAAAATGTTTTCAGGTTTTTTTTTTTTTTTAATTTTAACCCGACCATTTACTGAAATATATTTAAAAGGGCGAAAATTAACGATTCATTTGTCAACATAATCCATTTACGGTTGAACTTTCGTGTAAAATCTAGCCGTCTTCTAATCTAGGGTAGGTAATTCCACATCTTCGCTTACCACCAGGCGTGACTGTGGTCAAACGCAATCCTAATTCTGTATATTAAAAGTATGTAGGTTCAGTAAAAATAAAATAGTAGTAGTATAAATAGTAATAGTACAGTATGGTATAGTAGTAAAAATAAATAGTAATAGTACTTAGAACCTAGTAGAGTAAGCTGATTAGTAGAAGAGGTCGCATCTTACTAGATGGGTGACCTCTACTCTATCAATGTTATTGAGCCTTCTGCTCAGAATGGAGTCTACGTAGTAGATTAAAAAACTAATACTTTCAAGTTATGGCTGGCAATATATGAAAACCCTGTATCTAAGAACGTAATAAAACTTTTATGAGCAAGAGCTACCTCTGACGATATTGGGACCTATTACGTTTAGTAGCGTTCTCGTGTCACGTATAATTTGATATGGCGCACATTCGATATCCATGTCCATGTTAATATTACAACATGGACTGAAAAGTGAAAAGTGCTTTATTTAATACTAGCTGCCCGTCTCGGTAACATATAAACTAATGAAGAAAATGAGATCAACTCTTTTGGTTCGCTCACTCGATTTGGAAATATTTTAACCAAACATTTTCCGTACATTTTATCGAACATTTTCTCCCATACACACCTTATCCTGGTAAATTATTAAAAACAATAAAAAATAAGTAAATGTAAGCAGCCGTTATATCACGTGATGCATTTATAATCAATTAGGAATTGATTTTTATTTATATAAAATTGATACGCAGAAGCAGAAAAGCGTTCAAAAACTCGTGAGTGGCACTGTAGCACTATAGCAACACGGCTGCAAACATCAATTTAAACGCGAACCTTTACACTTAAGGACCAAGTGCACAAGATTTGTACCTGAAAACTGTTTCTGAATGTTCTTATCGAGATAAAAAACCGGAGCTCTCAACACTTTATACTAAGTAGGTAGGTGATATTGAGGCGATAGATAACCGATGAGCTCGAAGCTTCCCCTCTACCCCGGGTGTCAAATGTTAGATCGACGACAGCCGGAAAACCGATCAATCACGCTACGCATGCACAGTTTAAGAAAGTATATTTCAGACCACCTTTCTGATTCCCAACGAGTGGATGATCTTTGTCTTGTCTGTGATTCTATCTTCAAAGCGAAGTTATCTTCTTTCTGCCTACCCTGTTTATTAATTTGAAATATTCTCAGCCGGTTTACGAGTACATCAGATTTACGTAGGTCATTTGGCTCATTCATCAGTTTAAGACGGTATATTTCAAACCACTTTTCCAATTCTCAAAGAGTGGATGACCTTTGTCTGTGATTCTTTCTTCAATATGAATTATCTTCTTTCTGCTTACCCTAGGTTTATAAATTTGAAATATTCTAAGCCGGTTTACACCAGATTTACGTAGCTCATTTGGGAAAAAAAGTATCTTTCGACAAATTGATATTTATCTCCGACTCGCCGAATTGAGGTTCTCGCCGCTATTGGAAACATAAAATTCCTCAGTGCTCCGAAATGCGTATAAATAACAATTTAGGTGGTGATTTATTTGTCTGCGTTTAAATAAAATTTAATTTAAAAGGGTATGCGTGGTAAAGCTGAAACAGACTGAGTTATTTCATCAAATGACGTTATGTGATTAGTTGGTATTATTCTTATATTCACAGCGTTTTTAACGTATTTCTACGTAATTTTATATAAGACTGACTGACCTGACTTTAGTCTCAACCGATGGTTAGTGCGAGCTATGGAGAGAGCTATGCTTGGGGTTTCTCTACGGGATCGAAATGAGGAGATACGTAGAAGAACAAGGGTCACCGACATAGCCAAGCGAATTAGCTCGTTGAAGTGGCAATGGGCGGGCCATATAGCACGGAGAGCGGACGTAGCGTAGGACGTCCACCAACAAGATGGACGGATGACCTGGTTAAAGCTGCGGGTTCACGGTGGATGCAGGCCGCTGCCAACCGAAGAAACTGGAGGTCTGTGGGGGAGGCCTATGTCCAACAGTGGACGTCCTACGGCTGAGACGATGATGGTTAGTGCAGATGAGACTAAAAATGTAAGCTCCTGGTTCAGTGACAGCATAATCAAATAACTTTCACTATAGCAGGTAGAACAGATGGCCATTGGAGCCGTAAAGTTCTGGAATGGAGACCGCGGATCGCCAAGCGTAGCGGAAGACGTCCGCCAACGAGATGGACGGATGACCAGGTTAAAGCCGCAGGTTCATGGTGGATCCAATCGAAGCAACTGGAAATTTATGGGGGAGGCCTATGTCCAACAGTGGACGTCCTACAGCTTATATGAAGTGAATCCCGTTCCTGTCTGTCTGCATTATTAAAGATAAAGCGAAGCGCTTTTAAGGATGGAGTCACTTCCCACGTCTGGTAGTACGGTGGAACGGAGATAGTATAGGCTGGTCGTTTCGGGCAGTATCAAGTTTTATAGTTAGCAGATAAACAGCGAGTTTAAGTGACGGGGGTGTCGATAAAAATTGTCGATAGCATTTTCATAAAATAACCGTTTACGGCCACAAATGGGGGTGCATCCTGTAGATAAGGCTCCAGATAGGGCTTAAGCTCCGCTACAGATTACAGTCGTCAACTCGCAGACGCGAGCGGAAAATGAAAACCTATTCTAGGGAAAATTTATGGATGCTTAAGTAGAAATATAGACAGGTTTACTGTCCTGTCATCCAGTACAAATGGAAAATCGTCCACATGAATGGACTTATTCTAATTGAGATCAAAATTAATACCACCCAAAGTGAAGTTTAATTACATATAATAAAATACAAAATATCCATAGGACTAAAACTACTACTAAATTAAAACAACTAAAACTAAAACTTGAATTAAAAAAGAGAGGTGGGCCTATCACCCAGGCAGCATTCCCGCGTTGAACTGCGAATGAGATTCTTTGCGCGAGAAAGCTGCCGGCGCGAGGGTTGCCTGTTGCCTCCCTTAACCTATTGCTGAGCTCCCTGTGTAGCTCTAGCGCACCCTTACCCCAAGGACCTAGAGTCTCGACGCCGAAAGCAAAGAAATGATATTGAGCGCCGAGACAGCTATATTTTGTGACCTTGAGGCGTTCCCGGGCGTCTGCCGCCGCCCCCGCACATTTGGTAGTTGCTGGTAGGTAGGACGCCGTCAGGGTATCTGTGTACAGGTAGCGTCCCACACCAAATATTGTGTGTTGAAAATACCTATTTAGAACTGCTAAAGAATGGAATGGAATGGAATTCGCTCCCATTCTTCTTTATTTTTGCATAAATCAAATCTAGGGCTCTTCAAGGCTAGAGTGAATAAGCTGTTACTGAACACAGATACACCTTTGGCCTCATCTGCACTTTTCGTCAGGTAAGATATGTCACGATAATCACGAGTCAGTTTTATGTAAAAGAAGAATTAAGTGTATTTTCGTTGTAAATTAATTGGTAATTAATTAAGTCAACAGAAGACCTCAAAATGGCATATTTTGACTTATTCCTATAAAAAGTACTAAAGCTTAACCAAAAACGACAAATTAATAATTGACTCTTGGGCAAAGGAATTTTGTCTAGAGATAAATATCCATTATTGACTACATACCATTACAGAAATACCCGAAGGAAGGAGGATTATTAATATTCTCAAAAAAATATACAAAATTACCTAACATAACATAATTTTGGCAGTACATTTTTTTTTTCAGAGTAAAATATGCTTAATTCTCTTATATAAATAATTTACTTGTTTCTAAGGCTTCTAAGTACATTAGTTTCATAAAACTATTTCATACTTAAGACAATAATAGCTCGCCTTTTTATTTTCTTTTCCAAGATCAAAGGTAGGTATATCAAGATAAAGGTACGTAAACACACAAAGCAAAAAAAACACACAGCAAACACACAAAGCACAAAGCAAAAGAAACAAAATATAATTGACAAATATCTAAAGAGAAATGTGTAAAAGGTTATGGCTAAGCGTTGATAAACCAGTAGTCAGTCAGTTATATTTATTAACCGTTAAGAACATTATAAAGAAAATTATACGTACTCAATAACAGTTCCAGTGACATTTGATTTATTACGGACCCAAATGGATTCAAACTAGTCCATTTAATCATTTATCTATTTGCGTTCAGTGTTTGAACAATGGTCAGCTTCGCGAAGCTGCCTCACCTGCAAAGTTCTATATGTTTACATCAGAAATTTTCAAATTGAACTTTGTGCCGACACAACAAGACATCATTTTGACAAAGTAACAGTAGGCTAGAGATTCCTAGGTGGTATGAGGGTTGTAGTGAACGCAATGTTGTTCATGGGCAACATAGGGCATATATGGGCAATATATGCAGGTGACCTTATACAAGGTCCGCCCTTATTGCTACCACCATCTTGCTCGCTAATCCTGCCGTGAAGCAGCAGTGCTTGCACTGTTGTGTTTCGGCGTGGAGGGTAAGACAGCCGGTGAAATTACTGGCACTTGAGGTATCCCATCTTAGGCCTCTAGGTTGGCAACGCATCTGCAATACCCCTGGTGTTGCAGATGTTTATGGGCGGTGGTGATCTCTTACCATCAGGAGACCCACTTGCTCGTTTCCCATCCAGTTGATTAAAAGAAAAACATTTCGTTGGTGTATCAATTTCGCTATGATTTCTTGGCTGGCAGATGTATCGAATGTCAATACAAGATCAGTAGCACAAAGGTTTCATGCTGGTGCGCTATTCAGTTTCTTTGACTGTACAATAATTACAGTACTTTTTTCAGTTGACTAGTATACAGCGTGTATTTTTGATACTACCTCAAACATTAAGAGCAATTAGTGATGGCCCTAATAATCACATTTTATAGTGTTTTAGTAAAAAGTTTAGTTTTGTTTGTTTGCCATCCAGTCGAATAAAAAAAAAGGCCACTGAGTCATTGACATTTCCCTTACAAAATAGAATTGCAAAAAATCTCTGCTCCTCTTCAGTGGACAGGGAGTTGGTAACCAGCTCAAAAATGCACACAAAACCAGAAAGCTGGGTGGAAAAACGAGCGTGTGGGAAGCGGGGCGAAGAAATGAGCGCGAGCGGAGAAACGAGGGAGCTCCACGAATGGAAAAACCATCCGAAACTTCGCTCTGCATTACTTTCTCGCTCCGCTCCGCTGTGTCTCTGTAGCTCTGCGCCTGTAAACATACACAGTTACGCAACTCCGCTCTGCATCACCCCCGCGCTCTGCTCCGGTGCCAATACACTAAAAAAAATTACATCATTACAGTTAAAACCAAAAAAACTAATTAGGGATTTTTGGACGTTATCTTCCCTCGCTCCGTTCCACTCCCAGTAGACAGGCAGCCTTATGTAGGTACTTACATTTCTGCGAGTCGGTCTTGCCGGGCGACTTTTTGTCGCGCCCCATGGCGGCCGGCCGTTGGGTGGGGTGGCGCGCGCGCCCCCCGTCGTACTATCGGCCGCGGCCCGCGCCGCCTGCGCACATCGCCACCATGTTCTCGTGGTTATGCCAGATACCTGTAAACAACATAGGTAAGTACCGTTATTGCATGAAGCTTATCATATCGAAATGGCATAGTAAACATAAAAGTAGACTGTTTGACAGACAGATTCCGTTTGGACCCTTCAGGCACGGAACCCTAATAATGACATTATTAAGTATATTAAAGATACCCTTTGATTAGATTTTTAGATTAAGTGATCGTTTTGCTTCACAACTAAACAAAATAAGTTAGTAGTAAGACTTAATAAGGCCGTGGAGCATGTTTATAAGCAATTTGAACAAACACAAATTTTACATTAAAAAAAGTAAACTTCTACATTCTCAACTTTTCGCAATCTATTTAATAAGTTTATTACGAAGGCAAGTAAGTACTCATGAAATTTACAGAAACTATGTACCTAGTCATTTGAAGTCCCTCGCTCTTTGCCTTGTTTTTTTTTTGTAATTTAACTATATTATTGATTTATGATGTTCAATAAGAATAGTAGGTATTTTGTCTTCTACCGAACGATTTGAAATACATCACTAACGAAATTTTTCCGATTGTGGATGTAAGAATACATAATTATAAAACCAGGCTACATTGCTGGTTCATGCATATTACGGTTGTGCTTTTATTTTTGTGCTCCCGTACCAGATCTGTGGATGTGGGAATCAAAACCGCTAAGCTTAAGTGGGGTTATATGTTAGCACATGTGCTGCATCCGTCTGCTAATGTATTTCAAAATTGCTACAGAATGTACAGATTTAGAAAATTCACTGTTTCTCGCACTGAGCACTATATTTTCCAGTGGTGTTAGCAGTAAGCCAGATCGAAAAACCAATAAAGCAACCTAACCAAAAAGAAAACCATACAAAAACTCTATTCGATTTGTTACTTTCGTACTATATGTTTTACGATTTGGATGGTATTTTTCTTCTTTTTGATGAAACGAAAAGTACGAATATACCCTTCAAAACAAAAAATAATATTTTTTTAAATCGGTTCACTATTGTAGATTCATTAGTTCTGAGGTAATAACCTCCTTCTTGTTCTAAAGTTAATTTAAAAATAATTGGTAGACTAAGAAAAAAACTGTTGCTAGTTTCTGCAATATAAATAGGCTCTAAGTAAACTAAATAAAGAAAAAGTTAATAGGCACAAGAAATAATATCTTTATCATTTGGCATGTGTGTCGTATCTGGGGGCACGATAGTTCCCTCGCCAAGTCGAGCAAAAAAGCGGCACGGCCTTTACACTGACTACTTATCAAAGTTATCAAAGGCAAAATACTGATCTGATCACTGATATATATGAATATTTCTTGACATAATTATCCAGTCTTATGATTTGTGTGAATGTAGGTATCGTAACGTGGATGGCCAGAGAGGTGAATGATGGTTCCTTTAACATCTTTGATACGTTTCCACATTCTGAACCCATGTTTTCACAGGCTTAAACAGTTGACTGGCTTTATAATGCTTTCAATATCATGTGTATCAGCTATGGGATACTTATAAAGAAAATATTATTACTTGCAAGCTCTCAAAAGCCTGTATAACGCTATATTACATTCCATAGGTGTAACTGAAAAAAGTAGTGGAGGACAGGCCGATTGCGGGAAGATACGAGAGACACAGGAAAAAATACATTTGGGAGGAAAAAAAAAAAAAATTGAGCCAGCGGGAAGTAGTACTACACAAACTGACAAACCCGAAGTATGTATGGCAACATATAACTTTTTTTAAAGTTGCAAACAAAAAGTATTAAATTATTTACTTAATTAATAAGAGCATGGTCTGCAAATAAATTGGGGATGTAGAGTTGTTCATGCTCACGTCTCTCGAATAACCCAGTATACAGAATGATGAAAATCCCCATCGAAACGACAAAATGTCTCGCGTCTTCCTCAAAGTTAGCTGAATCGCTCTTAAAACAAAATGTATCTATTCCAAAGTTAAGTAATTTTAAATTCACGCATGTCTCTCCCTGTGACATCATTAAGACTTTTAGATTATTGAAAGTAAAAAAAACGGAAGACTTGTGGGGCGTCTCAGTTAAGGTTCTACATTCCATTTTAGATGTCGTTGCTCCAACTTTAGCATTTATATTTAATAGCTGTATAGATGAAGGCGTATTTCCAGATTTGATGAAATATAGTAAAGTAAGTCCTATTTTCAAATCAGGTGATAAAGATAATCCCTCTGATTATCGTCCTGTGTCCATCCTATCAGCGTTTAGCAAAATATTCGAAAAAATAATGCTGACGCAAATGATCTCGCATTTTAATACCCATAAAATCATGCATCCACAGCAGTTCGGATTCACAAAAGGCAGGTCTACTACAGACGCGGGTCATAGTTTAGTTAAATTCATATTGCAAGCTTGAGAGGAATCACATGACGCTATAGGTGTATTCTGCGACCTTTCGAAAGCTTTTGATACTTTAATTTGTAAGTTAAATTTTTATGGCATCCGTGGCCTCGCTTTAGAACTCATTAAATCTTACCTCACACAAAGAAAGCAAAAGGTAGCGATTAACGGAACGGTATCGGAGGGATCTGTGGTCGAAATGGGAGTGCCTCAAGGATCCATTCTTGCCCCATTCTTGTATCTTATTTATGTAAATGACCTTACTTATATGGTAAGCCAAAAGTCGGGTATAGTTATGTTTGCTGACGACACGTCTTTACTGTTCAAGGTTAGTAGAAAAGATACCGACTTCATTGAGCCCAATGAAACCCTGTCCGTGATATCCGCATGGTTTGCTGCCAATAATTTGTTACTAAATCCTAAGAAAACTAAATGTATTAAATTCTCGTTGATAAATTCATCTAGCTCGAATTCAGTTTCTAATATAAAGTTAAATGGTCAAACTATTGAATTTGTAAAATCAACAGTATTTTTAGGAATAACGCTCGATTCTAAACTGCAGTGGGGACCTCACGTTACAGCAATCGCGGGTAGATTGAGCTCTGCTGCTTTTGCAGTTTGGAAAATACGGCAGCTAACCGATGTGGCGACGGCACGGTTGGTGTATTTTGCTTACTTTAATAGCATTATTTCGTTCGGCCTTATTTTATGGGGATCTGCTGCAGACATTGAGTCAATTTTTATCTTACAAAAGAGAGCAATTAGAGCAATTTATAATTTGAAGACGCGTGAATCTTTAAGATCTTTTTTTTAAGGAAACAGATATCCTAACCCTGCCGTCGCTTTATGTTTTTGAAATAATCATGTATGTTAGGAAGAACATATGTGATTTTCCCACTAACGTCGATAAGCCAAAGGCTACTAGAAACACAGGGAAGCTTAAAGTTCCATCTTACAGACTGGCTAAAACCAAAAAGTCTTTTCTGGGAAATTGCATACGTTTTTATAATAAAATTCCAAAAAATATTACAAATGAAACGGATACAAAATTCAGATCTATTGTCAAGAAGACATAAATATCAAAGGCGTATTATAAAGTTAATGATTATATCATGGACAGGGATATTTGGAAATAATTCCGATCCGCATTAGCGATCCCTTCAAATAGCGAACCTACTGTGTTAAAAATAAAGTTGTGTTAAATACTTGTGATGTATACATATCATTTAATAATATTGTAAATCTGTTTAAAAAAATATATATATACCTCGTTGAGTTTCTTGCCGGATTCTTCTCAGCAGAGGTTTTTCCGAACCGGTGGTAGATTTTTTTTTGACATTCATAAGTGCTTGTTATAGCCTAAATTGAATAAAGATATTTTGACTTTGACTTTGATTTTGACTTTGACTTTAATTGGCAGTCGGGTAATAATAAATGTGGAAAAAATGTTCAGAATAACCTTAACTGTCATCCCTTAAAACCCCTACATCCGACTGCCAAACAACCTGTATATTTTAAGTAATATTAAGAAAAAAAATAGAATAAACAAACAAACGATAAAATATTAAGACGTTCATTTAAACATTTTCCCATATTTATATTCATTACTGTAATCTGTAATCAAACGGGCTCCGATTTAATTTGATTAGTTAACTATCTGAATACGGCTGTGATATCAATACGGCAGTATCGGTAAGTAAGTAAATATTAATTTACCGACATACAAACATAGACTTTGGGAACTGTTAATAGTACAAACATCAAATGAAAAAGGCTTCAATAAATGAGTTGTGGAAATTTCATCACAACATAAATTGAAGATCGCGAAGCTTGAAACCTTGTAAGTTTGGGGTTGAATTGAAGCAGAAATTATTTTTGAGTCATCTTACGGGTCGTTCTTATATTTGTTTTGGCTTTGATCATAATCTAATATACTAATATACAGCTTGTATTTTTGATACTACCTCAAACTGTAACCAGACGAAGATTTAAGTGCTGTGAACCGATATCAAAACAAATTGATAATTTAGAATTAACTACCAGAGCGAAATTAATTTTTGAAATTTTTTCGATCAGCAATGTAATGCGTACAATAATTTGATACGAGAGAGAAGCGTTCTGTGACAGCTGTCACGTCAACAAGTGCGACGTTTTGAATAAAAACAAAGTAGTATGGCGTAGTGATACATTGCTTGTTAATTAATTTTGTGAGGAAAATAATTAGTCTAATTTTTTTACTAAAACACTATAAAATGTGATTATTAGGGCCATCACTAATTGCTCTTAATGTTTGAGGTAGTATCAAAAATACACGCTGTATACTAGTCAACTGAAAAAAATACTGTAATTATTGTACAGTTAAAGAAACTGAATAGCGCACCAGCATGAAACCTTTGTGCTACTGATCTTGTATTGACATTCGATACATCTGCCAGCCAAGAAATCATAGCGAAATTGATACACCAACGAAATGTTTTTCTTTTAATCAACTGGATGGGAAACGAGCAAGTGGGTATCCTGATGGTAAGAGTTCACCACCGCCCATAAACATCTGCAATACCGGTATTGCAGATGCGTTGCCAACCTAGAGGCCTAAGATGGGATACCTCAAGTGCCTGTAATTTCACCGGCTGTCTTACTCTCCACGCCGAAACACAACAGTGCAAGCACTGCTGCTCCACGGCAGGATTCGCGAAAAAGATGGTGGTAGCCATCCGGGCGGACCTTCCTACCACCTGCAAACTTGCTTTGCAGACTTGCATTTTAGCATTAAACTAATGTGAAATAAAAAAGCGAGTCAGTACTTTCTTCTTCTTATTTCATTTTCAGTATTTTCTTATTGATTGTGCTAAGTATTAAGAACTACTTACCTCCGTACAAAATTTCAAATTTATAGGACAAGTACCCTATAAATTTTTCGGTTAAAGCAATTTGTATGGAAACAGCTTTTTTAATGACTGCATTGCGTTGACTTAGAAATTTGTTTTTTTTTGCACAGTTTCAAGGGACTCTAGATCTGAGTATATGGTTTTTGAATTTCAACTCGCTACCTCTACGCGTTTCCGAGAAAAAAGAGCCTTGACAGACAGACGGACGGACGGACGGACAATAAAGAGATCTTATAAGGATTCCGTTTTGAGGTACGAAACCCAAAAAATACAATTTGTGAGTCTGAGGCTTTCGGTATAACAATTAAAGGCATTGATAAAGACAATAGTAGATTGTTCAACAAGGGACTAAAACACGCCATAATGGCATTATGATTGTTTAGTCTCACGTTAAACACTACTTTGCACTTTGAATGCGAGGAAAAAAAACGACGTTCTATACAAAACTCAATATTATTACTTTTTTTATTACGCACGTTCAACACGAGTACCTACCTAAACCAAGACGTTAACAAACATCTATACAAGATTGGTTTTTTGAAATCAATCAATTTTTTATTACAATTCCAAATTTTTTATGACCGTAAGTAACAAAAAATTTGGAATTGAAATAAAAAATACAAAAAGATTCCAAAAAACCAATCTTAATTTGATTGCTTAATAACGACATCTCTTGTCCGGGTGAGCGGTTAGTTCCAATGGGGTGCTGAAAGTTTCTCGATGAGGGCTACAGCATAGATGTCGTTAGTGTCGCTGCTTAAGTGACTAAATATGAAAACAAACAAGCTGAGATATGTGGTGCATAGGAGAAATTCGTGTCTGTGTCACTGTCCAGTGGTGGTGTAGTGGTATAGCACGTGGCACGGAATCCCAAGGACCCTGGGTTCGATTCCAAGCGCTGGTCTTATTTTTCTGGTTTTTCTAAGTATCTATATTTCAGTTTGTATTTTCGATAAACATCTATACAACATTTATTCCATTAACCATAAAGTAAATGTTTAAAATTTTAACGCTATGGCTGTATATATGCCCTCGACAAACATGCATTCTGTACAATACCAACTTAACCTTTTTTTAAAATCTCCCAAATCCTTCTTTGATCGGTAGCTAATCAAGCTCCAAACATTAGCACGAACAATTTTAATTGAAGACTTATTAGTTACACAGGCTCACTGCCGAGCCGACAGGGTTATTGGAGCGAGAGGATCCATCAACCTTCTGGGAGAACGATCAAAGCAATTTAGAATGTATCACGCTGATTGAGCGGCCGATCCGCGCGGCTAACCGTGCCCTTGCCGACGTCGATACAATAAACTGATCATAATGGGGGCTATCGCGTGTGAATTCGCCACTAGAGGCGCTAGTGTAGCGTGAGGTCTCCGAAATGTCAAATCTCATAGTATTTGGGTGAGCTACGCGGGTTTATTTATAATTAGAATAAATTTGTGAATATTTTGCAATATCTGAAATTAATTATAGCAAATATGCGTTCCGGGGCAATGATTGTCTGTGTTTTGAGACAGTTTTGTCTTTCGGAAACCTTTGTCCTCCCTTTTTTCCGAACAAAACGGGGACTATGCAACACTGTGGCATGCTCGATATTTTTATGGTACGATTTTAAGGTGTATTAAATATGATTAGACGACCAGATGGCCTAGTGGTCAGAGAACCTGACTACGAAGCTTAAGGTCCCGGGTTCGATTCCCGTGTCGGGGCAGATATTTGTATGAGAAATACGAATGTTTGTTCTCGGATCTTGGGTGTTTAATATGTATTTAAGTATGTATCTATCTATATAATTATATTTATCCGTTGCTTAGTACCCATAACACAAGCTTTGCTAAGCTTACTTTGGGACTAGGTCAATTGGTGTGAATTGTCCCGTGATATTTATGATTTTAATCTAAACTTTGTTTTCACGCCTGTAATAACAGACTTTGAAAGCCACACTTAAAAACCTCACGCAACAGTGCGCCATCTAGTAAGATAAAAAACGATAGCCCTCATTGTAATAATCTGATCATCACGGCCTATACAGGATGTCTCTAACCATGGGGTTTATATATATAAGGTTCGATTCTACTTGCGTAACTGAGCTGCTTTTGTTCTGCAGATTTTTAGAAAAAATGACCAGTGTTAAAGTATTTTTTTTTCATACAGATTAAATGTAATTTACAATGTTATACAATACAGTACTAAATTGACGGCACATTAAAATGTTTGTCTTAAAGAGGTGTCATTTGCAAATGTCATAGTAGATTGTTCAACAAGGGACTAAAACAAGCCATAATGACACGAGATGTTTAGCCACCCGAGCCGAGCGAGGGTGGCTATTGGGAGGGTGCGAAGTACTAGGTGGGGGTGATGAAATCTATCGCAGCACTCATGGTGGCAAAAAGTAGAAATAGTTCTGGCGCTGTCATATTCTGTCATACTCATATGAATCTGTCATTAACAAAGCAAGTTGTATAGACTTTAAACCTAATTTTAGTAATAGATGTTTGTGTTATGATGCGAGCTCGAATTATATAATTTTACTATTATTCAAAGAAACCAATAAGATAGCTTTATCTTTTAATTTTACAGTAAAAGTACAACTAAAAATGAAGTAAACAAACCTGCATAACGAAAATAAAACACACTTTTTGAATAAATTTTACTTACCTCATTTAATTTTAATGACCAAAAATGAATTTACAACCTTTTGTCCACCCAAATCACGGTATCACAGTAATTTTGTATTATAAATTAATACTATAGGTTTGATTTTTGTCACAATGTCGCGATGAAATTTCTAAACGTCAGAGCATCAGAGCCATAAAAGTCGCGGACGCTAGGTGGCGCTGATGCCGTGCACAGAGCCAATAGGTAGTTCGAGTGGCATTATGGTTGTTTAGTCTCGCGTTAAACACTACTTTTCACTTTGAAGCGAGGAAAAACTTAAAGACAATGTTTTATTCAAAAGTACAATATAACTTGTTATGTATGTGTGTGTGTGGCTGCGTCCACAACTCCTGTCAATGTGTATTAAACGTCAGTGCGAATAGAGCAGCTCGTGGTTTCACTCGCGTCCCTATATCTAATATTGGCGACGATCCGTGTTCTACCCGCGTTATTCGGCGAAAAACAAAAAAAAAAAATGGCTAGTGCTAACTTTGGTATTTTAGCTACTTTTGATCATTATGTTCAAAGTTGGAGTAGTTACAAGGGCCGATTGAAGCAATATTTTATCGCGAACGACATTGATGGAACAAACGACGCGACCGGAACAAAAAGACGGGCTATTTTATTAAGCGCACTCAGTGAGGGTACGTTCAAGCTCGCAGCAGATTTGGCCCTACCGAAACAATTGGACAGCGTCCCGTATGAAGACATCTTAGGGCTCTTGGATAACCATTTCACACCAAAAAGAGTAGGGTTCGGGGAGCGTCACAACTTCTTCGCGGCGATACAACAGGCCGGCGAGTCTCATGCGCAATGGGCGGCGAGGCTGCGCGGTCTGACCGCGCACTGCGGGTTCAGCAACGTCGAAGAAGCGCTCCGCGATCGCTTCGTGATGGGAATGCGGCCGGTCTCGAAAAAGAGAAGTTGTACGCGCAAAATATTGCAGAGCTCACGCTGGCCAAAGCCGTCGAGCTCGCCGAGAGCATTCAGTGTGCGCGCGCGGGGGCCGCGGCTGCCAACACCTCCGAGCTGTTTAAGATCGCAGAGCAAAAACCCAAAGATAGTTCGGCCAGAGTGAAGTGTGCTGCGTGTGGATACAATAATCACAAAGTGTCGGAGTGTCGTTTTAGCAATTTCGTTTGTAAAAAATGCAAAGTGAAGGGTCATTTACGTAGAATGTGTCCGAAAATTAATTACGTAGAAGCAGGGCCCAGAGACGAAGGCGACGCCGACGACGGTGAGTTGTTTAACATTCGTTCTGTTCGGGGTGAGCCTATGGTGGAAACTATTATTATTAATGGTGCTCAAATTAAATTTGAAGTGGATAGCGGGTCCGCCGTAACGGTGATATCTAACAATACGTATAAAACGTATTTCAATAACGTTCCATTATCACCTACGAACAAAAGACTACGTAGTTACACGGGTGACAACATAGTTTGTGTAGGTAGGGTCCCACTGCCGTGCACGTTCGCGGGACGTACCCACACGCTGGACGTGTACGTGGTGCGTGACGGCGGCCCCCGCTGCTCGGCAGAGATTTTATTTGTAAATTTAATTTAGAATTAACGCCAATACACTACTTGCAAAATAATACTACCCTTGAACAGACTTACCCTCAATTGTTTTCTAACAAACTGGGATGTTTTAATAAATATAGTGTCAAATTAAAATTAAAAGACGGTTCCACTCCGTTGTTTTTTAAAGCACGGCCGATCGCTTTTGCCTTAAGGGATAAAATTGATTCGGAAATCGATAGATTGGTCGATTTAAATGTTCTCGTGCCTGTTGAACGTTCAGACTTCGCATCACCAATTGTGCCTGTGTTGAAGCGCAACGGGTCCGTTAGACTGTGCGCAGACTACTCAATCAGCATAAATAAACAATTAGTGATCGAGCAGTATCCCTTACCTACCGCTAACGAGTTATTCGCTAAATTACATAACGGGCAAAAGTTTACAAAGTTAGATTTATCTATGGCCTACAACCAGATACCGCTAAGTGAAGAATCACAAAGCTTAACGTGCATCAATACACATCGCGGTTTATATAAATATACGCGGCTAGTGTTCGGGTTGGCTAGCGCACCGGCCATCTTTCAGCGCGCCATGGAGGGGCTGCTGGCCGGGCTGGACGGCGTGCTGTGCCTGTTGGACGACGTGCTGGTCACGGGCAAGGACGATAACGAACATTTAGATAGACTTCATTGCGTTTTAAAAAGGCTACAGGATGCGGGTCTGACGCTTCAACAGGAGAAATGCGAGTTTTTCAAAGATGAAGTTAGCTATTTGGGCTACGTGATTAATAGAAACGGCTTAAAAAAATCATCGGACAAAGTTAAAGCCATTGTTGATGCCCCGGTGCCTAATAATGTGAGTCAACTCCAGTCGTTCCTCGGATTAGTGAATTATTACAGGAATTTCGTACCCGGGGCATCCACGATACTTAGTCCATTGTATGACCTATTAAAGAAAGGGGTCAAATGGCAGTGGACCCTAATTCATGATAGGGCTTTCGATAACATAAAAAAAAATCTGGCTTCGGATCAAGTGTTAGCTCATTTTAATCCCAAATTAAAGTTAGTTTTGACAGTCGATGCGTCTCCCTGGGGCCTGGGGGCGGTCTTGTCGCAGGTGGAGCCTGATGGGGCCGAGAGACCCATTTCTTTCGCTTCCCGGACCCTTAACGCAGCGGAGAAACGTTATTCGCAGATTCAGAAGGAGGCGACGGCTATAGTGTTCGGAGTGAGGAGGTTTCACCAATATTTGTATGGTAGGTCTACTCCGTTCGTTTTACGCACGGACCATAAACCCCTCATTTCTATTTTTGGACCACATCGTGGAATACCAGAAGTATCCGCTAATCGTTTGCAGAGATACGCAATGTTTTTAGGTGGCTATAACTATGTTATTGAATATATTCGCAGCGCTTCTAACAGCGCAGACTTCTTGTCGCGGGCCTGCGTGCCAGAGCCGGAGGGGAGCGGCGCGGGCGCGGGCGCGGGGAAGCTCGAAGCCGACGCGGATCTGTGCGATCGTGCCGCGTACGTTTGTTTCGTCGTAGAGGGCAGCTTACCAATAACAATAAACGAGTTGCGCGAGGAAACAAGTAAAGATGCGATACTAAAGCAAGTTATGCAATATACCTTAGTCGGGTGGCCAAAAAAAATTGATAATATAAGGTATAAACCTTTTCATTTGTGCCAAACGCAGTTGTCAGTAGAAAATGGTTGTTTAATGCGTGGCCATAAGGTTGTTATTCCCGAGAGTTTGCGGAAAAAGGTTTTATTGGAGTTGCATTCGTCCCATTTAGGAATCGTGAAAACAAAGGCGGAAGCACGTTCACGATTTTGGTTCCCCGGAATAGACGAAGCAATCGAAATTTTAATCGGTACTTGCGATGTGTGTATACAGATGCGCCCTGCGCCGCCGCGCGCGCCGCTCGCGCACTGGGACTACCCGCCGCAGCCCTTTTACAGGGTGCACGTAGACTTTCTGGGTCCGCTTAATGGCAAATCGTATTTAGTAATAGTCGACGCGTACACGAAATGGGTAGAAGTCTACGATATGGGGTGCTCGACTACGACTAATGCGGTAACCGAAAAAATGTATGACTACTTATCTAGATTTGGTTTACCTCATACAATTGTAAGTGATAATGGAACGGCGTTTTGCTCTCAACAATTTGAACAGTTTTGTCAATTGAATGGTATATCGCACGTAACGTCTCCGGCCTATCACCCGGCCAGCAACGGCCAAGCGGAATGTTACGTAAAAGTAATAAAAAAAGGTATTAAATCTAGTGTTCTTTCAAGTAGTAATTTAAAGGAAAGTAAACTTAAATTATTGAAGTACATTTTCGATTACAGAAATTCCATTCATTCCACCACAGGCTTCTCGCCCGCTCAGTTAGTCTATGGGCGAAAGCTAAGATCGCGTTTGGATTTGTTCAATCCGATCCAGCCACCACCGTCACCTTCGTCTGTGGACCTTGCTAATGTAGTCAGAAACAAACAGTGTTTGCAGAATGAAAAACTAAATAAACAAAACAAACAAACTTTTGAACCCGGTAACTACGTTCTTTTTAAAAAAAATGTTCATCAAAATAAGCACATCTGGTGTAAAGGAATCATCAGTAAAAGAATCGGGAGAGTATTGTATAAAATTAAAGACATTTCGTCTAATTCATTTATTAAAAAGCACAAAAATCAATTGATGTTATATAAAGGATCAGTTGACAATCAAAACCTATGGGATCGTGATGACTCACCGACTAGGACACCGTCCAATACATACACTGCGCCGCCGTCACCGCCGCTGCCGCTGCCGCCACCGCCGTCGCCGCCGCTGCCGCCGCCGCCACCGCCGCTGCCGCCGCCACCGCCGACGCCGCCGCTACCGCCGTCGCTGCTGCCACCGCCGCCACCGCCGCCCCCGCTGCCATCACCGGTGCCGCCGCCAAGGCAGTCACTGCCGTTTTCGGCTAGCACCAGTTTAGACTCCAACCGCGAAAGACCATCATCACCACCTCTGGATACGCAGGTTGAAGCCAATGTTCTGTCTCCGTTGAACTTGCCTGTGTCTCCTTTGGTATGTCACCAAAGAAGTCCTGAATATTATTTCACCGGGGGAAGGAAGAGTATGACTCAACCACAGTCTGCGGGTCCCTCAGAGTCTCCTGAGCGTCCTACTCCGCAACGGGCGGTGTCCTCCGAAGACGACCATTTTGAGGAGGCTAGAGAGGAACCTCCGGACGATGTCAAAAGCTATGATGAGCAGCCAATGTTATATACCCGAAAAAGGTTGCGCCCACGTCCCAAGGTTAATTATAAGGTTTAGAATTATATGCTTAGTTTTAAGGGTTGTTCCATGTTAGAGGGAAGAGATGTTATGTATGTGTGTGTGTGGCTGCGTCCACAACTCCTGTCAATGTGTATTAAACGTCAGTGCGAATAGAGCAGCTCGTGGTTTCACTCGCGTCCCTATATCTAATATAACTTTTTAACCTTTTAACCGCCAATACGTTTTCATTCGTACGTGCCCGTATCGCCACCTACACCGAAACTATATGACATTTTGTCTTAATTATAAGACTGCGGCGAAATGAGCTGGATAAATTTTGTCTTATAATTCAGAAAATGGCGGTTAAAGGGTTAAACGTAAGCTCGACTAATGGACAGGCCATCTGTTCAAAATTTAAATAGGAAAAAAAAATTGTTGCGCGGTTTTCTTGTCTTTTATTGTTTATGAAGACGATTGCATATTTAGCCAACATACTAAAATTAAATAATCCTTAATATAATTAAATAGATTCATATTCGTAATCATTAATTGTGTTTCACGAAACTAAATCGTGTTTTTTTTAAAATATTTTTACAGTTGTCATTTTGAGGTTATCTCCAATCCTAAAAATGCTCGATTCACACACACCGTGTTGGCTGTTTAGAGGTTTCCAACGTAAATTAAAAAAAAAACTTTAATCCCTGGAGAATAAAAAGGAGCTTTAGTCCCGACATGCAGAGACTAAAGTAACATTTTAATAGCATGAGAAGTGAAAAAATATTTAAAGACCCCGTACCATGAGAGTAGTAATACCGCCATAGCGTTACCTACATTGATTCAACGATTAAACTTTGAGGATCAATAAATTATCTAAATGCAAGTTAATTGAAAATATTACAAAACAAAATTAGCTCAGTTACGCGAGTAGAATCGAACCTTGCATTTAAAGCCCCATGGAGACAACTTGTATACGTCCAACTGTTAAGCCAAGTTTAGACTTGCAAGAAAAATCGTGCAAGTTGCATTACATTGCGAGGCCGTAAACTGAACGAGTTTGTAGTAGTCAATCGGTCGCCGCAATGTAATACAACTTGCACGATTTGTCATGCAAGTCTAAACTCGGCTTTAGACACCTATGGCATGCATTGAGTAAGCAGCATGGTAAGCGGCGCCTTTGCGTTGCCGCAAGCAGAAACTAAATAGCAGCTGCTTAACCTGGAATTACTACTACAAGCAGGCCTTTTTTCAGTATCAGAAGGCTTGGGATGTAGTTCCCAGGCGGGCCCAGTGTGGACTGTAAACTTCACACATACCACTGAATTGCTTTGCAGGATGTGTACAGGATATTTCACTAGGTATGTTTTCATTCACCCTAAAAGCTCATGGTCAATTTTTCATGAAATTTCAAGTAAAAATTAATGAACAACTACATACAATATCTACAAGCAAAAGACAATATCAGTCATGTGTTTTCTTAAATCGAGACTTCAATATCGGCATAATATTTTTGTCTGACCTATCTAGGTATTTACTCTCTATGTTTAATCAACAAAACAACGTCATTAAAGCTGGATTGAGGACTCGACGCTAACTCAGTCCAATAATTTATCAATACTCAGAAAGTTAGCAGACATTACAAAGTTTGATTTCCTGCATTTGCCCGCTAGCTAACATAATTGAATTTGATGAAACTTGGCTTTACCGTTTCGGCTCTTTGTCTCCAAATTTCTTAATAAGTCCAAAATATTCGGTTATTCCGTATTTGTATAAACTTTGAAATAGACCCTGCAGGAGAGAAACCGTGATACCTGCAAATTTTCACTTCTGAAATTGTCTAAACGCTATACCTATATAGCGTGGATGATATACTCCAATGGCGCGTAACCAAAAAAAGTAGCAAACTTGAGATTTCGCTGCTGATATAATATATACGAGTATATACACAAAGATATTTTATTTTAACGCTCTCCTGTATTTTTTATATGACAAATAGCTGGCAAACGAGCGTGAGGGTCACCTGATGGCATGTGTTTACCGCCGCCCATGGACTGGACACCTACAGCATTATTAGGACTGCAGGTGCGTTGCCGGCCTAAAATGGGGCTAAAGGGGTGAAGAGGGGAGTGGAGTTGGGCCTCCGGATCTCCCACTCACCGTACGAAACACAGTAAAGTAGCAAAACTACTATTTCACGCCGGTATTCTGTGGCTTCCAAGCTCCCGATAGTTCCGATAGTTGATTTATGTATTTTTTTTATGATTTTGTTGATTGAGCAAATTTAGTTAAAACCAGAACATCATTCTTATTTTTTATTTACCTACATACATACCTAATAAAATCACCCCAATTAAAGTATCTAAATATACATATCTACATACATACAAATTCAATCAGTTGTTTGTTTTGTAGAATCACCTTGCCCCCTGAATAACTAAAATACCAAACGAGCGAAGGCGCGAGAAAACATACGTTTACATAACGGAGGCAACCCTAGCGCACATTTCAATGGCGTTGCGTCACCCGCGTCCTGCAGGGCTACTACGAAACTCGAAACTCGAAGTTCATGTCGTGCGGTCCCTCTGACACTTATACTATTTAATACGAGAGCGAGAGGGATGGTACGATACGAACTTCGAATTTCGTAGTAGCCCTGCTGATAGGAGCGGTAGACATCGAGAGCGGCAGGATCCTGGGGATCGCCCCCCGTCCATACAAGTTAACCCGGTACTAATTTGCCTCTAGTCATCTGAGGCGTAAGTATCTAAACGCCATTAGCCATTGTTGGTTACGCGGCATTGCAGGATCTTCGACGAAGGTCGATCTTGCGCTTAAAGCTATAATCTAAATGCCATATTGATTTAATGTTTAAAGATTGCGTAGAAATAATGACTGAATCATTACGCATGTGATCAAATTCAGCAGAATCGCGAATAGGATGAAACAATAATGGCATAAACCTCTTATAATCCGAAAGAAGTGGTGACTGCGATTATGATCGGATTCTGAATTCGTTAGACGCCTGCCTCTAGCGTTGCGTGTGTTTATGGGAATCAGTTATCAACTACCCTCAAGCATCCAACTTACTAGGTTCATCATGTAGCCGAAAGACGTCCACTGCTGGACATAGGCCTCCCCCTAAGAAGATCTCATATCAGTGGAGAGCTCAGACCGGTCTTGCGCTTTATGCATCCAATGCGACCGCGATCTTAACCAGGTCGTCGCTCCATCTTGTTGGCGGCCTACCGACAGCTCGTCTCTCGGTCCGCGGACGCCATTCGAGAACCTTCTGACCCCACCGGCCATCAGTCCTGCGAGCAATGTGCCCCGCCCACTGCCACTTCAGTTACGCAATTCTTCGGGCAATGTCGGTAACCTTAGTTCTACTGCGGATATCATCATTTCTGATTCTATCCCGCAGAGAAACCCCGAGCATAGCCCTTTGAGTGACTTTGAGCTTCCTCGTGAGGCCCATAGTTAGTGCCCATGTCTCAGATCCGTATGTCATCACTGGCAAC
Source organism: Choristoneura fumiferana (assembly GCF_025370935.1). Taxonomy (NCBI): domain Eukaryota; kingdom Metazoa; phylum Arthropoda; class Insecta; order Lepidoptera; family Tortricidae; genus Choristoneura; species Choristoneura fumiferana. Next base: position 10,822,029 of record NC_133475.1, on the reverse strand, counting down.
ACACCTGATCAAAGACTTTTGACTTCAAACACTGCGGTAATTTGGACGAAAAGACACTGCGAAGCTTCCCGAACGCTGCCCAGCCGAGTCGGATTCGACGAGTGATCTCTTTCTCGAAGTTGGACCTACTAACTGGACCGTTACTGGACTTACTAGTTTACCTTCAATATTTTACTTAAAGAAATTGTTAAAATGTAAGTCGAACTTTGAAGATTAATCTACGTAGATTTTATGTTAGAGTTCACCCAGCTTGATCATAAACCAAGTTTATAAGTAGTTAGGGTAACATGGTTCTATCAGGTACAGCTTAGCAAGTTTAAGCGATCCTGTTGCGAACAATATTTAGCCAGAGGTAAGAAGATGAATTGAAGGGCGACCGTGCATAGCAAATGCATTATGCAAAATCACGTACCTAGCACCAGTTGCCTTGTGTCTTGTCAAAATGAAATTGTCCACGCTGTATAATTATGACCTGTGACGTGCACCTACATCTTCAAGTTTTTCGATTAGTACTATTATTTATTCTATGCTTTGGGTTTTAGATTGATAAACAAGGGTTGTAAGTGATCAATTACACCCAATATATTTAGGCGCACTAGTGAGCAAAGCGAGCGAGGGTGCTTATAGTTTGCGGGTGTAATTGATAATTTGCACTCGAGTTGAACGCTCTACTTTTCATCACAAATGCGAGGAAATAAAGCAAAACCGTTATAAATGTATGTACGCAATTTGTAACAGAACGGAAGAAAATTTATCGCGTCAAACCGTCTTTTGTTTTTTTTTTAATGGCCTCGCGCTCTTTTGCTTTGGCACATTGAGACAGCACTGGCCAACAGCATTATGCCAGCATGGAGGTTTGGAGGTAAGTACGCATTACAATCTCCTTGTTTACCAGTTCGTGAATACAAAAAAAAAATAAAAAAATAAACTTACATCCCTAAAGATTAATTTACAACACGGATTTCAAGTTAAATGCCACCTACTTTCAGAGCTTAAGTGATGAAAATAATTAAAAGTAGTATAAAAACTATAGACGACCAGATGGCCTAGTGGTTAGAGAACCTAGTTTGAAGTCCCGGGTTCGATTCCCGTGTCGGGGCAGATATTTGTATGAAAATACGAATGTTTGTTCTCGGGTCATGGGTGTTTAATATGTATTTAAGTATGTATCTATATTTATAATTATATTTATTTATTTTATTTATAAAATACATAGCTATGTTCAAAAAGACAACACTCCTTCGGGCAGGATCAAAAAATATGACTTGACTTTATTCACTGGCGGACAGGCAAGCTACAGCCTTAAATACTGGAACTGGAGCTAGAAACATTTGGAAGACATATCTAGGGATGATAATAATAATAATAATAGCCTTTATCAACAATCTAGTAAATACATAATATTATAATTTTATTTTGTATCTTCAGACATCGGTAAAGATTGTTTTGCTGTAGCATAGGCCTCCCCCAAATTTTCCATAGATTCCGATCATGACATTGTCTTCTCCACATTGTTCCTGCCTCTAGGGATTATAGTGGTGCATTAATCCCTCATTATTTATGTGCTAGGTTTTGCCCACATGGTATTCGGTTATTGCGCGCTGTTCCCTCGGGAACTGTACATTTTTCCGGGATAAAATGTAGCCTAAGTCACTCTCGGGCCCATAAACTATCTCTATGCCGAAAATCACGTCGATCCGTCGCTCCGTTACGGCGTGAAAGACGGACAAACACACAAACACACTTTCGCATTTATAATATTATTAGTATGGATATCATTTTATAAGTCTTTATTGTGTTTTTGTACCTATATGTTTAGTTGAATTTTACAGCGCACTGGTTCTTGCTGTAATGCTGTAACTTTTATTGATTAATAAATATATAATAAGTTAAGCAAAGAAGCGATTTTACTAAATTTCTACATGTTAAAGAACATGAATCTAATTTAAGATCAACTTTCAATGAAAGCTGTTTTCAAATTTGAATTCAAGACTTTCATCGTTATATGAATCAACATTTCTGGAACCATACACAAACCAGAATAAGTAACGTTCCTAAATTTTTCACGCCGATACCTCATTTCGTATAAGTTTACCTCTGAACTCGGTATCTCATCGCTTATGCGGGGGTAGGTTCGAGCAATCTGGTTGCTAACATAACGCGGATAATAGTTTCAGTGAGAAGTGCTTCAGTACACGCAGCCTGAATATTGGTAGCAGATTTAAAGCTAGAGTAAGTTTCAAGGTAACTAGATCTCGAAAGTATTAAAGTTCCAACACTAATAAGTTTTTACAATAATTATCTACAGATGTAGCGCAAAAGAACTATCCATCGTATTTTGTCGGAAAAAGTCGTATTTATCGTGCTCTCTACATAAGTTTCAGTACCCATCGACCAGCAGTTTTGACATATAACACTAAATGTCAAAGTTCTTTAATAAATAATGGTCATGAAAATTTCACTCATTTGAATAATATAATTGATTGATACTTCTACCGTACAAGGGCTAACCGATAGTGTCTTTTCCAACCTCGAAATTGGCGGAATCATCGATAGTATCGATGGGGCTATACTTTCAAGAATTGAATTGAATCGATTGATACTTCGGGTGCCATCATTTCTAATCCAATTGAGATCTGACTTATACCCGATAGAGATACATTATGTTTTTTACATTATAATCTGTACTTATTGCACTAAGTGGAAGGTTGACAACCATCCCCTGCAACTTTGTCGCTTGGTCTCCTTATACTGTTTGGAGTTATTTCAATTCCCGTGGTTGAAGCATTAGTTATCGTTCATAATTATATATACGCATTAGTTAAATAATAGGCCGTGCCACAATAAACGTAAAGTCCCGTATGTCACATCCCAAGCGTAAAAGATCTTGCGGCGGCGGGTGAAGACGGTTTACTCATTTAATTTTTATTTGTGAATAAAATATGAAGCAACGTATAATGTAAGTACGTATGTATAATCAAGCAAGTAAGCAACGTATAATCAAGGTTCTCTGTTATTTAACGACACGTATGTCCTTCTGCCTCATTTCGGACGTTTTAAATCAAAAGTGAAATGTTCGATCAAAATGTTTCTAAGCAGTTGGATCAAGCATGATCCATCGTCAAGGGTGGATCTCGGGGGGAAGGGGGTCATGGGGGCCATGCCCCCCCCCCCCCTTAAGCCCTGAGCTGAATCACTGATTTATATAAATTAATATCTTATTATTAAAATATTACTTTACAACCAATAAGTAACAATGTTTTATTTCCGAAAAAAAAATAACTAGAAAATGACCATGGGACGCCCCGCCATGGCTAAACCTAAATCCGCCCTTCACCACCGTAGAACTTTTACACAATGTTACAGTGGCTTTCTTTATGATTGGTTTTTTGGAGTGTTTTTGTATTTTTTATTTCAACTCCTGTTACTTTTACGGGTATCCCGTGAAACCATATCGAAAATACAAACTGAGACATGGATGCACAGAAAAACCAGAATAAGGGAAATCCAGCAGTGGTGTAGGGGTTACAGCACGCAGCAGGGATTGCTGAGGACCTGAGTTCGATTCCCAGTGCTGGTCTCTTTTTCTGGTTTTTCTGTGCATCCATGTCTCAGTTTGTATTTTCGATAGTGGCTTTCTTTGTCACTAATTGTAATGTGATTATGCTAATTATTGTGCAATGGTTTCTCAGTAGGACATCAGTTAGTTTTATCCATTGTTCGCATGTGTCAGATCAGAAAAGTATGAAATGTAACACAAAAGTGAACATTACTGGGATGCTCTCCTGTCCTAAGCGTTTTCATCTACCTAAATAGCCTATTTCTAGGCACGAACGTAGCTTAAGGAAGCATTTGTAGCGCAACATCGATCAGTACTATCTTATCGAGCCGCCTTTATACGTGTCTTCAGAGCATGACATCCGTGGAACCTGACGGCGAGATTTCTGGCTAACGAAGCAACAACATTAGAACACATTAGAAAATAACATACATATTTTATGATAACTGGAAGTACATAGTATAAAAAAACCGGCCAAGAGCGTGTCGGACACGCCCGGGATAGGGATATGATAGGGTCCCATTACGAAAAACTCAAGTAATTTTTTTCTAAGGATTTCGTATTGAGTACGGAATCTTCCAAGTTCAGGTATGTTTTATACCTTAGGCTGCTGTTTACTCTTAAACTACTAATAACTCTCAAGCAATCTTAGCCGCTATAATTTTCCTTGATATTCACTACCATTCTGATATTTTAATGAAAATTTAATAAATGAATAAATATCACGGGACAATTCACACCAATTGACCTAGTCCCAAAGTAAGCTTAGCAAAGCTTGTGTTATGGGTACTAAGCAACGGATAAATATAATTATATAGATAGATACATACTTAAATACATATTAAACACCCAAGACCCGAGAACAAACATTCGTATTTTTCATACAAATATCTGCCCCGACACGGGAATCGAACCCGGGACCTCAAGCTTCGTAGTCAGGTTCTCTAACCACTAGGCCATCTGGTCGTCTAATTTGCACTTTAAAGTTGAATATTTAGCAAACAGGTCACTGAATAGAAAAATCGTCTTAGCGACCCCGCAATGGTTTTAAAAGACCTATCCAACGATTCCCCACACTACAGGGTTAGTCGAGGAAAAAAAAACAACCCCTCTTTACGTCTATGGGAGGTAGTTGACTACGGAACCCTAACAAAAAGTATATTGCTTCGTAATGCCTACTTAAATACGTATAATATTCTAATGCTTTCATTAATTTTATTACCTGAACTTTCCTTCAGGAACTTTTGTTGATCAATTAAATCAAAGGCAGTCCAAGGAAATTATCAAAGCCACTTTATTCCAACATTTTATCGCATAAAATTGAGAGTTCTCTACGAGTCATATCACTTGTCTTATATGCTTCGAATGCTGGTGTATAAAAATGCAAAGCTCGTCCGAGTCTGCACTGTAGAATCATATACGCTTGAGAGCAACAAATTCTATTCGACACTTGCAATAGATGGCAAACTTCAGCCCCGTCCGTATTATCTGTGTTCACAGCAGTCATTTGTTATTCTCACCACCATACTTCCAGCCTCACAGCATTGTGGACCATGACATCTTTCACATAGATACCGCTCTCCGTTCTCCGAAAGGCTTTTATACAGTCCATGTTTGATCGTTGTGGTTTGCCCGTGTCCCAACTTCGAGCCGAAGGAAAATCGCGATTACTCAGGGAAAATGTTATAGTTAAGTACATAGTAAATTATGTGTAACTAGCCGTTACCCGCGACTCCATCCGCGAAGAATTCACTCATGATGGAGACCCACTCGCTCGATTGCCATCCAGTCGAATAAAAAAAAAAGGTTTAGATCTACATCCCCAGATAAACCAGTGCTTCATGAAGAAGTATAGGTAGGGTAGTATAGCATGACATGTAGCGAACAATGAAATTCTAAAAATACAACCGAATTGATTGAACCACCTCCTTTTTGGTTTACATCACAAGCACTAATTTCTTATAATATTATTAGGTATGCCTCTCTTATTTTTAGGACATTGGCAATGACTACCAATCCTATCCTACTATAATCTACTATATAATATTATAAATGCGAAAGTTTGTGAGTGAGTGAGTATGTTTCTTACTCCTTCACGCTGAAACGGCTGGACGGATTTGGATGAAAATTGGTATGTAGATAGTTGGACATCTGGAATAAAACATAGGCTACTTTTTATCCCGATATTCCCACGGTATAGGGATAAAATCTCAAAATAACAACCGCTGAGCTTAAAGTAATTAAATTTGGGATGGTTGTTTTTAATGCAACGTCAATGAAAACCACGATAATTTTCAGAATTCCCACTGAAATTTTGTAAAATCCCAGAAATCAATTAAATCTCTGTATCTAATGATTTACACGAGCAAAGTGCTCAATATTTAAACTAAATAACTTGCATGCTTGCTTTGCTTACATTATTGCTTGTACCTTTGGGAGTATGCTAGCTTGATCTTTTGTTTGCATGCTTGCTTGAATTCTGGCTTGCATGCTTGCTTGCATTCTGGCTTGCATGCTTGCTTGCATGCTTGCTTGCATGCTTGCTTGCATGATTGCTTGCATGCTTGCTTGCATGCTTGCTTGCATGCTTGCTTGCATGCTTGCTTGCATGCTTGCTTGCATGCTTGCTTGCAGCTTAAATGCAGCTGCTTGCTTGCTTGCATGCTTGCTTGCATGCTTGAATGCATGCCTTAAATGCATGCTTGCTTGCTTGAATGCATGCTTGTTTAGATGCTTGCTTGCTTGCAAACCTGCTTGCATTCTGGCTTGCATGCTGGCACGCATGTTTGCCTATATGCTTGCTAGCTTACATGTTCACTTGCATGCTTGCTTGCAAGCTTTCTTAGATGCTTGCTTGCGTGCTTGCTTGCATGCTTGCTTGCATGCTTGCTTGCATGCTTGCTTGCTTGCATGTTTGCTTGCTTGCATGCTTGCTTGATTTGTTGTTTGCATGCTTGCTTGCATGCCTGCTTGCATGATTTCTTGCATGCTTGCTCGCATGCTCACATGCATGCTTGCTTGATTGCTTGCTTCTTTGAAATGTTTGTGGTTCATACGAGCGAAGCATGTTTACTTGCAAGCTTGCTTAAATGTTTGCTTGCGTGCTTGCTTGCGTGCTTGCTTAATTGCTTGCTTCTTTGGACTGTTTTTGGTTCACGCGAGCGAAGCTGCGGGTAAATGCTAGTTTTAGAATAATGTTAGCACTCGTATATAAACGAGCTTCGGAAAATCCAATTTTTCGGGCAAAAGTGTCCTCTGTTATCTTTTTAATAATGTGACCTTGAAAAGTGCCAAGTACACAAAGCCACCGCTCAGTGTATATTGCCAACGTGTACAACGATTACGTGGGTACGACCCAATTTTATTATCTATAAAGGACACCTTTCAGATACGACTACAATTTCACACTTAACATTTTGAATCTTTCGAATAATGTTCACTTGTTGGCTGGCGTTGAGAAAAAAAGGTTACCTACAGTTTTAATCGTGAATCAAGTGTGATTTCAAATTGAGCCCTTTGCGTTTATTTGGTGTGAATATACTCCGAATTTGATGAAAATGAAAAAAATCTCAATGCCATCTCAGTAAGAATAAGATTGAAATGATGCGCACTGCACACACCCTTAAATAGTTAAATGTTTTTAGTCAGGATCACCGTCATCGAAACCAATGTAGAGAACTACATTATAAAGGCTACAAACAACACAACAATTAAAGCGCTCACTGCTCTTCTAGTGAATTATCTCGGGACGCAATGACGTGGAAAGTGTCTATTTTATACTGTAGGTGATAAAATATCGTGCGGTCGCGTCCGCCGACGCGACATTAGCTATCCTTGGGGGTCAATTCACACCCCCGTTTACTGGGCTGACGAGGAAATACGTTAGTCCGCTTATATTGTTACATTGGGAATTAAATTGATGCTGATATTGAACGAGATAGGAATAAAATATTCATATATCATCCTATTCATCCCACAACTCATCGTTAAGTTTTTCATTTCGTAATTTCTTAAAACAGTTTTTTGTAACTCGTTTTATTCTTGGCAGGAACCTTCCAATAAATCAGTAGGTTACAAAGGTCGCTGTTCATAACAACCCCAATTTTATACAACACCTCTTACCTAAATAGCTAATATTCCGTAAGCGCCTCCGAGGTGTTAAGTCGTTCGTTGAGAGGGGTTTCGATGAGAAATTTAATTTTGCCCGAAACCTTCAGTAGGAGACGTAAGCTGATTAGATGATCGGATTTTATAAGGAATCTATATTCCAACATTTGTAGAACATAGCAATGATATTTAGGAACTTGAATAAACCCTTCTCGCAAACGTATAATAAATAAATAGTGATTGCTGTCAGACAATAATAATTATTTTATTTCCGCCCTAAATAATTCTTTGTACTTTTCTGTTTGTAACCTATCTGTTTTTTTTACTTTGTTTATGATAAAGAGTGTTACCACTATTTAATGTACTAAATCCGAATTTAACTCGGGTCTTAAATCGAGTTAAGCTCAACATGTTTGTTATTTCATTAAATAGTACCTGGGCGACCAAGCTTCGCTCGGGTTAAAACTCGATAACAAGCGTTTTCACAGAGATAAGACTAACCTAACTCGATTTTTCATCCCCAAAAACCCCTACATACCAAATTTCATCGAAATCGTTGGAGCCGTTTCCAAGATCCCTGAAATATATAATACAAGAATAGCTCGTTTCAATGTATTAGATAAATAGATAGATGAGTGAGTCTCACGGACACAGCTACTACCCAACTATATTTTTAAATACTAAGAAGAATTATTATGCTTCGGCAACTCTTTTGTGTTGTATAGGTAGAAACAAAATATTGCCGGCAACTCGTAAGGGTGCGGTGCACAAACTTTGCTCAAAGAGCTCAGTACGGGGCGTAGGTCCGAATCGAAACATCGTAGGGTTGCCCCAAGCACACAAGCCGGCCTGAAATATTTTAATATACTATTCGCCTTAATTAATAATGGAAAAGGCCCTCCGTTCCCAATGCATAGTTTAAGGTCGGGGAATGATTTGGGTTTGATTTGTAAACTTAACTTATTGCAGTTGTATGTCGGAAAATCACTAGTACTACATAGTATAAAACAAAGTCGCTTCCCGCTGTCTGTCCCTATGTATGCTTAGATCTTTAAAATTTTGACGCGGTTTATTTTAACAGATTGAGTGATTCAAGAGGAAGGTTTATATCTATAATACATGCATAATATAGTAGAGAAACACTGATAATTTTAGAGGTTTCTAATGTGATGTCGTAAATTATAAACACATTTTTTGCGCTTACATTTCAAATTCTGGCTGAACTCTACGAGATAGATCAAAAACATGTTCTACAATATTAAAGAATCCATATTAATATTTTAAATGCGAAAGTTTGTTTGTGTTTTATCCCGGAAAAATGCACAGGTCTCGAGAAAACAGCGTTCGATAACCGAATTCCACGCGGGCGAAGCCGCGGGCAAAAGCTAGTTTAATAATAAAATCGATATCTTTATTATATATACTTATTCGTATATCTATACGAGTAGGTAGTTTGGCTATCTAAAAGTCTATCATGGGCACTTTGATACTTCTGATTCTATCTTTTTGCATAGAACGCTCAGCTGGTAACAAGACCCAGTATTCAAAAATGACAGTTGTAATGGTACTATTTGTTCAACACATAACGGACACATTGAAGCAGCCGATACAACGAGCTGGCAACAACGTTTTGCTTTGCACACGCCGCCATTTTGTGAGTAGAGTCCATATAGTCAAAACGGGAGATCGCGTCTGCGCTTCATGTATTTTTTTAATAAATTAGGTTTGTTTTTATTAAAATTTTCGTGATTAGTTTCGTGTTTTAATGTATATGGGTGCAAACAGAAGTTATCTATATGACGAAAAGTAAATATGTAATTTTATGTCTATCTTTATATGAAATATTCTCCGTTATTCTAGAAATTGTACTAGAGCTTAGAGGGCCCACTACTTTCGTTTGTAACAAGGCCCAGCTCTTTATATTAACAAGGCTGATTTGATAACACGTTTCTAATTAAAAAATAAGAGAAAAGTACTTAGTAAATATCCATCAATATTACTAGTTTTGATTCTTTATGAAGCCTTTAGTTCAATAAGGTCCAAATAAATTTTGGTTGAGTGAAAAATTAAAGATTTAACTTTATTTTTAACTTACCTACTATTTTCGAGAAAAATCGACGATTTCTTCTATTTTTAGCATAATTAGGCCCGAAGCCAAATATTTCCACTGATTAGGAATATCCTCCTGTTGTGAAGATACCAAACATTGTTTTATGTATAAGTTTAAAGTTAAAAACTTTTTATTTTTTTGCGGGATTTAATATCCTGCTTTGTTTAATAAGGCCAATTTAAAAAAAATAAGAGATCCGTAATATTTTTGTAACTATTTTGATAATATTGCCACCATTGGCCTCATCTGCACTTTACATCAGGTGAAATAGGGGTCAATCAGGGTCAGTTTTATGTAAAAAAAAAACATGGAAACTTAAATAAATGAGATACAAATAGTGCATGAGTTTTAAATATTATCTTGACTATTTCTAAAAATATATCATTTTTAATAAAGGTGGGCCGCTACGCCTCACCTACCTTATTTGTAGAGTTTATTGCTGCGCGTTCTTCGCGGAAATATAACCTTTTGAAAATCATTGGTAGAGTCAAAATAAGATACGTAAAATTATTTTTCGACTATGATTTTAAATATTTAGTTCGTCACTTCAAATTATACTTCCCTATTTATGAAAAGGGCTTAGTGCCACTTTAAAAATGGCTGAGCACCATTGCGATTACGGCGAGATGACATCGTGCTTAGAATCATGTGGCGTAAACGCACGCAGTGCATATTTCTTAGACTAAAATGTATGGGATTGCGTACACTTAGCCACGCCGACATTTATCCCACATGACTCTACGTGCAGGTGCAAGCTGCTAAACAAGCGGTTCATCTCGAAAATTTATCTAAAGAAAGGACAAACGCATCACCTATAGACAAAATTTCACCTTAAACGTTCTCAAGGATAATATTAATTGCATACAAAACTTCAGAATGTAGCTTTTATCGAGGCGTCGATTTCATTACCATACCGATTAATGTCCATTGCAGTTGGGAGTTTCATACAGTCCATACAGATAATACTGAACGACTCTAGTTGAGGTGATGCCGACCAGTGCTGTGCTGATATATGTGTAGTGTGATAACCTTAACCTTACTTGAGCGTTTTCAAAAAAAAGTGTAACCTTTCCTTTTTTTTAATTAAAAAAAATGGTTTTTCCTACTCAGAATCAAGAGCACAATCGATTCCGATCGTTTAAAAACTGTCCCCATTTTTTCATATAAAATTTTATGAGTACGTTTTGTCACGCCCATACTAAGTGTATGTAAGAAACGTCGCAAAACTGTAAGTTTTTTGGGGTCATTTTTTTAAACTATCGGAATCGATATGCTCTTGATTCTGAGTAGGAAAAAATCACATTTTTTGCAAAATTTCAAAAATAATGAAAGCGTACACTTTTTTTAAAAAACGCCCACCTACGCATTTCTCAGAGTCCTACAATCTTTGACAAACAAGCATAGGTACCGAATTTAGTGTAGGGCAAACTTTGGCTTATCGGTCACTTGGTAGTTCGGTGATAGATCCTGTTATATTATCATACAAAGATCTCACTACGAGGAAATGCGAGCTGTAAAAATTGATGGCAACTGTCAGTTTTGATGCTTGCAATCAGAGGCCGTAATGGCCTAACATTTTTGACGCTCGCGATCGTCATTAAAGGACGGTTTTTGAATGCAAAATCTGTCATTTGATTGCGATCACGAGCGTCAGAAAAGTTAGGCAATACGGCCTCTGGTTGGCAGCGAGTTAATTGCTTACATTTCACCTCACAATAGTGAGCTCAGTGTAAAATTATATTACTTATACTTAACGCAGTATCACCGAATTACCAAGTAGGTACTCGTATCACCGATAAGCCAAGATTTGCCTTATGTACTACATACATGGAACTTGATACATTTATTTTAAAAGTAATCGCATCACCAGAATGTGTTTGCTGCAGCCTAAAATTCTTCCGTGCCAAAGCCGTCGTAGCCTGGTGGTTTAACCTATAACCTCTCAAGCAGAGGGAGGGTTTGATCTCGGCCTTGAAGTTTTCGAAATTTATGTTCGAAATCGAATTTGAAATTTACCACGAGTTTTACGGTGAAAACATTGGAAGAAACCTGCACACACTTGCGAAGAAATTTAATTGTGTGTGTGCAGTTCTCAATCCGCCTTAGACTGGCGTGAGCCTTCTCGTTTTAAGAGGAGGCCTTTGCCCTGCAGTGGGAGGTATATAAGTCGAGATGATGATGGTGATGATGGAAATTTGAAGACAAAAATATCAAGTTTTCAGTGAGTACCGCCTAGTAAATAAAGGATGTACCTATAAACTTGTGCTATGCAACCCTGGGGAGACATTATTACCGTGGTGAGCACGAGCCCGGCTCAGCACAAAGAGGCGTCACTCCGTCCTTAGGTATATTGACACTGTGTGGTTTAGCTATATGCTCATTAAACCTTCCAACACCCACCATGGGGCAAACACGTAACGTGCTGTATCAAATTGCACACATTGTAAACACGATATGGAACAAAAGAAAACTACCGATGTATTTAAAACATTAAACTATACTCTATGTAAATACTTGTGTTTTCTGTACTGTTTACTGTATTGGTGTGCAATAAAGTGTTATTGTATTGTATTGTATGGTAAACTATATTAATTTTGTATTCTTTTCTAGTAGCCTAAGATATTTATACACATGGTGTTAAAAAATTATGCAACAGGCTACTGATACGATACTATATATAGGTAAGTGAAAAACATGGAAATTCAAGAAGGAAAAATCCGTGCTACCCTGTGAAACACAACTCAAGCGCTCATATTCCGATAGGTGATTTATATTTAGGTAGGAGGTAGGTAAATACAAGTCTGGAAACGAAAATTGACTAATTTCTTTTAGTGTATTATTTAGTTCTTCATTAAATTTATGATTTTCAGCAAATGCGCCTCTTTACCAAAACTTTTAAAGTGAATTTTATTTATGTATTATTTATATTAATTACCTACCTAGCATCTACATATACCTAGCTAGTTAAAAACAAACATCGAAATTCCTGCACAGCTAAAACTCCCTCCCCCCACAATGAATTCACAAGCTATCCCATTTTATATCCCAGTTCTCCCAGACCTAGAAACTATTGAACTAAACCGGACAATCTAGAGATAGGGAATAAGAACAAACTACCGACCGACGGGGCCGGGCGAGATTCTAACCCTTAACGGATATTTACGGCTTTCAAAACTATGGACATTGCATGATATTGCAAACGTGAGGTCGAAAGGGGACTTTCTCTCACGACCTATTCCTTCGCACATTGAAAGCTAGTTGCTTTTTCTTTTACCAAAAATAGTATTCATGGAGGATATCAAATTTTAATACGCACATTTAATACGAATACTGCGATTGGATAATCACAATAGTTGATCGCTTCAGGTGTTACTTTTCGGAGATACATATCAATGAACAACAAGAAAAGTGATGTGTGCTAGCGGAAGACGCAAGTGTTTCATTACATCCCCTTTTAAACGAATATAGGACATTATTTAAATAAAACCGACTCCAAAAAAATAACAAAAAGTGGGACCGACTACAAAACCCTTGAAAATATTTTTCTAGGTACCTACTAGATCGAAGTCGTTGCCTCAGCACGAGCCAGCAGTAGTGGAACAATAGTCGTCTACCTCACTTACATTACTATGGGTTTCAATCCTTCCTGCTGGGTCGTGCTGATTCACCGACTTCGATCTAGTAGGTACCTAGAAAAATATTTTCAAGGTTTTTGTAGTCGGTCTCATTTTTTGTTATTTGTTTGGAGTTTTACTTTTTTGTTAAAAATTTCTTTATTTCTCACTTTTTAGTGAATCGTAGCCAAAGTAAATCTCACAACGATTCCATTAAGCCCAAACACGGCTTAGTTACGTTGTTTTATATCAGAGTTCCGTTGCCTACCTTCCGGCTTCAGCATCAGATCAGTTCGAAAGAATCATTAACTTAAAGCTTCTTCTTAGTCGCTTATCTAGGTATATTAACCATGATCATTTATAGACGAGCGAGCATTACTTAGCTTTGACGAGTTCCATTGGTCATCTACGGTCTTCTTCATCAGGTCCAGTTTACGAAAATGATACATTCTGAATGTAAATGCTTATCTTAATGCTAAAAATGCCAAAATCGCCATAGGTGCGCATATAAAATTTGAGGTTTGCTCTCGATTTCCCTAGGATCCCATCATCAGATCTTGATTTGGTGACAAAGGGACCACCTCAGAAGAGTACCCTTTCGAATAAAAAAAGAATTTTGAAAATCGGTCCACAATTGACTGAGTAATCGGTGAACATACATAAGAAAAAAAATACAAACATTGGAAATAGAACCTCCTCCTTTTTTGAAGTCGCTTAAAAAGAAAACCCCCAATGTATTCACGTGGTTGAGACGAGACGAGGCCGTCGTGTTTTCACCAATTTTTCTTATTCAAACCCATTATTGGGAAAGTTTGAGCAGGTCACGATTTTGAATGGGTCCCGACTTTTGTACTTTAAGTTACTTAACAGAGTTCTAGACTACTTGACTTTTCTTTCTTTTTGATTTAAAGTCTGTGTTTTGAGACAGTCGGGTTTTTAATTTTTTTCAGTTATGGTTCAAATATGCTTTTGGCCGTGCCTTATTGGATGGAATATTTTCAGGTGCTAGCCGGAGCCCTTTACTTTAGGTAAAGTAAGAATTCTCAGGGTTTACGAAGAAAGCTTCCATTATGTACATATAATAACAAGGGTGCTCTTCTCTGTGACTTTCAACTACTAACATTGGTTGTAATTTATGACTGTTTGTTCTAAACTAAATATTACTTCGACTTATATATTATTATATCCGTTAGTTGGCAATAACTCTACACTGCCACTGCTTGTCTCTCACAAGCTCTGCCGATCGCAATTACGCCAACGTGGCATAACGCAGAACCCGCGAAGCGCGAACTTTACGCTTCAATCTCGTTAGCGTTTTGAGTTGTACGAGTATTAGTGTTTATAGCTCCTTTATATGACGCGAGAATATCGCGACCGTCTAGAGCTTAATTAGATGGTTTTAGGTTACGGGATTCTTTTTTTATTACCTGATAGTTAGAAAAAAGAGATCAAGAAACTATTTTTAGGGTTCCGGACGGTTTTAAGATCTCTTTGTTGTCCATCCGTTCACCTGTCAGGGCCTTTTTCTCAGCAGCAACTGAAATATACTCAGCTCTGCTTCCCCTTTGAGCAGTTAAAAAATCAAACTTCTAAGTTCGACGAACGGTATTTTAGTGTAATTTAACTATTTATACAGTTCTTACAAATTTTGCCATCTAAATTAAACAATGACTTAGCATTTTGCAAATGTGATACCTGAGCACGTAAAAGCTCTAAACTGCATAAAACATTGTGGCTCAAGCAATACGGTTGACAATGGAAGTAGGTGCCGTTAATTGTAGTTGGGCAGGCATATTTGCGCGTAAAGGTGAAAAATGTGAAAAGTCCACAGTGCAAAAAATATGCGGTGTGTTCGCTTATAATTTGTAAGATAGCTCAGGGTTTTCGGTGTACGTGACAAGGGGTATATTTTTTTATTCGCTTTGCCAGCTCGTCATGCCAGCTTTTTGATATAACATGCATTGTGTTTTTGGTTTTCTTGTCACGCAATATAGGTTCATCTCAGTCTATATATGTCTGCAGGGCATAGACCTCCTCTCAGATGACAGGGCTTGGGTCGTAGTTCTAACGCAGGCCTTATTCCGATAGAGAACTTTACATACACACAATTGTTAACCCCCGACGCAAAAAGAGGGGTGTTAAAAGTTTGACCGCTATTTGTGTCTGTGTGTCTGTCTGTGGCACCGTAGCTCTTAAACGGGTGGACCGATTTGGTTGCGGTTTTTTTTTTATTTGAAATCAGGTTTTCTAGCGATGGTTCTTAGATATGTTTTTACACAAGTTTTGTACAGAATTCCTCTCTCTGTTTGTGCTTTAAACATCATCATCAACACCATAAGTTGGATGACGTCCACTGTTGAACAAAGGCCTCCCCCTTAAAACGCCACAAATTAACTTTAACCTAATGTCTAATTCCATAATAAAACTCTTTATTTCTTCTATTGTTATCATCATCTCAAGCAGTCGAGATGATGACTAGGTACCATCAGCCAAATAAGTGGTCTATCAATTTTTAAACAAGTTCCTATCAAATGCATATGTCGCTAAAGTCGAACTTTTAAGTACGTGGCATTATTGTTTTATGACATGCATTATCAACTTTATTTCTGATGTACCACAGTAACACCGCTCTACCACCACCACTTTTTACTAGTGTTTTCGAAGGACGTAATTTCAAAAATCGATCCCCTTGTCTCATTAGTTTATCCTCCAGCTTAACAAACCAGCGTCGGAGTTTAAAAATACAGTATCATTTTATATCTCTAATGTCCTTTAAAGTATCTCAAACATCTGTGTGTATCAAGGCTGAAGGCTTGTGGCCCGAGAGCTCTTTCTGAGTTAAATATTTGTCGTGACAAAGGGATCTGCCCTACAATGTGACATACACAAACCATCTCACGTACTTACTACCACATTTGTCAAATACTTTATCAATGTCTGACATCATTTCAATGCGGGAATATCCTTCTTAGTAGCAATTTACTTTTGCCGTCATAAGACATCGATAACACACTATCTGTGTTTGTCTGCACAGAAGTTACATACCTATTACTACTCGTACCCAATGAAAAAATATTTCATACCCTAAAAGATTATGTATTCAATTAGTGTAAAGAGCCATTCACAAATCCATGATCAACATGCCTTGTGGTGTGTTCTTCTCACCAACAGTAGTTTTAATTTTTTCAGAAACATCAAATCTGGTTTATAGACACTTTAAAGGACAAGTTTTATTTTATTGTTGAAAACGTGTCAAATTTGTCAACGGTTTCTTCACTAATTGCTTACAATTGTTATAATATTATTTAGAACTGCGCTTAAATTTATTAATCCTCACCAACACCCCCGTGCTTATACTCTACATGATTACAAGACATTACATTACTTATAAGACATTACATTAGAACAGTTCGCCTATCAAGAGTTTTTTATTTATCTAATAACTTTAAACGAGCAATTCTTGTAATATATATTTCGGGGATCTCGGAAACGGCTCCAACGATTTCGATGAACTTGGTATTTATGGGTTTTCGGGGATGAAAAATCGATTTAGATTGGTCTTATCTTTGGTAAAACGCTTGTTATCGAATTTTAGCCCGAAGAAAGCTCGGTCGCTCAGGTACTAATCAAATTAATTCAGAGTAAAACAACAAGTCAAGACGGGAGTGCCACCAATGGCAAACTACGCCTTTTACACCTTCAAGACTAAAATATAAACAAATATCAATTGCGAATGAATGTTTGTAAGAGCATCTCTTAGTTACTAAGTGAGACAGAAACTTTAATCTCATTTCCTTCATATGTCGTGAGAAGCCGGGGCGGGCAGCTAGCTAGTAATATAAAAAGTACTATTCGTTACATTTAAGGAGCAAAAAAACAGTATAGAAACGCAAGAAACAAGCATTTTAATTACAAAGCCGTATGAAGGAGGTACAAACTGTTGACAGGCTCCCGACGTACGGTCGGCAATTACGAAGTTTCATTACAGTTTAATAGCAAAACTCTCGAGCAGTATCATTAATATCAGCCAGTGATCGATATCACGGATCTACTTAACTTACTCTTTTAGGAGCATACAACTCCGACATTAATATCCGTACATACGTACATAAAAGATACTTGCAAATTTTGCACTCTGCTCCAGATGAATGTGCGTGAAACTTTAGAGATTAATATAAATTGTATACTTCAGAAAGTATGTATTTAAGCAGCGTTTCCACCAGAGATGTGCGAGGATGTGTCGCGAGGAATATGTTTTTTATTAACCAATAGAAACGCTTCATTTACCTCGCCTCGCTCCGCTCAGCTGTTTCCACCAGAGATGTGCTGCGCGAGGATAGGTAAATGAAGCGTTTTTATTGGTTAGTGAAAAACACATCCCTCGCAACACATCCTCGCGCATTATTGGTGGAAACGCTGCTTTAAGCGCACACATGTACTTCACACAAAAACGGCTGGACGGTTTTAAACTGGACGGTTTTAAATAAAATTTGGTACCTATATTGATAGAAGATATCTGGAATAATACATGGATTACTTTTTATCTTGATATTCCCACGGGATCGGGAAAAAATCTCGAACGTAAATCCCACGGGAATATAATAAAATCCCGAAATTTCAAATCAACTACTGGATCTAATTGTTTAATGTGCCAAAGCGCAGGTAAATACTAGAGGATAGACAATAGGGAATCATGTTAAGATAAAAGCAAAATTAAAGTTCCTTTATCTGTGCACTAGCTTTTGCCCGCGACTTCGTCCTCATGGAATTCGGTTATCACGTGCTCTTCCTTCGGGAACTGTCCATTTTTTCGGACTAAAAAGCGGCCTATGTCACTCCCTGGCCCATAAACTATCTCTACGCCAAAAATTACTTCGATCTGTCACTCCGTTTCGACGTGAAAGACGGACAAACATACAAACACAGTTTCGCATTTATAATATTTGTATGGATTTCCCAAAAACACATTTAAATAGAGTATAGCCATGCCATAGGTACAGTCAAGGAAACTGAATCAAGTATCAGGGTGAAACCTTTTCATAATCAATTTCGCCATGATTTCTTTGGCAAATGTATGTGATGTCAATTTGTCATTAGTAGCACAAAGGCGTCACCTTGGTACGTGATTCAATTTCCTCGACTGTACCAGGTACAAATAATCAACGGGCAAATGCTGTTATACGTGTGCTTATAAGTTTGCTAAGACACACCGACCCCTGAAATCAGTTCATAAGAAACGGCAACTCAGCAAGAGACGAAACAAAAAGGAATTCCCACGACATCGGGAGATTAGCCGGCAACTCGAACGTTTTTCCATTAAAAGTAGAAAAGCTCCCGACAATGAATCCTCTCTGCGTCGACGTAAGTTTTTTTATGTATTAGTATCTACTCTGGGATCACAATAAAGTTGTTGAGGCACATCTGATAAAACAGAAAAACATAATAAATAATGTAATAAATCTGTATCCAGTAATTATTTCATTACAACATTTCTGAAACAACAGTTTATTTAATCAGGCATTACTTTGCCGAAATCCATATATATGAACTAGTTTAAATCAGTTTTAGTTTATTTATTCACTCAACATAACAATAAGTCAATACATTAAGTCAGATAATATAAGAATTTATGCTGAGATCTTCAAAATTTGCCACTAACCAATTAATTGGCTACTCCACGAAAACACGTGCAAGACAGTTAAGTTTATGCGACAGATGTAGTAATATCTGCTGGGTCTGTATTATGCATGTAGATCCATGTGGGAATAACCTAACCATAAAATTTTCATTTTTAACACACTCTTTTTTTGCTGACTGTACTTGCATTGTCACCCAAACTAAATTTCAAGTCGATGCTATTAACCGTTGAAGAGTTCCGTCCTGCGGAGACGATTCTGGCTGGACTACCAGAATGTTACTACCTACTAGATTATTGTATTGTCACGCAATTTACACAAGTATTCCAAATTTGAAGTCAATCTGACTACTGGAAGTTGGTCAAATTTAACTTGCAAGATTTGATTATAGACAGACAGACAGACCACGGGACAGGTGAAACTAAATAAAAGCTTGTAAAAATTGTCTGGTTTCCCTAAAAACATACATTTTCCACTCTAGAGGCTTTTATAAGTATGTGTAGTTTTAGTTCTGTTGAAATATTTTAGATTCATCGAATCTGACTAAAACTTAACTACTTATACCTATCTGAGCAAAAACGATGGGTTATTTTTCATACAACTTTGTAAAGACTAATTCAACATTTTTTAACGAATACAGATTACAGGTTAATTAATTTTGATATAGTTATTTTCTACGGGATTTACCTAGACTGTGATTTGATTAGCTTAATGAATGAGCTTTCAACATATCGAGGTAGCGTCATCCTTAAGCTGGGTCCAGACGGTGCAGACTTGTGCTGCGAAAACAAAAGTATGTCCGACTCACATCGTTTACACGATACAGACATGTTAGTTGTTCTTTTAAACCATGTCGCGCCGACTTTTTGATGCCAGATACAAAAATGCACAGATGTCGTTACAGACTTGAGACTTCACGTCCACACGTCCCATTTGCACCGACTTAAGTCTGTACAGACACGCTAAAGTCTGTGCCGTGTGAACCCACCTCTACGAATGATGGTAGACAGAATGTGAATGAGGGTAGACAGCACGGTCTACACAACATTAACATTTACCCGTAAATTCTTCTGTCTACCCGCGACGACTGTCAAAAAAGCTTCTGTTATGGTCTGTAAGATGCGATACGTTGGCGACATATTTATGGTTCATTTTTGGCTAAGAAAAAAAAATACTGGCTCCAATACGATAACATAAAATATTACGCCATCGGGTATATGTACGTAAGTACACTTTATTTAAATACAATGTAATTCTATCGTCATAAAAGGACAGGTACCTCGTAATCCAGGATTTGTTCAAATGCTCCGAATTCCTCACAACTTACTGGCTTAAGATAAAAGGATAACCCGAAATCAAAGGATATGTTTAGAGCTATATTTTTGTGAGCATCAAGGGAGCTGCCTTCAATTGCCCGTTTATTTAGTGAGCGTCAAAAGTAGATGATCACTTGTACATATTGAATTTACAGTTGTCTATCTTTACGTGTCTGTGTAAAGCGATAAGGTAACTACAGAAGTAAAATAAAGAAATTGTATTGTGATTTTTGGGAATCTAAAAAGTGTTAATATTTGTTTTAAAATTCCTTTTTACCCGACTGCAAGGGGAGGTACTGTTTATGCCTACACGGAGAAAAAACTTCAATAGCTACAAGTAAAAAATAGTAAAATTTTAGTTATTCCTAGGACAAGTAAATAACACTGACGGTCACAAACGAGTTTTACTTTTTACCTACTAACCGTTAAAAACAATGTCTTGATGGAATAAAAATAATGTTTACTAAAACAAGATATTTTTTTATCATTCCTAGTCCGTTTTTTTTAGGATTTACTATAATGTCTTGTTATAACAATATTGTTTACTAAAAACAAATTGAACTTTTTTACAGGTGTTAATAATATTGTTACTAAAGATTACAAATATATTTCTGAAATTCAGTAGGCTGTGATATAATTTCCAGTGTTTTGTTTAATATCAACTATAAAGGTGCGTCCACATCAGGAGCCCTAGCACGGTACCGTTGATCGCCGACATAAAGCATTTAAGGGTTGTCTATCATTTGACAGCCTAGGTATTCTATCGATCACAATAGGAACTCTGTCAATTACCTTGACAATGCGGAAGTCAAATGAACTCTTCAAGAAAGAAAAGTGATAGATTTTTTTCACCATAGATCGATCGCGTATGCCAAATAACTGGCCACGAAAGCGAAGAGGGCCGGGCCACTGGCCTCACGGTGACAGCCGCAAAGTTAGGCACGCATCTTTATTAGTAAACTTTATTACTTTTTATCAAGGTAGTTGTGAACACTAATAGATTTCACTGTAATAACAAATAGTGTTTTACTATTTTACGGAATAACAAAAACTCATTAGAATAAGAATAACGATTTGTAATTACGAGTTCACAAATTATAGAAATAATAAATGACTTTTAAATATTATAATCAATTTTAATTTCCCACTTAAACAAAACCTCTTTGTTATCTTAAATAATCTTACGTTTTGATATTTAGTGCGCAACTTATAAATGCCAGGAAAGTTTTATAGGATTTATAAAACTCTAACTTGAAGTAAAGGATATTAATAAAATAATTAATTTCAGTCACTCAGAACTTTTATACATTACCTAGGCGGCTTTGCTCCCATAAAGGAATAAAAATATACTAGCTTCATATCCGGTGGGAATTTTAAGAATAATCTCTTCATAGTGCACTTCTGTGAGGATTCTGAATTTCAAGTCTCTGGCTCCATCCATTGTTTTAAGCTCTTCGTTGTCTGTCAGTTAATCAGAATTGTTTTATAGGTAAATATGGAGTTCACTGGTGAAAAGACTAATGCGATTATTATTAAATACATTTGAAGTTGGGAGTTCGCAATAGGAGCCAGCTACGTACTTAGACATAGACGTTCACCTTTTCAGTGTTCGGATGCTTCGTCCCTAATCATAAAAAAAATCTTCAAAAGGATTCGTAATGAGATTTTCTTGTCGGGGGGAAGATTTCGGAAGGTTTCAGATATTGAATGCCAAAAAGCGGTGAGCCACATCAGCAACAAGGTAAACGGATTCTGTCGCCTTTCGTATCCCTGACAAAGTTATGCCTGTATCTAAATAAGACAACAATCTGTATAGAAAACAATGCCTTGTTGAGATGTTTTTCAGATAAACGTAAAATGCGGTAAGCAAAAATATTGTGATATTTTCGTATTCTCACTTCGTTTTGGAATATGAATATACTGTGATACCTAGTACTGGTCAAAATTAAGCGAGCTGAATATCGTAACTAAGCCGTCATCTGTATGTACAGTCGAGGAAACTGAATCCCGTGCCAGGAACCTTTGTGCTACTATTCATTCATTTGCCAAAGAAATCATAGTAAAAATGATTATTCCACCCGGATACGTAATCCAGTTTCCTCGGCTGTACAAAGGACAAAAATATACGTTTTTAAACCTATAAAACAATGTGTTTTTGTCTGTGACTTTCCGAACCATAACTTCCAAAATGCTCGCTCAGCTCAAGTTTACATTGTAACAATGAAGCAGCTTGAAAATCTGTGTAAATATTTTTACCAGTGACTGCACTAGGCTGTAGAATAAAATATACTAGTACTGCCTAAAAATACGGCAACTCTACTTTCTTAGGTCAACTCAGTCTGGGGTAGTTGTTAGATATGATAAAATACCGCATAAGATGATATAAATTCAAGGAAGACCTGCAGAGATGTTGTGATAGAATAGAAGTTGTGCTAAATCAGTTATAAGTTTAATATTTAAGGACGTTAAGAAATAATTTTAATATGCTTTGGCGTTCCGTTTTGGCTTCATGTAGAGTCATTAATTACTGTCGCAAATATTTTGGATGTAATTTTGTTTCCGAACCAAGTCAAGTACAATAGTACAGTACCCGGCCATGAAGATTGCACATCGGTCTTTGGAAAGAGACTCGGCTAATTTCGGCTTCGTAGAGCATTGTCACACACTACTTATTGTGACGTTTGTCAGTCGTTGTACAGGTGCAATAGAGTACGGACGCATTTAGATAAAAATATATAATAAAGAGTTGTTGAAACCCCCAAAACTTTAAATTATACGATGGCATCTTTAGGAAAAAGAGGGAACTATCCTTTTTCTAGTAGTTACAACAGCTCTCTATAGATATCCGAAGTTTACATGTCATTAATTTGAAGTAAACTTATTAAGTCCATGAAGGTACAGTATTTATTTGATATAAAACGTCACTTAATAAATACGATGATTTATGGATGGTGGCCAGTGTTCGAAAATCATCGTGAACAGCCAATGGGGAATGGATGAAATTTTTAGAAAGGCTTGAAACTTTTTTTTATCGATAGGAATAACCTTCTTAATTAACAGAAAAAAATATCAGAGTTTTAAATAGCATCAATTAATTAAAAAAAATGAAAGAGTTTTCTTTACTTACCGACAAATTACGAATCCAGTCGGTTACGGGTTATTCCATAGCCCAGAACAAAAAACTTTAAAAAAGAGTTTATGTCTTTGACTCGTTCGTTTTAACAGGTGACACTCTTTACCGGCCCGGATAATAACGACATGGAAATACCGACCCTGTTCTTCATGTACACACCCATAGAAGCTCATGTCAGTTTCTATGGGCGTGTACATGAAAAACAGGGTCGGTATTTCCATGTTGGTATTATCCGGACCGGTAAAGAGTATCCACCTGTCAAAACAAACGAGTCAAAGACACTTTTTTAATTTTTTGTTCTGGGCTATGGAACAACCCGTAACCAACCGGACTATCGTAATTGGGTAGTAAAGAAAACTCTATCATTTCTTGAAATTAATTGATTCTTCTTAAGAATCTGATATTTTATTCTGTTAATTGGGAAGGTTATTCCTATGATTACGTATCTGAATATCGAATGTTAAAATACCGAATGTATTAAAATATCGAATGGGTCATAATATCGAAAAGGTATTTCTGTTAAGACTATATATTTTTTAGATTGTTATAAATCTAACCTAACCTAACCTAAGGGGTTCTATACGATGCCGTTTTAATCAATCGTGAATAGTTTTCGGTTTCAGAAAATGAACCTTTCGATATTATGACCCATTCGATATTTTAATATATTCGATATTTTAACATTCGATATTCAGATGCGTACCCACAAAAATACATCTACACTGCTAAAATTTATTTTAAAATTATATAAATTTATGGCAATCCTTTGTGTTTAGCTTGTCAGCAAAATTCACTTGGATGTCCCATGGTTTTTTTAACAGCCTTTTGAGTTTATAAACTTTACATATAACTCAACTGTAACTGATGGTTAGTTGCTTCTCGATTTATACTCATTTTTAACAATTGATTAACGGCTTCGTTAAGTGATAATTTAAGTGCTTCAGCACCTACCTACCTACGTCTGTGTGCTTCGGCGACAATGCAATAATCAAGTACCGCCATCAAAACCTTCCTTTCCTTTCATCAAAAACTTACTGTGAGAAGCTTTTGAGTATAATTATTAAATAATCGTGCATTGGTAATTTTCAGAAATAACGCGAAATCAATTAGTTCCCTTTTATTTACATATCTGAATATAAACCAGCAATCAAATATTAAACGCTACCTACGTATTTTCAGTATAATTAAGTAAAAATTTATTTGAAGAAGCTTGTCGATAATCACTGAAATGTTAGAACTGTTTCCTATTCTGTCTATACGACATTGAAATTGAGGAACTATTTGGATTATACCATTAATAGGACCACCAGAGGCCTAATTGTCTAACGTTTCTGGCACTCGCGATTACAATCAAATGACAGTTTTTGTTTGCGAATATAATGTAAGTGCCAGAAATGTTACGGTACGGTTAGTTATTATGGTATTGAATGTAAAGGAATACTGCTGTTATAGGTTATATATAGTTTTCCAGTTTCAATTTTCTGGTTTTTGCTACTTTAACCATAATATTTTAAACTTCCTTGAACTGAATAAGAAGTACAAATTTTCGAGTAACCCCTTATTCCCTGTAGTACAGTTTCAAAGCTATAAAGGCTCGGACAAAAGAAACAAGTCAAATTTATTATGTCAGTTCTTTGTCAACGCCTGAATCTCGGCTGGCTTCAAGATAAGTTAAAGGACGCACCTTTACATCTTTATTACATTTTTATGGCTTCTATGTTTACCTAGGGTCCCTGCAAAGTTTCAGGGGTAAATATGTATACCTACAGTACCCAGCGATAAAGATTGCGCATGGGTCTGCGGAAAAAGACAATGGGAATGGATGAAAATTTTAGAAACGCTTGTAACTTTTTTATCTATAGGAATGGGTACGCATCTGAATATCGAATGTTAAAATATCGAAAGGTTCATTTTCTGAAACCGAAAACTTTTCACGATTGATTAAAACGGCATCGTATAGAACCCCTTAGGTTAGGTTAGGTTAGATTTATAACAATCTAAAAAAATACAGTCTTGACAGAAATACCTTTTCGATATTATGACCCATTCGATATTTTAATACATTCGGTATTTTAACATTCGATATTCAAATACGTAACCATGCATTTATGTTGTGTTGAACTACTGCTAATGCACCACCTGCTGTAATCTAGTTCTTACTTCTTTCTGTAAAAAAGGTTGCCTGGAAGAGATCGCTCTTAAGCGATAAGGCTGCCTATGGTTTGCCTTGTAGTTTTCTTTCTGTGTACTGTAGGAACTAGGCTGTATACCGCTGGCAGGTGGTAAAACTGACCACCTGGCAGGTTAGACTAACCTAGTTTTATATAGGTTTTTTTTATATTGTGTTTCTAGAATATAACTTTAAAACAGATTGACAGCGGTATACATGCCGGAGCGCAGATTGCTCCCGATAGCCTAAGCGGCTGGTGCTATGCTATGTAAATGTATTTTTAAGCTCTGAAATAAATCCAAATGATTGAAGAAGTTGTTTATTTTGAACTAAGTTTAAAGTCACGCGCGTTGATCCCCAGTACCTAAGCTCTTACCTAGTTACAGTCCCCACAGTACCTATTTTCTGTATCGCTTACTATTTCTGGTGTACAATAAAGAGTCATTGTATTGTATTACATCAACGTGTCTTGTAGAAATATGATTTTATTGCAAGAAAGCGTTTACCTATGTTATTCTTCAAAGAGTGTAACAGTCTCGACTGAAAAGCCTTTAGCGTTTTGATACTTAAACTACAAACGCATCAATTAATTTATCTTTGTGGGCCGAATATGAATTTTTCAGAAGATATTTTCTCGGGCTTGATTTTGATTGGACCATAGGCTAATTTTTAATTGATGACTAGCAACGATTTTAATAGACAATTTCGAAACAGGAACGAGTTAAGTACCTATTAAATTTCATTGACATTGCCGAATACACCAAATACATGCAATAAGTTTAACTTACCGATCATTTCGCGCGAATTACTTCCGAAATTCCCACTGATTATTATATAATAGTTTCAAAGTTTTTCCCACAACGTAACAAGCAAGCGAAAGCTAAAAAATCTTCGAATTTACAAAAACATTTTGGCAAAGAGCAACAGACGTTAAAACCAAATATTTTTAAATCTGAATTCAAAGTAGATACATGAAGTCAACCGGTTGAATTTAAGGGTAGTTCGCGCGCTGAGTGCCCCGTAGCGACTGACTATCCGGGGTGGCTTTTCCAGACTTACACGATTTTGCGAGAGGCTTTTAGCAAAGATACTGTAGAAATTATCTGACGTCCACCGTTATTGAGAACAGCGCCATCTATCCGCAGCGCAGTTCATTACATAGTGTGTTCACACAGCATGGCTCAGCGACATCTCTGGGCATTTTCCGGTACAAAACGTACTGTGCTGTGTAGGATTGTTGCTGGGGTTAATATGTTTGAATCATATTCGTAGAGGTCGCTAGTTAGTAAATTAAGATAAGTTAAAATCACGAAGTGTAGGTACAGACATGATGATAATTAAATAACAATGATGATAACATTGATAACCTGAAGCTGGATTTTACAATGATTACAGTTTTTATTATTAAGTTTAGTTCATAACATAAGAAAGTGTTTTAAGCACACACACACACACACAAACAAACAAACATCACGCCTGTATTCTCAACATTATTATTATTGTGTTGTTAGGGGTAATATAGGCAGACCACGCGAAAAGTTACCGCTTCGGAGCCACTTTTAGCAATTTTAGGTTTTAAGTTTGACAAAAGCGTTTTAAAAGTGTTTTTTTATTCGTCGGGATGGCAAACGAGCAAGTGGGTCTCCTGATGGTAAGAGATCACCACCGCCCATAGACACCTGGAACACCAGGGGGATTGCAGTTGCGTTGCCAACCTAGAGGCCTAAGATGGGATACCTCAAGTGCCAGTAGTCAAGTAGTGCTCGTGTTTGAATTTTTTTATAAATAGTCTAGTAAACTTAGCTAAGTATGAGAAAGCAAAAGCAGTTGTTTACACTTGTACTTTTTGCCATCTATCGGTGCCATCTATCGGGTCCAATTATGTTTTCAAACCATCTAGAAATCTATTGAAATATACACACAAAATTTCATCCAAATCGGTCTAGTCAGGAGGAGTTAAGTGACAAACATACGTACAGAAAATTAAAATTATACATACATTACGTATACCAAATTTCAAGACAATTAGACCAACAGTTAAAGAGTTCCCACTTGCGGAGACGATCTTGGCGGGGCCACCAGAATTTCACCAAATTATGCCAAATTTTACAGCCAGGTATCCGACAAATGCGAGTAAGTAAAAATTTACTTGCAAGAATTGACCCGAACTTACTAACTAAACATCCAAGGAAATGACGTCCTTATTTTCGTAATAATAGAAAGCCAAGTACGTCTTTTTTGTATCGCACTTATTAGAGATTCGTTCTAATTTCAAATTAGAGGATACCAATGGAATTTCATACAACATTGCTGGCCATGGCTAGCATAGAGATTATCTTTTGTTTCAGAGGGAAAGGGTTTTGTTTCTTTTACTGACTTTCTATGCCAATTAATAAAACATACTCGTAGTTCGTGAATGTGTATTTTATTTACTTTTTCATTTCTTATTTGACTTTTTGATTTGGGTTAAAAATAGCTGAAAAAGAATATTTTGGTAGAGTGGTTTGGTATTTTGGCCTCGTTAACACTCTGCCATCTATAACTACTTGGCTTCCGTACACCTACATCACAATTAAGTTGGAATGCAGCGGCAAATCTTTAATTTTCCACGCTTTAAACATTCGTCTGTATACATAATAGTGGACTACCCGTATGAAAATTGTAGCAAAGTATAAACTATTTGACGACGTTAATTAAATAAATAAAAATAAGGGCTTTGAAACTCATTAGAAATGCGGCCCGCTACAGATAATACAATAATTATGATCAATTATTAACTGTATAAGACAATTTGGCCGCCTTCAAGTCTAGGGTGAATAAGCATTTACTAGGCAAGCGTGCTCCATCGTAGGCCTCAGTCTCGCTTTCCATCAGGCGTGATTGTGGCCAAACGCAAGCCTATACTGTATAAAAATATACATATATATATATGCAATACGTAAACTGCCAAATGATACAGTGCGACTAGCGACGACCAGAACGAAATGAATGGCGTTAGATAATATGGCTGCTGCGTCCGCTCGCTCTCCCGGGCGCACATTTAACAGGAACTGAATGCCTAGTACCATAAAACTCAGTATTCATTCATAGATATACAGTCAAAGATCGTAAGAATAACTTTTCGGTGTAAGCGACACATCGTGAGGACTCTTGGATAGACCTGCAAAGCAATTCGGTGGTGCAAGTAAACTTTCAGTCCGCACCGGGCCTGTGTGAGAATTAGAGAACAAGACCTTTCACTCCGAGAGGAAGCCTGCGCAACAGTG
Organism: Choristoneura fumiferana; assembly: GCF_025370935.1. Lineage (NCBI taxonomy): Eukaryota > Metazoa > Arthropoda > Insecta > Lepidoptera > Tortricidae > Choristoneura > Choristoneura fumiferana. The sequence goes on along the minus strand of NC_133475.1, from coordinate 10,793,118 downwards.
AGACGTATGTGCTTACGGGCTAGAGATGACAGACAGCCGGAATATTTTTATTTCCTCCTTTTGCTTCCACTCGAATAGAGTGGTAGACTGTAGAATTCTAAAGGAGCAACCACAATCTCATATGTATGACGGAAAACTTGCAGTGTCCAGCTTTAAGAGATTAATACCTAATAGTTCCAAATCCCTCCGGATCGGCGATAGAGTAGCGAAGGGTGTCTAAAATAATTTAGTAAATATACCTATCCTAAAATAACTGATGTGAGAAAACGTGAACAATGATTGAATTATCGTGATCTTTCATTATACACCTTTGCTGTGCTACCTTCAAAATTTACTTACTAACTACTGTAACTCCAGCTACTCAACACCTTTTCGACGTACACTCTTGCATACACGGAGACTGTCCTTTTAATACTTCACTCCATATCTATACGTTTGACGTTGAACGGATTGATGGCAACCAACAATTATATTCCCGCCCCGAGTGTAGCGGCCCATTTAAGAAAATCAACACCTGTGCCCAGTTAATCTCGAGTAACGTCTCAGGAACTATTTAATTGCGTCCAGTCCCCTTTGCTATTTATTAACCGGCCGGTATTTATGTACATTGTGAGGAGGAAACTGTCTAGATGGCTTGTTAGTTCTAAGAGATTGGGCTTCCGAAAAATTTACACAAATAGGGCTACCACATTAATTTTCTTTTCTCAAAAATGTCCGTAAAAGTTGACATTATTCTTTACATATCGGAAGGTGAAGTGCATAGTTTATGGTCAGCGAAAAATTAAAAAGTTGAAAAGATTGCAGGCGCTCTAGCTCGACAATAATGAATTAGCGCGCCTGCAATCAGTCACAACTTTTTTCAAAGTTAAAAAGGCCATGGAAATGTTGGCACAAGTCGTATACAGCCAAATCTAATGGGCGGTATGAGATATTTTGTTGGAACTTCGGACTTTTTTTATTGGGTCTGAAACAGCTTGTGGTGTTTTCGGTGGAAAAATACAGCTGCAGTTTATTTTTAATGAAAAAGGCGGGAAAGCATAAGAAAACTAATTGGAATAAAATTAAAAGTTATATGATATATTTTGTGAAAAAGTTTAGTCTATTTCAGAATTATTCATCATTTTTGAGAAAATCTTTATATTAGTCTCGGCTGGAATAGCAATTGCTGCCTTCGTATTAGTTAAACGGACTCGCCAGCTCGTCCGTTTAATACTCATACTTAGCCAGCAATTGGCTACTTCCAGGCCACGACAATAATCTACTATTAATTTCGGACAAAATGTCTGATTTCTTTCATTAAATCCTGATTATTTGTCGCAATTTCAGATTTTACTCGAATATGGCATATTACAATTAAAAAAGTCATCATCATCATCATCCCAGCTTATATACGTCCCACTGCTGGGCACAGGCCTCCTCTCAGAACAAGAGGGCTTGGGCCATAGTTCCCACGCGGGCCCAGTGCGGATTGGGAACTTCACACGCACCATTGAATTGCTTCGCAGGTTTGTGCAGGTTTCCTCTAAAAAAGTCATAGTACTTATTAATATATTTATTTATTTGTATGTTATTTTATTTCACACCACACCTCTTGCTTTGTGCCCTTCACTTTAGGTTAAAACTTAGGCTTGGTCCTAGTTTGTGTGTGGGAAATATTTCTATGTTTATTTAATTTAATTATTATTATGTAGTGAGTGGAGCTGTCGTGTAGCTCATATTTTGGGCTCTACAGAAAATCAGCGTTACTTCAACCACGTGTAGCAACAGAACAGATGCTGAGTGGAGAGTGGAGACCCTTTTTGGCGACTACTAGTATCACCAGCATTACGATGTATTTTGTTGTATTTTATTACCCGACTGCCCGAAGGAGGGTTATGATTTTAGTTCTATTGTTTAACTTAATGTAAAGTGTTTGGTGGTGGTACTGTTGGAGCTGTAAATAAACCATTTTTCTTTATTTTTTCTTTCTTTCTAATAATCTTGTGCACTAAGTACTTCGATTTCCGGATAATACTCACGCGTCTGGGCGCGGGTGCGGCAGCAGGGGGCTACTACAAAATTCCAAAATCGAAGTTCCTATCGTACCGACCGTCCGATTAACTAATGATATTAGCGTGAGCTGGACGGCAAGATAAGAAATTCGAATCTTATACTTCGTAAGGACCAGGGTGCAAATGGATTTAAATGGAAAAAATCGTTCAACTGCGAGTGCGAGTTACTCGTGCATGAAGGGTTCCGCACCTCCGTACAATGTTTTAAAAACAAATAGTTCAGTAATATTTTTATAATTCTAATACAAGCTTTTTTGTTCGCTGTACTTTTTGCCCCTGGTTACCAAAGTAGTCGTTAAGACGAATCAAATGAGTCCAAACACGATGCGGTCGTGTCGTTTTATTACAGAGTTTCTATGGCCAACATCTAACTTCATCATCAGATCAGTTCTACCTACGTTATAATAATATTAAATTGTCATCGGATTTACACATGCATGCAAAATTTAATTTCAAATATTAATTCAACCCGAACAAACATAACTAGTTACATTACATTACAAGCAAATCTATAATATAAAAGTAAACCGCCAGAACGGGAAAAAAACGAGACAGAGCAGGATAGCGCTCTACAACACCATTTTGACACGTTTCTCCCAAAAAACGCATTATTTCTCTGGAATTTTAAAGCAATTCGATTCTTTGACCTGGGGAATCGCGAAAAACTTGCGAAAATATGATATTGGATGTGTACATTTTGTATATTAAGCAAAATAAAATCACAAGTTCGAATTTCGAGTCAAAAACGAGCGATTATTATCTAAGCCAGTGTTGCCATTCAGGGAAAAGAAATCTATTGCAGTCTATTGCAGTCTGTAAAGCTCTTTAACCCATTCATTGCCGCGCGCCAGCAGGGCTACTACGAAACTCGTAGTTCGTGTCGTGCGGTCCCTCTAACACTTATACTATTTAATACGAGAGCGAAAGGGGCGGAAACTTGAGTTTCGAGTTTCGTAGTAGCCGTGCAGATTACGTACTTACTTTGCTGCGATGCCGACGCTTCTGCACAACAGACGCCCATCGGCGTCAGCGGCATCCAGGGAAAGCTAAATTAGACGCCCATCGGCGTTTTCAGCACTCCAGTTGCAGATTTGTAGATATGCATAAGAAACAGTGTTCGTAAACCTTTTGTGATTTTTTATTATCACTGTGTTTGTACAGAAGTAATGAATAATGTATTTGGTCGGAAAAGTTCGTATTTAAAGCCTGGCCAGAAATATATGACTTTTCGCCATGTTGCGGAATTTAATTGGAACTAATTTCTTACACTGACAATAATTTTAATGATTTGAGTGTTTCTTTGAACAATAACAAAAAATGGCCAAAATGATTCGTAGTCAGCAACGGATCATTGTAAATAATGTTTATAATAAACTAATGGAAAAAAAACGCTTGGGGAGTGAAACTATTTCGCTACAAAACCTTTTTCAAATTAACATCGGAGCTAACGGGTAAACGTTGTAGACAATTGTAGTCTGGTAAAAATAAGCAGTAATTATAGTTATTAATAATAATAATAATAAATTTATTTCGACCAACTCGGATCATACACATAGAAATTAAATAGAAATTAAGAACATAAAAATTAAGAACAATAAGATTACATTACATCTATACTATACTAAGTGGGCAACACATGCAGCTGGTTCCAGTGGCACAAAAATGGACCGTCATTCCGCTCCGCCACTGTCTTCAGGAGGCTGTTGGGGCTTCGAGTGATGCGCTGCAGCAGCGAGGCGACCCGTTTCCGCATGATTACGTGAAAGCCGTCTGCATGCGCCTCCGCGAACATTCCTGACGCGCTGCAGCGCCCCGGCAGCCCCAGCAGCATTCTGAACGCGTTGTTATATTGAACGCGTAGGGCGCTGTAGGCTTTTTGAATACAATTGACCCACAGGCTGCAGGTATAAAATGACTGGCAGTATGCCTTAAACAAAGAAATTTTATTTATTTTATTAATATAAACTTTCTAGGTAGGTATAACGGAGTCATCGATTACGCGAATTACGAAAGAAGGTCGTTCCTCCTCAGGTTTTAGGTCGCCAAAGAAAAAAGAAAGCATTGTTCCGACTATACTGAACTATTGTCATATAATAAGTCAGTCAGTCAGTCAGTTTCTTCTTTTATATATATAGATTAGCGTTATTGCGACTAAAATTATATCAAAAAAAATTATAGCCATCGTTACGCAACCCGGACTGACGATATCGCGAGAGTTGCGGTCAACCAGTAGATGCAAGTGGCGAATTCATTAATTATGGCGTTCTATGGGGGAGGTCTGTGTTCAGAAGTGGACATTTCTCGGCTGATGATATCTGTCTCAAATGTTATGTTATATTTGTGACAATTTATTTTTCAAGCTATCACGGATCATGAGATATGAGACAGCCTGGTGACAGACGGACGGACGGACGGATCGACGGACAACGAAGTCTTGGTAATAGGGTCCCGTTTTTACACTTTGGGTACGGAACCCTAAAAATTAAACTACTAATATTAACACTTACATTTTACTTTATTTGCATATAGGTATATTATTATTACAGCTTTGTAAATTATCTTTTCTACTTAGGCACATCAGTTCTATAACATACTAAGAGTTTTTAAAAAATTTGACTAATAAATAAATATCCAGGAAAAATCGTAGCATCTGAACGTGCTGTTTCTAATTGCTACGATTCGTAGGCGCCTACGAGTTTTTCGGAAAATAATTTCAGAACATGCGCTACGGCTACGGCACAGTAGAAAAAAAACCGGCCAAGAGCGTGTCGGACACTCCCAAGATAGGGTTCCGTAGCCATTACGAAAATATTATGTGCGTTATAACACAATTAAAACACTTACTACAGTCTTAAAATCTATTACCAGAAAAAGAGCGTATCTTCACGGCACTTACGTCCTTTTGTTGGAAGCGCAGTTTTTCGGCAAGCAAGCATGCAAGCCAGCATACAAGCAAGTATGCAAGCATGCAAGCAAACATGCGAGCATGCAAGCAACCAAATAAACATGCAAGCAGGCATGCAAGCAAGAATGCAAGTGAGCATGTAAGCAAGCTAGTAATTATGCAAGGAATAGTGCAAGCAAGCATGCATTCGAGCATTAGATGAATTTAAGCATCCGTACACCGAACAACACTGTTTATATCGACGTGACATAATTAGGTTCGTAATAGATGCGTGCGAGTCCCGCGTGAGCACTCGCGACTGCAGGGCTACTACGAAACTCGCAACTCGAAGTTCGTATCGTACCGTCCCTCTCGCTCTCGTATTAAATACTATAAGTGTCAGAGGGACCGCATGACACGATCTTCGAGTTTCGAGTTTCGTAGTTGTGCGCCTGATGGTTGCCGAGGTATGCGTAGTGGTAGGTGGCGCGTAACAAATATTTTTGGTACTAAGAAAAAATAAGATGATAAGGGCTTTTTTCTCGTAAGATCATTAAAGTTGTGCTAAAAGTTATTTTGCTATGGATTTAGTAAATAAAGAGATAAAAATGAGACACGTACCTACATACGCCTAGAAATATCCGCAATAGGTCTATTGTTTTGATTTAAAATCGAAATCATTTCTTGTTTTGCCCTGAATTTCTTACCACGATGTAATCGCACCCTTATTATGTTTGTACCTATGTCACTAGTTGGCTACTTTCAAACCATAAACTAAAAAAAAAACAGTCACTTAATAATAGGTTGAATTAAATCGCATAGAATATATTTCCTACGTGCCGTGCCTGCCTACCCACTTAAGAACATAAATCAGCAGTTGTGACATTAGTGAATACTAACTTCAGGAGGTAGTCTGCTGTCTCATAAAACTCGTAATGTGATACGTCGCATTTAGTAAAGTTAGTAAACAAAGTGACGCGAGGCGAGCACGCCGCGGCCGCGCGCCGAGTGGGGCCCCGAGCACGCTCCGATAAAATGCGAAAAGAATTTCGGACCAAGTATAAATTAATGAGCGAAGGCGAGCCGAGAACTGACGAGCGCGGTCACACGACGCCACTTCTAGCGCCCTCCTCCGTCCTCCTCGGGCGGGCTCGCGCGAGCGGCGCGGCGAGCGACGAGCGCTGCGCCCGAGCGCCCGGCCCGCGGGCGCGGGCCCGCTCGCTCGCGCTGCCAGTTCAGTGTACGTGCGACCGCTCGCAGCCGAGGACGAACGTCGCGTCACGCGCCTCACTCAGCTTATACGCAATAGCGACCAGTGCCGACCGCGTGGACACTTCCGAACGAACTTTTAGTACGCGCTCCACAAACGGACGACTAACTGATTAAATTTGATTGTGCTTGAACTACCTAAATACTAAGTGATAACATTTCTCAGTGCGAAAAAGTTTTAAAGTGCCAGCCAAACTCTGAACAACTGTGTGCGTAGCGGCTAAATATTGGGCCTGGTGACGATCGTAGGCGACACGAAACGCGGTGTTACGGGCCACGTTCCAAGGTTATCGCGCCTCTAGCCCGCTAGTGATGAATTGGAAAATCGGCGTATAGTCGCTCACGTGGTCCGCGCCCCGCCCCCGCCGCGCTCCGCACTTATATTTAGCGAAAATCGCCTCTCGGGAGCGGTCCGAACGGCCGAGCGCGTACATCGCTGTTTATGAACGTTAGCGAGATACCACATGTTATTGGCTTCGAATAACAGAGCAGATAAGGAGAAGACAGATAACCTCTCAGTGCGGCTCGGGGCTGACGACGTTCTGGAAATAGAAAAAAAAAACAGAAACGAGAGCGCACTGTGATGCTAACGGCTAAAGTGGGCACGCACCGCTGAGCGTGTGGATCGACACATCTACCGAAAATTCCAGCGGCGAGCGGAAAGTTTTCGGCGATGTCTTTGCAGGGGGGAGGCAGCTACAGCAACCTGTGGTCCTCACAAACGGGGCTGCAGGAGCTGGAGGGCGGCATGGGCGAGCTGGAGCCATTGGGCGAGATGCCGGAGGCGGGCTTCGAGCCGCAGACGCGCGCGCGCTCCAACACGTGGCCGCTGCCGCGCCCTGACAACTACGTAGACCCGGCGGAAGACGCCGGCTCCAAGAAGAACTCCAACCAGAACCTCTCTGGTAAATGTCGCGTCCCCGTTTGGGGGTCGCACAATCCGCGGCTATTTAGGTCGGCCTACGTCGCAGTACGCCGCGCTCGTATGGCTCCAATAACAAAACAAACATGCAAGAAGGCACTTCTTATTAGTCGTACATACAATGTTACTGAAAGGTAACTGATAAATAAAAGAAATAGGTAATCGGATCATAACATGTTTACAAGCGCCATGGTGTGGCGAATAGCGAAATGATAAAAAAAATTGGACGCAAATACGTTATCGAATTGTTTGCGTAGGAAAAGCAGTCAAACGCGGTACCGGCTAAAACATTATGCCGCTATCACGGAAGATAATTAGACACCATAATATTATTTATATAATAAAAGCAAATTATTTACACATTACAAAAAAAATGACAAAAAACAATACCCATTATTACAATTCTCCATGTCATCCGATGAGTAGGTATTTAGGAACGATCCTAACAGTTGTTAAACATGTCACATGAATGGACAAATCATTGGCGGAATCATCGCATGGATCGATGGCGCCATATTATCCCAAAAATTGAATTGATAATGAAAATTACATATTCCATTTACTTATTTTCTTATTAATGTATAATTCCGAGTGTATTCCAGATAATCTAGAACATTTCTCTGCAAACTGTGATGGTTTGTTTACTAACAAAGAGTCTGTAGCAATAGAGATTTAGTTATGTTGATTTGTATTGGGCGTAAGAGAAGCAAATCTGGAATAATAGTCTTTAATTCAAAATCGAGGCGTCCTGTCTTAATATTATTTTGACTCTCGTGAGATATAATTTATAAAACCTAAAAAAAGCACCTGAGCATCTATCTACCTCTGTCTTCAAAGCATGCTAAATGTTGTCGCATTTGTTACCCGACTGTTGTCGATATTAGTTACGATATGCATTATGATCTATCAAAAATTATCAGCAAAGTACCAATCGGATAACATCATCCCAATTTGTCGTTGGTTATCTTCTTGATAAAGATTTATAGCTTATCACTAAAGAACTTGAAATAGGTACTCGCAGTTTTGGAGATCACACGGTCATTGCCTTTACTGCAATATTAATGAACTTCAGTGGATAATTGACTAGCGTTATATTTCCTAGTTCATACCTACATTATACTGTACCACAAAATTCCTCTAGCGTGATGAAACCTTGATTTCTTGCCAACACTGTCATAGGCAGGCCAAAAACATCTGATGATAGTAATGATATTCTGAGACTAAAAGAAACGTTGGAAAATAATAAAAACTACGTTGAAGATTAGGTACATTAGTAACTTACTTCATTGAGTTAATAAAAGATTAATCGACTGAAAAAAAGTTATTTTATTAATGAGTTAACACGTTAAAAATAAAAAAGTGGGTACTAATGGGTAAACGAATTTTACAATTCGATAACGTAAGATTCTGTCTAAAACGTATGTGCCGCTAAACCATGCGTCCATTAAGAAGATTATAAAATGTCATTTCTTTTTGGCTCCAAATTTAGAAACATAGAGAACTAGCAACCTTATTTTATCATCTAGTGTCCGTTAACTTTAACCTAACTAAAAGTGGGTTTTTCTATGCAATTCGTCATCATCATCATAGGAGCCTTTAATTCGCTCGTCTTCGGACATGATTCCTCTCCATTTCTCCAAGCCTGACGTTCCATTACCAACTGCATCTATCCACCACGTGCCTGCCGAAAGATGTCGTCCTTCCATCTCATTGGTGGTCTTCCTCTACTGCGCGTGTTAGCACGGGGTCTCCACTCCAGTGTCTAGCCCAACGTTTGTAGTCCATCCTGGCAATGTGCCCTGCCCATTATGTCCATCTCCACTTATTTCTCTCAATCTCTTCTACCACATTTCTGATTTTCGCGACAATACAATAGTGCAATTACGATATGGTTTTTAATCTGCAGGTGCACCCCCGTTACCCACGGTGGGAAAGAAAAATTCGTCACGTCGGAACGCTTGGGGCAATCTCTCTTACGCTGATCTCATTACGCAAGCCATCACCTCTGCCCAGGACAACCGGCTGACGTTGTCCCAGATTTACGAGTGGATGGTCCAAAACGTGCCATATTTTAAGGATAAGGGGGATAGCAACTCATCAGCAGGATGGAAGGTAAGAGATAGAAATACTTAAGCAATTTTTTAGAAATCACTATTTTGGATGGCTTTCAGCGTATTTTGAACAACGTACTTTGACTAAAGTCTGAACTACGAGTAATTAATGTATTTTTGGTAACAGTCTATTTTGTTTTATTTTTTTATGATTCTTTACAAATTTTCCTAGCTATATCAGCCATATGACTAGCCGTAATGATAACGGGTTTTATCATCATATTCTTATCAACATTGCGTTTGACCTTATAACGAGGAGCCGATAAATTATAGCTCTGAATATATCCCTCTGGTTTACAGCAAGTGCAAAGACTGATACTTAGTTGCGATTAAATACTACATGTTATAAACGCAGATTAATATATTCTAGTTATGTAAGAGCACGTTGGACACTGGTATCGATGGGCCGTCATTAAACGACGTCAAAATAATACGTCGCTCTTCACGAACAAGTGTCGGTAGCGGAATTTCCTTGAACACGCAGGCGGAACTACGTCTCATAAAAACTAAACGAACGTACATTCCACCACATACAGACCTAAAAAGCTTCTGCACGTAAATATTACACCTAGTTATTCATTCTAAGAATCTCCACGCGTTCGGCCAAACTGCGCAGTGCCACGGCGTTATCTCTACACCTCGCCCGATATAAAAAGATAAAAAATACGACTGCCTCTTCAGAGCACCAACCATTGCGTTACGCAAGAGCCGTTCATTTTGACAGTCATAGAGAAGCGGGCGATGGAATTATTAAAAGCATTAAGCGAATTGGGTCCTGATAAACTGCGATCACATGACGTTGGTCGTGACACGCCCTCACTCAGCGGCGGCTCGATAAAGCAGTGAAAATACGATGGTGATCTAGAATTTTTCAAGAGCCATTGAACTCATAGCCGGTTAAAAACACGTACGTAGACTGGTTCGATCATTTTAATACGAAACATCGAAACTGCGACTTAAGGATTAAAATAAAATGTTAATATGATGATGAGACACCAAAGTTTAGTGTGCATATTCACCGCGAATTTTAAAAACGGTAACCTCGCATCAACTGCGATCCTAAACTTAGACAACCGTTGAACAAATATTTACCACAATGTCAGTTGATACAAAACTAATTTTAGGCATGTCGAAAACGTGCAAAAATACCTTCAATATTGAGTTAATTCAAAGGTAAAAATCCGCTTAGATTAACAATATTTTTTAATGGAAGGTTAGGAGAAAAGATCAAATTATACATCAATGACTTTTTTCGCATCATAAGCCTAGGACATGCGTTCAGTGAACGCCGTTCACAACATTCAAGCACATAATTACTCGTAAAATCACTGTTTCATTTAATGTGCGGGCCCTTGCGTAATCTAAAATCTTGACCACTCAATTGTTTACAAATGAGTTGTCGCTGTTCCTCCAAACCAGACGCTGTTCCGGGTTACATGATGACACAGAATGTTTTAAAAATAGACTGTAGGCATGTTGTAAAAGCCTTGGCGGCCTAGCGGTTTCACTTATGCCTATGGCCTCTAAAGCCGAGGGATCGTGGATTCAAACCCAGACGACCAGATGGCCTAGTGGTTAGAGAACCTGACTACGAAGCTTGGAGGTCCCGGATTCGATTCCCGTGTCGGGGCAGATATTTGTATGAAAAATACGAATGTTTGTTCTCGGGTCTTGGGTGTATACTATGTATTTAAGTATGTATCTATTTATATAATTAAATTTATCCGTTGCTTAGTACCCATAACACAAGCTTTGCTAAGCTTACTTTGGGACTAGGTCAATTATTTATTTATTTTATTTAAACCCGGTCTCGCAACCTCTGAGTTTTACGAAATGCAGGTTCGAAATTACACGGGCTTCACGGTGAAGGAAAACGTCGTGAGAAAATCTGAACAAACCTGCGAAGCAATTCAATGGTTTATGTTCACATACCAGAGAGAGACCTGTGTCTCTTCCTGTGTTTCTGTTTGTGTGTCTTCAGTTCTGAGAGGAGGCCTGTGTAAAGCAGTGGGACGTATACGTATATAGGCTGGAATATGATGATGAATGATGATGAGGCAAGTTGTAGTCAGCAGGGCTACTACGAAACTCGAAACTCGAAGTTCGCATCGTACCGTCCTTCTCGCTCTCGTATAAGTGTCAGAGGAACCGCACGACACGAACTTCGAGTTTCGAGTTTCGTAGTAGACCTGCAAGTTTATGAAAACAGTATGTAGGTACATAGTAGAGATTTATGGGTAGTTTGTTCGAGAAAAATAAAGTAGGTAGGGTACTTGGGAAGTTAAAACTAAATCGATGAGTTAAAATTAAAAATAGAAATAATCTGTTTATTTCAATAAACGACATAAATCTTCCGCTTAGATCCTAATCTTCATTTTTAGGATTCCGTAGTCAACTAGGAACCTTTGTAGTTTCGCCATTTCTGTCCGTCTGTCCGTTAGTACTAGAAAGCTGTAATTTGGCATGAATAATATAACATATCAGTCACGCCGACAGTGGTAAAATAAATAAAACTAAAAAAATTTTTTTTACTATACTTCCCTCCCATAGACTTAAATTGGGGGTGATTTTTTTGCTCGACTAACCCTATAGTGTGGGTGTGGAGTATCTTGTGCAAATTTTAATTAAAATCTAAACTGTTGGGTGGAAAAAAATTGACAAAATTCAGGATGGTAGTAAGTACCTACTTATATCAAATTTACGTAGCAAATTTACAAGGAAAAGTATAACGGCTAAGATTGCTTGAGAATTATTAGTAGTAAGAGTAAATAGCAGCCTAAGGTATAAAATATACCTAAATTTGGAACATTTCGTACACAATACGAAATCCTTATAGAAAAATATTACTTGATGTTTTCGTAATGGCTACGGAACCCTATCTTGGGCGGTTCTTTAAAGTTAGTGACAAATTAAAATTTTTGTTTTGGTTTGTTAGTCTAACATCTGGTAGCTTGGTAAACGGTTGTATTGCTCTAAATATGAGCTCTGGTTGAGTTAGAAACGCGTCAGTGTGGTGTAGTGGTGGTGATAGATGGGTTTGTGTGATTTGTGTGTGTTCTGTTCTTACAGTATGGAGGTGAAAGAACAGACGCACACATTTCTTGAATAAACGTAGCTATCATAAGATCGCGGGTGAGCAAAGTAATTGTTCCAGTTCATTGAATACAGAGTTGACAAAAATCTAAGAATGAAGCAAAGCTTATCACGCGATGATTCGCGCTTCACCTCGCACTCGGTGACCTTCGCAAGTTTACCCGTGCCAACGATTAATGTTGAAACGCATACAATGCCCGTAAACACTTGCTTTACAATTACAAACTTTACATTCTACATAATACAGGCGGAATAAAACTAAAAGTCTGTGTCATTGTGAGCTTACTTAATTAGCAAAGCGTCGAAATCGTGCGTCCCGTTCTGGCGTGAATTAATGGATCGTTCTGCCGAGCGAGATAGGCAATTATGAGTTACACGTGTCAGTTTCAACGTCTTTCACCGGTGGAATACTATGATTACGGAAGTTTATGGTTCATGCAGAAGGTAACTATTATTTAAAAGCTAGTTCACACGTTAGATCTCTGTAAAGGACTCATTATTGCTGATCGTTTGTGTTCATTTGTGTTCTCCTACCGGTTCTTGTAACACAAAGTCCGTCCAGCTATATATATCCTTATCATCAAGTAGTGTCAATCATCATCGTCATCATATCAGCCGTAGGATGTCCACTGCTGGTCATAGGCCTCCCCCATAGACCTCCAGTTGCTTCGGTGGAAGCGGCCTGCATCCATCGTGAACCTGCAGCTTTAACTAGGTCATCCGTCCATTTCGTTGGAGGACGTCCTACTCTGCGCTTGCAGATCCGCGATATCTATTCGAAAACTTTTACCCGCAACGGCCATCTTTTCTCCGTGCTGTATGGCATGCTCATTTCCACTTTAACGAGCTATTTCGCTTGGCTATGTTGGTAACCCTCGTTTTTAATGCACCTGCTTATTTTGATTCAATCCCGTAGAAAAACCCCAAGCTTAGCTCTGCCATAGCTCGTTGAGCAATTAGCGTCAATGTTCTTTCTTAAACATTGGTTACGTTTCTTACTGAAACGAGAACACTGAGTCCTTTATCCAAATTATCAGCGATTACTCGGTCAAATTGTAGGTAACACGAGAGCAGTAAAATCGTATTGATGCCGCCAGTCCGAGTGAATAGCAAATGAATGCTACCGTTACATGGGACCGTTACCACGCCGACGCGAATCTGCGGATCCTTTTTCGGCGCAGAAATCTTAGCGATGTATGACTCCTACCATCTAGGATTGTGCCAACGCGGGGGCCCTACAGTGGTTCATTATTCTAGCATTTCAACGGCCTCATTCCCGTGGTCACATTTTTTAAGAATAGGCTGTAGAATTTGATGAAATTTTTGATTATATTTTCCGACGTCCTGTACTTCTACTGGATAACCCGGAAACTGCAACAGAATCTTCTACCATGTCAACAAAAATCATACGGAATAAACGCTCGAATAATGACCCCTGTAGCACCTGTAGCAAATTTTATCGCAGGGCCCTTGATTTGCCTCATGGTTATATTTAGAATTAGACACATAGTCAACATTAAATTCTATTACTTTGACACATCTCTTTCTTTGGCAGCGGTTTCGTGTTGGCTTTGTAGAGGTAGTATTGTACTTACATTGATCTGAAAAATATACGCTTTTCTATCTAAATTGATATTTTTTTTACGATTAGGAAGCATTGGCGTGCGAGGTGCCCCTAGACGCGCGGAGCTCGTAGCATTAGCTATTCATACTACGTGGCTAATCCGCCACGGTTTCAAATAGTTTCAAGTACCTATCCAGCATGGCTCCTGTCATCAAGGAATCCCAATTGGGATGCACAAAAAAAAATTACCCATAGTTTTTATTTTATTTTTGGAAAGAATAGGATATTTTAAGATAGTATTTTCATTGATTTTGAATTTGGATGAGTATTTAATTTTTTATATTTTTTTCAAGAAATACGCTGGATGACGTCACAGTGAGACAGCCACGTACCGTTGCCTAGAAAAAATCAGGTCGTACATAACATAATCTGTGGCATTACAATTTGACAATAATTCAAGCACGGCTTCGGGTCCTGAATGAATCATGACAAATAGTTTTATTTTTTTCTCTCCTTTTAGCTTCGATTATTCCTATGTTTGATTAAAGGTGTGATAGTTAATAGATATTTTTTATTAAAATCTGATATTTTAATTATTTTGTATTTATTGCAACGACGTAATTTAATGATTTAATTTGTAAAAATACATTGGAAATACTCGTATACATTTCGGACTTTACGATAAATGACAACTGTTTAAAGCCGGGTGCGCATCATGTGATTAAAGTTCTATCTTGGTCACTCTTGTCTTGGTTATTATAAGCAGGACAGCAACATTTCAAACTGTCAATAATGTCTTTACTTGTAACGACGAGACACTGCAGGGGTCAAATGAGGGTCATTACTTAAAAAAAAATTATTTACTTAATTAAGTTTATAAAATTTTCGGAATCTGATTTGGGAAAACGCTTCACAAAGCCCATTTCTCCAAATGGTTTTCGATTTGTTGTTTCTTTTAAAAAATATCGCTCTGTCCATTTGAGGACAATTTTGCCAGTGTCTAGTAGTTTTTGCCGGTGTACGGTAAAAAAATTCTAGAAAACGAAATATGAGAGGTAATGGTGGATGAACGATGACAGCGCGAAAACTCGGTTTTCGATTTATTATATGTTGTCAAAAATTGGGACATCCCAATTTGACGGTGGCACGGGCCGTCAACATTTTGAGATCTTATCATAAGGTTTGATGTAATCATTTTTGTACTACGTACTTTCTGAGGTAAATCATAAATGATGAATTGTGGATCTACTTTGTATACTTCTACAAATGTATACTTTGTCTGTATCTGAGAAAGATAAATGTCAAAATGACAGATAAAGACAAACGAACGTTAACTTAAGAGAAGTTTCCCTGCCGCCGGCGGCCGCGTTAGGCATTCGTTTGGGATGTTGCTGTCTTTATCGCTCGTGACATAAGCGCTCGCAGCCGTCCCCTCCATGCCTTCCGCAACGACGTCCGTAACTTATATCGAGATAGCCTGTAGGCTTTTCAAGATTTGGGCGGTTGAATTTTGGGTTTCGTTGTCCTCATATTATACGAAAAGTATAGCACAGAAATCAGTGATATTTTACAATCAAGATATTCATTATATTTTCTATGCCAGTGGTTTTTACGATTTTTGTAAAATGCTTTATTAGTCTGTAATTCTCGTGCAAAGTTGACATCTTTTTTTGTCTTCTTTTGAGCTCCTGTAATTCTGATATTACACATTTATTTGAAAATCTGAAAAACCACAGGCATAGATAATTACGTCTAGTCCATACTTACAAAATTTCGTCTATTTCTGTTATCTAGTTTTCAAATGAGACCGGGACTACGTTTGTATGGAGAATGGAACGAAGAGACTTCTCTTAACAAGCGCTTCATAAAGGGGGATAATTCGTCTTAAATCCAATCAACAAATTGAAAAGAAATATTCCGTAAGAAGAAACGTTATTCATTGTGATGTTAACCTTGGTTTTACTTATATGTTGAGCGATGTTAATGATATTTAATGTACCTACCTTTAGGGTTCACGTAGACGACCTAGTGCCTACATTAATTTACTCTTCGAGTTAAAACGAAGATTAAGATATTAATACTGTTAAAGATTGCGCCGCTTCTTTTATTATCTAAATTCCTGTGACTAGGTATGAATTAGTTTTGAGATAAAATTATTAATGATTTCATATACTTACTTGACTCACCCATCAGTAATTTCGGGTGTAATTTTTTTTAACAGCAAATTATTATGTAGGGACTTAGGTTCGTACGTACACAGCGAAACAAAACAATACTCAGCCGAGTGTAACTCGGACTCACGCACCAAGGGTTCCGTAGGTACAAACTTGTACATACTATTCAGTACCAGAACAGGCGATATTTGGCAGTAACTTTGCAGTTGGAATGCAGTCCGTCTAAAATGGCTCTAAACAAACTTTGCTTAGTTGTTTGTTAGGTCATACACGTATTTTCAAGGTTAAACATACATTATTCTTATAACCATAGCTAAAACTGCTAACATTAATCCCCTCCATTGAACTGAAATTAACAATGGGATCTGAATTAACTTTCCACACATGAATGAATATTCGTTTCATAGAGCACTCGCACTCGAATACCGCTGTGCAAATACATTTGTTATCAAAACAAGATGGCGTCTGGCTAAATCAATGTAACCTCAATAATTACTTATTAAGAAAGGTCTCAGTTGGAAATTTCCTACGATTAGGCGCCGGAGACCGATAAAGGGCCGATATTTATTTAGAACCAGACTACATTATTAATAATAATAATACTTAATACGACACCAATTGACCTAGTCCAAAACTAGGCAAAGCTATTATTATCCACCCTAAAAATAATATATAATAACCAAATAGCAAAGCTATTGTTATTATTATTATTATTATCCACGCCAAATTTCATGGCTCTAATCCTAGCGGGCGAAATTTCGAAATTTCGTCCTGATCCCATAGGAATATCGGGATAAAATGTAGCCTATATAATTATACCATATCTCCAGGTATCTAAATACTAAATTTTTATCAAACTACGTTCAGCCGTTTAAGCGTGAAGGAGTAACAAACATATACACACAAACACGCACACATACAAATTTACACATTCATAATAAAAGTAGAATGTTGTATTATATAAAAGTTATGCGACTTTAATTAAAACAAAAATAGTTATTAGATCAGTTTTCTGAAAAAAAAATGTAGTTACAAACAGACTTTAATACTTACTTCTTATTTTCGATCGTTTAATTTAATTTCGGTCTTTTAATTATTTTTGTGCCTTGAAAAATAAAATAGTACACCGAGACCTTCAAACAATAATATTATATCGAAAATACAAACTGAGACATGGATGCATATAAAAACCAGACAAAGAGACCAGCGCTGGGAATCGAACCCAGGTCCTCAGCAATCCGTGCTGCGTGCTTATAACCCCTACACCACCGCTGGACAGGAGTCTACAGGTTACTTGGATATTTAATCTACCCAGTTTGCGTTTGCAGAATAGCGCAATGCACGACGTGTTGTAACTTAATAGAATGTCTAGAATAAAATACGTACCTATCCTGTTGAAGAAGCTGCCATCACAAAAGCAATGTTAAGCAATATGTAATCATCTAAGTATACCTTAGTTCATACTCGTACTCAATCAATTTCTTTTAATTTCATTGTTAATTGTGCAACTATACCTACCAACGATATCTGATGATGATGACATTTCTAACCTTCACTAGTGTATTCCGGACGTAGCAACCCTAGCGCTACACGTGCCTCGTGCGAGTGAACACGAGTTATGAGATAGACAGAGAAGCATAGAGTAGGCCCGATTCTTATGCCTAAACGTCACTTTTCTACGGCAGTGGAGCTTCTGTACTTGTACTCTTACTTATTCTGAGATACGACGAAGAAAACAACGTTATATTCCAAGTTTCTGCTATTTTTCATTCTCACCTTGAAAATCTTCTTTTTTTTTAATTATATACCTATTGGCAGTAATTTTACATTGTAATGATAAGGATATTTAATCCACCCACCCACCAACCAATCATTAATTTGTAAAGCTAATTGCCTCATGGCACATCAGAACGGGTAGATACATAAATACGAAAAACTAAATTCCGAAAGTCGGAATTCAAGATACCGATTTTTATAATTCCGAATAATTTAAAACTCCTAATATGACTATTCCGATTCTTCATAAATCCGAAAGTTAAAAATATCTAAGGTTTAAAATTATGATTTTCAAAATTCCGAATTTGAATACACCGAACAATAAGAAGTCCGACTCAATAATAATCCGAAATTTCAAAAATACGAATTCCGATTACTAAAATACCGATTTTCAAAATTCCGAATATCATTACACCGATCAATAATAAATCCCGACTTATTGACGTAATCTATGTAGGTTAGATTGGCCTAAAACAGTAGTAACTGTTATTCACTTTCAGCAATGTGACACAGGTCGACAGAGCTCCGCTTCGCGGAGCTCCTATTTTGCGTAGTTAAGGCACTTTCAAGGTCAAAGTCAAAATATCTTTATTCAATTTAGGCTATAACAAGCACTTATGAATGTCAAAAAAAAATCTACCACCGGTTCGGAAAAACCTCTGCTGAGAAGAATCCGGCAAGAAACTCAACGAGGTATATATATTTTTTTTTACACAGATTTACAATATTATTAAATGATATGTATACATCACAAGTATTTAACACAACTTTATTTTTAACACAGTAGGTTCGCTATTTGAAGGGATCGCTAATGCGGATCGGAATTATTTCCAAATATCCCTGTCCATGATATAATCATTAACTTTATAATACGCCTTTGATATTAATGTCTTCTTGACAATAGATCTGAATTTTGTATCCGTTTCATTTATAATATTTTTTGGAATTTTATTATAAAAACGTATGCAATTTCCCAGAAAAGACTTTTTGGTTTTAGCCAGTCTGTAAGATGGAACTTTAAGCTTCCCTGTGTTTCTAGTAGCCTTTGGCTTATCGACGTTAGTGGGAAAATCACATATGTTCTTCCTAACATACATGATTATTTCAAAAACATAAAGCGACGGCAGGGTTAGGATGTCTGTTTACTTAAATAAGATCTTAAAGATTCACGCGTCTTCAAATTATAAATTGCTCTAATTGCTCTCTTTTGTAAGATAAAAATTGACTCAATGTCTGCAGCAGATCCCCATAAAATAAGGCCGAACGAAATAATGCTATTAAAGTAAGCAAAATACACCAACCGTGCCGTCGCCACATCGGTTAGCTGCCGTATTTTCCAAACTGCAAAAGCAGCAGAGCTCAATCTACCCGCGATTGCTGTGACGTGAGGTCCCCACTGTAGTTTAGAATCGAGCGTTATTCCTAAAAATACTGTTGATTTTACAAATTCAATAGTTTGCAATTCTAACCTAACCTATACAGGTCAACTTACCTAAATTGATTGATATTAATTCGAGATTCCAAATTTAAAAGTTTGATTATTAAAACTCCAATGTCATATTTCCGAATTAGCGACGTCATTTCGGAAAATTGATAATCGGAATATTGTACTTCGGGCCAATAACATACTTCGTGTTCATTCTTCGGAGTTACAAAAATCGGATTAAAAAATTCGATATTTTGAAATTCGGAAAAATATTTTTTTGTGTTTTTATGTAATCGGAATTACATGTCTTAGGAATTGTGAAAACCGGAGTTTTGAAAATTGGAATTAGCAAATGCGGAATAAAATATTTCGGAGTATTTGGGTGTTCCCCATCAGAAATCTAACTTACGTTTCATGAGAACTACGCCTACGCAAGGCATGGTGGATTTTTAGCCTATTTTTGCAAAAAATATTGATCGATTCTAGCCGGGCTCATGTCATGTCGACGGTAATTTTTGTGATGCTAAGGCTGCGGCACCACTGACTGAGGCGGAGACGAGCGGAGCGGAAAGGAGACGTGTAATGATCGACCAATCATATTAGTTAAATCCACATCTCGTCTGCGCCTCATTTTCATCAGACGTGTAGGGATTGGTCGATTCCTATACGTCTCCTCTCCGCATCGCTCGCCTCCGCCTCAGTGAAGCCGTAGCCTAATGCTACATAGTTTTCAAGAAAGTCGTCATCAAGCTAAACTAATGATCCTCACCTCAACGACGTCCACGACCGCTCTATCGGGTGTAGCGACTTAGAATAGTACAATGTGTCTTAAGGGCGGTAAATAAGGAATTATGAACGAGAGGGACTTTAATGAGTTGATTTTCGTAATTCTTGTACCGCCCGTGCGGCATACAATGGTTTTCATCACGTTTGCGACTAAAATATTTGTAAAAGAAAAACTAATACTTTTACTAAAATTGCGGATACCGCTGGCTGCGGTCGCGGGCAGCGCCAGCACCCCGCCGCCCTCCCCCTCCGCAGCATGTGACTGACGTGCGTGCGCGAGGTCCTCCTGCAGGTCGTGCAGAGCAGCGCGCGCAGCAGTATTAGTACGCGCAATTACTCATTTACAGACCTTGGGTTTCATGACAAGAATAAAAGGTCGAGTGTTTTATTTGGGGGGTTGCAACCAAGGTAGCCTGCATGTCGTCGACACTGCTTACGAGCAAGTGTGATGAAAAAAATGCTACATAGCATGGCATATGCGAGCCTGAAGCTGCTTACTTTCCGCCCTATTCTTATTGGGGTTTTGATGACACGAGAAAAATATAATTAATCGTGTCTCCTGAGTCCTGACTCCCAATTCGTCAGAATATGTACCTAATGTAAAGTAACATATTATTTATTACAAAAAATATACCCTCGTGCAATTTAATTTTTTACTCGGGTCTTAGATGTTTAATATGTACTTAATATATTTTACATATTATTAGTTATTTTATTACAACTTAATTCACATATCTACTTTGTTCATAATTTTCAAAGAAATGAACCTTAAGAATGCCTGTCTTAAGGTTTACGCAATGATTTAGATAGGATCCTCATCAGTTAAGATTAATATTTTTAAACACACCTTTTTATATGACGATTAAAATTTATAAAATTTTTGTGGGTAGTTTTTTTGAGAAAAAAATATAGGGTACTTTGGGTGTTACAGTGACAAAAAAAGTTTGTTAGTCTAAGATCTGGTAGCATGTGTAGGGTTGTGTTGCTCTGAAGATGAGCTCTGGATGAGTTCGAAACGCGTCAGTGTAGTGTGGTGGTGGTGATAGATGGGTTAGTGTGGTTTGTGTGTGTTCTTACATTGTGGAGGTGGAGGAACTACATGAACACGCATAGTCGCATATCTTGCATAAACGTAGCTATCATAAGGTCGCGGGTGAGCAAAGTTATTGTTATAGTTCACTGTATAGATTTCAAAGCGGCATTCGATTTTTTGCTAATGTTTTATTCAATATTGTGAGCAAGGTCCCTACGTGTAAATTATGTGAATGACATTGTAATATGTTGTTTTTCATCATACATTCTAGCGAATCGAGATTCGCAAGTTCTAACGAATGGAACGGAACGGTTAAAGACATTTTTTTCGATTTGAACCCCGAAATAGCCTCCAAAAGGGTATGTATTATAATACCGATAAACGAAAGACCGAATTTCACAAGACCTATGGACGGAAGGCCGAATATTAAAACGTCGAATGGATATATGACCGAAAGTTTGAAATCCCGAAAGTACATTTGACCGGCAGCCTAAAACCCGAAGACTACAATCCCGAAGATCAAAATACCTACACTCGAAAGGTTGAAAACTCAGAATGCCTAACAGTCATAATCACTACAAGTAAAATAATCGACAATCAATAAATCGAAAATCAAAATACCGAAACTGCCGTTATACCAAAGACGAAACAAATATAGCAGGAAAAGATTTGTGCGAGCGAGCGAAGCGAGCGAGCAAGACGGTTCGCAGCAGAAGCGACTCGGATAGGTTAGGTTCAGAAGGCTAAGGCCGCCTTAGCCTTCGATGTTAGGTTTTTTTTTTATAGCAGGCAAGATACTTAACTGCCACTAAGAAAGTAGGTTGGATAAGATTCAACAGCAAAGATCATTTGTGAAGCAATATTATCCGGGCTGCTATAAAAAAAAACCTAACATCGAAGGCTAAGGCGGGAGCTACGCTCCGCTTCGCTCCCGCCTTAGCCTTCTGAACCTAACCTATCCAAGTCGCTTTTGCCTCGAACCGTCTTGCTCGCACGCTTCGCTCGCTCGCACATATCAAACTTTTTTTTACTTTCGGTATTTTGTACTTTCGGTATTCTGAATTTCGATTTGTTAAGTGTCGATATTT
This sequence comes from Choristoneura fumiferana, assembly GCF_025370935.1. Classification (NCBI taxonomy): domain Eukaryota; kingdom Metazoa; phylum Arthropoda; class Insecta; order Lepidoptera; family Tortricidae; genus Choristoneura; species Choristoneura fumiferana. The sequence goes on along the minus strand of NC_133475.1, from coordinate 10,770,941 downwards.
CGACTGTAGGTAATATGATTTTTCGGTATTATAATACATACCCCTTTTTCGGGATTTTGTACTTTCGGTCATTTAAAAATAGATATTTCGACCTTCGGTGTATCGGTTGTCGGTATTTTGTACATTCGGTATTCTGAATTTCGATGTGTTATGCGTCGACATTTCAACTGTAGGTATTATGATTTGTCGGTCTTGTAATACATACCCCCTCCAAAAGGCTCCGTAGCAAAATTTCGAAAATCATACTTTCTAAGCACGATATTCCTAAAGACAAAACTGCGAAAATCAAAATTCATGATGTACAAAATTCCTAAAAATACGAGTATATGTTCGATGTTCAGTTGACCCACGTTTAAAATATCTAATGTACAAAATTGCTAGTCCATGAAAATCCTAACGACGTTTATTCTACGTTCATTTAACCCGTGTTTATAATGTCTAATGTACAAAATTGCTAACCCACGTTAATTCTAACGACATTTTGTATTTCTTTCAGTTGACTTTAGCTTAAAGCGTAGATAAAACATGACAAAGTCGACAGAGCTCCGCTGGGCGGAGCTACTGTATCTGTGTAGTTTGCGCCTTCGGCCCCGATGCAGTACTAACATAACCTAACCTACGAGTATTTACCTAAAAATATAAACCAATTCATATATATCTAGTCAAGGCTTATAATTTTTATCTTGTTTGATCGTGTATTTGTAATGATTTTCGAAGACTTTTCCTAAAACTTTTTGTACGTAGGTAGATATTTTGCGTTTTAAATGTATCGAATGTATAATAGAAAAGAATAAGCCTAGAGTAAAAGATACGATATTATTATTGAACGGAAGATATTTTCCACATCAAACTTATAACCTATAACATAACTAAGTGATAACTAAGTGTGATAAATGGATTGGGCTCAGCGTATGCTGTGGACGCACACAAAAGCCCTTTACACTTGCTGCCTATCTTTGTGTTTATAACTGTGGGTAGGTTCGAATACAAAATCGGATGGTAAAAGAATTTCAAAGTATTGACATTCGATATTTTGTACTATGGAATATTGACTTTCGAAAAGTTAAAGTGTATTAGGACCAGCATCTTTAGGAATGTCGTACATTACAAATTTTGATCTTAGCAGTTTTGTCTTTAGGAATCGATCGTACTTAGAAATTTTGATTTTCGAAATTTCGCTACGGAGCCGTCCATTTTATTTTGCAATTTGTTCCGAAAATGAATTCATATTTACTACACTTTTCAAGAATGGTAATAATGTTAATTATCTAGCAAATTGGGATAAAATCATTTTATTCAACCGTTTAGTTTTATATTATGATTCATTCATTTTATACTTCGGCGGGCCCATTGCCGTAAGTATATGATTTTTTAAGCGAATTGTATGGGCGGACCTAGCATAGAAATACTTCCGGGTGCCTCGCCTTAAGCCCTTTATTCCCAAGTGGACGTTTTATGGTCAAAGTACCTGGGCGACCGAGCTTTGCTCGGGCTAAAACTCGATAATGAGCGTATTTCCAAAAATAAGACCGATAAGTTAGATCGATTTTTCATCCCCCTAAATCTAGTGTTTGCAGTACCGGTACTGAAACCGAATTTGTATTTCCCGGTACTGGATTAGAACCAGTAGTACATTGTACCGAAAATTATTGTAAAACTTCACGTGCGTGATCTGTCAAAAGTTAAATAAACGTTTGGAACGACAATAAAGCAGCATTTAAAGCTTGATAAAAGTTAAAAAAAAAAAAAATATTATATACTAGCGACCCGCCCCGGCTTCGCACGTGTGCAATTTAGAAAAAAAAACAAATGGATACTGTGGGTCAACCGTAATAGTTAGAGATATGCTACCGCAGAGTTTCCTATAGGATTTTAGAAAAACAATTCTCTAGAGACACTACTAATGATCTACTACTACTATGTACTAGTACATCATTTTTATGTATCTCTTAATGGTTTAGGCTACGTAAGCCATGCAACTGTCCTTACCCTAAAACCCCTACATACCAAATTTCATCGAAATCTTTGGAGCCGTTTCAGAGATTTTAAAGAGATTTAAATTTAAATTTTTATTTCCTTTTTTTTTAGTTTTTTTTTTTAATTGCTCGTTTAAAGGTATAACGATAAAAAGTTGATTTAAATGCTTTAAACTTGGATACCAAGAATATTCCACCGTTCTATATCTTATCGCATTCATAACTGAATGACAGCAGTCTGGCTACATCATAACATTGTAATGGACTATCGCATTGTACACAATAGACTGCTTCTTTAATAAGCACCACCGCAAAATATTCAAAGTAAAACTGCATTGTACTGTGCTGCGTGGAAAACTATTGTTCGTAGAATTGATAGTTCACGGGCCCACTGGATATCAACTGGCCTTGATACTGCGTGTATTTACTTAAACTGTATTGGAAAAATATTTAACCAAACAACATGGGAGCCGAGGTGTCATATCTAATATACCTATAAGAGCTACTATCAGTATTTTCGGAGATTACATTTTTATTAATACTTATTGCACACAACTTCGTCTGCTCCCTGCGGAAAATTGGCACTACCTCAAAATAAAATTAACCTGTTTTGATAGTGAAACCTATCTTTGGTTACGTAGCATAACATCTAAAATCAAATGTCATACACTTGATATACTAACTCTGCTCTACTATACACTAGCTCTGGCTTGAATGTCGAAAGCCTAAATGAATAATGCTCCTAATCAATAACGTTCGAAATACATACAACAAGACTGGTCGAATGAATATAATATCCTCTTTAGTCCAGACCTCTTTAGTCTGAAATGACGTACCTACTTAATTTTTAAAAATTAAAGTCATAACTCTCTTGAGAAGAAAAACTATACGTAAATCCATAACTCACCAAGAAACAATTGAGGCCATTGTCTTTTAGTATAACATCATTGACGAACAAGTGTGATGAAAAATTATTATACCTGCGGAAAAACCGATATTGTTTATTTTTTAACCCCCGACGCAAAAAGAGGGGTGTTATAAGTTTGACTGCTATGTGTGTCTGTATGTGGCACCGTAGCTCTTAAACGGGTGGACCGATTTGAATTCGGCTTTTTTTATTTGAAACCATCTGTTGTACAGTCAGCGTCAAATAGGTCGTGACACCCATAGTGATTAAAAAGTTTGCAGCACGACCTTATTCCAACTGTAACAAAGACGTGTTGCAAACTATTTAGCCACTGGATGTCCCGAACTATTTCACGCTGACTCTATATCTAATTGATAAATGTAATTTATTTTACTTAAATAAGTAGGTAGATAATTTATATTTCGTTTAAAATTTAGAAAGGCAAATAAAATAAAAAACAATTAAAGACCATAGGCGGGAAATAGGAAATAAACTTACCAATGTTAGATATACAATTGTATAAGGACTAAGACTTAAAATTAATGAACTTATCAAATGGTGAGCGTAGCTATAGTTAAATGGGGGCCATTACTAAGAAAGCGTTATCAGCAGACATCACCGTCATCATTCATAGAATATAAAACGACATTCATACAATAATAAACGATAAACATCATAGAGATAATCCCAATGCCTGTCTTGATAATCAGTACCTATGGACATTTATTGATCAACTAGCCTCTATGAAAATCTATACGGTTAAACAATAAATAGTTTAACAAAGTCGCGTGGAAAAGGTAAAAAAAATAGCCATCGGATAGGTACGGATTTCCACTAACAGGTAGAAAAAAAAATGCGTAAATCAAAAATGTGACTTATAAATAAAGTTCCGCTCCAGCTGAAGTCATAACGAGTTTAGTTGTAACCTTGGCCATAAATTTACCGATACAAATTCGTTCCACTTTTGATATGAAATGGAAACTCCTAGGGACCGCTGCAATAGAGGCTGCACGCCACCTTGCCCTGATTGATTTATACCTCTTGTTTGTCACAACGCGATTTATTTGAATTCCTGCCAGGGCTCGGGCTGCCCGCGGATTAATATCGCGCAGGCCTCCTCGATATATCCCCGACTTTCGGCAATAATTCAATATTTCATCCTTCGAGTCGAGACCTACCCTGTGAATTAACATACAAATGTCAATCGTTTCATGAATAAAAATGTATTCGATTTAGTGGAGTGACTCGCGCGAACGGCGAACGTTTAGAGGGTTGCGATCCTAACTGCTTATAGCGTAAATCGTAAACATTGGAACGTTCATTGGATTCCGTTCTGTAAAGTATGCAGGATTTATAGTATATTTGATCACTTGCCTCGAAATCGCCTGAGTGATTCACCGTTACGCTACGGAGGTCTCAAAACTCTCAAACGCCTTATTTAGCGAGAACGTGTTTCTACTGTCCAGCAGCGGGCATCATCGCCATCACATTTGTACTTTGACAAAGGACCCTGGCGCCATCAAGATACAATCTAACATGGGTTAAAGCATCACATTAAAATCCGAATTAACTTTTTTTTCCCTTTATTTAACACTACGATTTATGCACTCGTTAATCCGTCGAAATAAGGCAAAAACTGCGAAGTTCATTTAAAATGAAGTCTTCACAGTTACGCGTTTTTTTAAGATGCCAATCTAAATCGAGATACAAGATTGCTCTTAGTTGTCAAAAAAATTCCACTACGACGACGATGAATATCTCCCAGCATCTCAACTAGTAGGACCGGTTTACGATTTCAAGCTTCATTCGTTTAGGTATAATATTCACGCATACTTATGTAATGACGCGTATAGCATTCCAAATTATGTTTACCTATAAAAAAATAATTTTACAGGTTCGTGAAATCTATTTAAGCTAGCTAGCATTTGTTATATATTGGGACGTCCTAAAAATATTATTGAAAATAAATCAGGAAGTTTAATTTTAAATGGTCAAAGTAGGTAATTAATGAACGATACCGGTTTTACGAAATAAGAACTGATTAAGTGACACAATAATAATTGTATGAAAAATACATGCATGTAATTAAAGTAATAATCCTACTAGAACTGAACGCGAAATGTTGTATAGATGTGCGTATGTATGGATGTTTGTTACTCTTTCACGCAAAAACTACGGAATTAATTCCAATAAAACTTAACAATAATACAGATTTTGCAACGGAATAACACACAGGCTATTTTTTATCCCGTTAATCCCACGGGATTGGGATAAAATCTTGAAATTTGGGTTCAGGGGCATGAAATGTGGCACGGTTGTTTTAAATGTAACGTCAAACAAGATCACGATTAAACTTTTTGGAATTCCCGTGGAATTATCTAAAGTCCCGGAAGTTTCACCAGGTAAATTCTCCACCTATTTATTTGATGTTTAATGTACTTAAATAACTTTATTCTAAACTGGTTTTAACGCTGGGTCGCGACCTAACCTAATTAGTTAGGAACTAGACGCGACCATAATTGTGCTAATCATGAAATCGTGAAGACAGCCGATTTCCGAGCCGACCACTCGCTGACCTTTGCTGCTGTGACGTGAATACTGTCGCTGTCACAATTAAAACAAATTAATTTAGTAACAAAATGTAAAGCGAAGTTTGATTTACTACTTCATACTCGTTTGTTTTACGTCCCTGCAGTGTATTTAACACAACTTGCACGATTTTTAATGCAGGCCTAAACTGCGCCTAGCCCTATACTACGAAGTGCAATATTCGAACTTCGTATCTTCCCGTCCCGCTGACACACACACACACACACACACACACACACACACACAAACATCACGCCTGTATTCCCAAATGGGCTAGGCAGAGCAAACAAAACGTTACCGCTTCGGAGCCACTTTTAGCAATTGATTGACAAAAACGGTACAATAGTGACAGGTCCCACTGACGCTTATAATAATTATTAAAAACGAGAGTGAGAGAGACGTGGCGACTTACGATACGAACTTCTATTTTCAAATTTCGTAGTAGCCCCCTGATTATTTTGTCTCTATTCAGAGAGGCCCATATAAATAGATTATACATACAAACTTGATTGTTTACATTACAATATAATATCCTAAAATAAGTTAAAATTATTACTAAAAGCAAGATAAAAGTGTAATAAATAATAATTTTGTAAATCACTATGTTAAGTGTATTGTGAAAAATGTTCTAGCTGTCGAGTTCATTGTTGGCGTTTACTTTGAACTCATTTAAATGGTTCCAATGGAAGAACAGCGTCGGCCGCAAGGTTGATATCATGCTGAGTTGGGACCATTTCGTGACAAAATTTGTCTCGATTTCCTTGTTTCTTTTTATCTGCTTAATTTATTTATTGTCACGAATAAATATTTTTCTTTCTTTCTTTCTTTTCTTTCTAACTGGAACCAAGTACTTCCCTAGTACGTTCTTACTCAAATATTTCATTATTTTTTAATTATGTTCTGTAATGGGCGTTGGCTGGCAGACTTTATTTTTTTTAATTCGAATTTTCTTTACTCAGTCACGATAACTATTCATTTCTATAAAGAAAAAGTCACCCATTTTTTTCAGTCAATTTAAGATATTTATTTATTTATTTATTTTCGGAGAACCAACAGCTTTAATTTACAGAGTAAACTTATTTTATAGTATCAATAAAGCCAATTATAGGATCTCACAAGTAGACATTTCATACAATTTATAGAACCCTTCACAAAAAGAATACCATTTCTTCGTCAATACCACCCCCTGTGCTATGGAAAACGTTCACTTAAACACAAATGCCCAAAAATAATAAAAAAAAAACTGTTTTAATTTTAATCTTGCAATAATACAAGATTGCAAACAAAGATTGCTTTACGCGCGTGCACGCGACTGTACCGCAGGACGCTAGATTATCATAACCGGTCGCGGTGATTATGTTAATTAGTTAATTATTCGGTATAAAGACCACATTGTACGTAAAATGGTTGATGTATTGAATTATCTACATATCTTTCTAAGCTGGTGGAGTTGCAACAGCTTTGCAGACAATTAGTGCCAGTTAACAACCCTTATCAATGCGATAGTGAGTTTCTTTGTTAGTTCGGCTCCGTTTAACTCCTGAATCATTTGCCATGAAATTCCATGAGAAAACAAGAAAAAATATAATAGGATAGCTTTTATCCCAAAAAGATTTAAGTCAAGTTCAATTCAATTTTTGGGATAATATGGCCCCATCGATCCATGCGATGATTCCGCCAATGTCGTGGTTAGATAAGACACGGCCAAAAGACTTTAGTCTTGTTGTTCGGTAACACTGCCAGTTTCGGTAAGTCAAGTTTAATGGTCAGTAATCAGAATAGGAATGTTGACACCACCAATCAATGGACGTACTTTTTATGAGCTGTCAAAACACAATTCTCCCATAGTTTGAATTGAATTAGCAACTTATGACGTCACTTGTTCGCACACTCAACCAACTAACTATTTGAAGGGTCCACGAAAAGAACGTGTCTATCTAGTCACCTAAGCAACTTTTTGAGCTATAGCGGTTTAAAAGTTAGTCATCACGAACAATTGCTATGTTTACCATTTATTTAAAAGATAAAAAAATATTTTATATTGTTTTCAGATTATTTAATTCAATGGTAAGCCATAGTACTTTGTGAGCTCTACATTTTGAGATTAAAATCTCAATTTAAAAAAAGGTGACTAGGCATGTTCTTTCCGTGGACCCTTCATTTATTGGTTTTCAAGCAACAAAAAATCTAATTTTACAGTTAATCGAAAATTAATCTGGTTTTCAGGGCTAAAATAAAGCGTTTTTTTACTGCTGGAGTCGTGTCTTCAAATTATTTTTTAATGGTGTCAATATCCTATTAAAGTTGGATGATCTGAAAATATTTGTTACGAATTTTTTCTTTTATCAATTAAACAGAAAATGTTGAAGATAAGCATAGCGAATTAAAGTTACTTGTGACGTCACGGAACCCCACTCCTGAACTTTGACGCGCTTCATGCTTGTCATTTTTAACCCCCGACGCAATAACCAGCAAACAGTTGGAAAACCCTTGAGATTGTCACTTCAAAGAACAATATCTCAAAAACGGCTTAACTGATTTTGATTAAACATGTCTAAGAACCATCGCTAAAAACCCTGCTTTCAAATAATGGAAACCGCATTCAAATCGGTTTACCCGTTTAAGAGCTACGGTGCCACAGACACACATAGCGGACTGAGGCCCATTCTCGGTAAGATCCAGATGCATCTATGATGCTTCGTACATGTCGTGTCGAGTCGACGAGAATTGACCAGCTGATCCAGTCATGCAGATGGACTGGAGCCTCATTCTACATTGTCTCTTTCCATATTGTTATCGTATTGTCTACGTGGTGGCAGCTCTTATTGACTTGACAGTAAAGGCGATCGAGTCGAAAACAATTCGATTGGAATAGGTGTAAATAAAACCAAAATAGAATGAGACCCCTGGACTCTCGAACATATGGACTATCCGACATTAGGGCATTATAACCTTCGAGCTTTTTGACAATGGACAATGTGACACCTGGACTATCCGACATTAGGGCATTATAACCTTCGAGCTTTTTGACAATGGACAATGTGACACCTAGACGTTCTGACATTTGGACATGTATGCCCCTAAAGGGGTACGGATATGCAGTTTAGATGACAATGGATACAGTCAACAAAAAATCCAGTCAGCAAAAAACGATTGTGTTATAAATGAAATTTTTAACAGAAACTTATTTGTGGGATACGTCGCTAAGGTAAATGTCAAAAAGACGGATAATGACAGACGAATTTTAAATTATCCTAAGCCTAACTGGGGTTGGTTGGTGACTTAAACAACTTACGTATCTCTGAAGGATTGAAACAGGTGGGTGGACCTTAAACCGTAGGTATGTTTATAATGGACAAACTTGTTCATATGATGACACCCATAGCACAGGCCCAGCCGGTTTGCGAGCCCGTTAGTTGAAACATTAATTATACCTACCTGTAGTTAATTGAGAGGTAAACAAGTATCCCTCAGGGCAGGTGATCGATTTCTAAATTTGGAGTCGAATATTTTATATGGTAAAGAAAATACAAGTACCCAAGTCAAATGATTCAGTCGATGGTGCGATTATCGAAAAAGCGGCCAAGTGCGAGTCGGACTCGCCCATGAAGGGTTCCGTTCCGTAGCAGCAAAGGAAATGACGTATTAAAAAAAAACGACTTACTAGATCTCGTTCAAACCAACTTTCAGTTTGCATGGTAATGTACATCATATATTTTTTTTAGTTTTATCATTCTCTTATTTTAGAAGTTACAGGGGGGGGGGGCGGCACATTTTACCACTTTGGAAGTGTCTCTCGCACAAACTATTCAGTTTAGAAACAAATTATATTAGAAACCTGAATATCATTTTTGAAGACCTATCCATAAATACCCCAAAAGTATGGGATTGATGAAAAAAAAATTTGAGTTTCAGTTTGGGGAACCCCCAAAATTTATTGTTTCTTTTTTCTATTTTTGTGTGAAAATCTTAATGCGGTTCACAGAATACATCTACTTACCAAGTTTCAACAGTATATTTCTTATAGTTACGGAAAAAAAATGGCCGTGACATACGGACGGAAAGACAGACGTGACGAATCCATAAGGGTTCCGTTTTTTGCCATTTGGCTACGGAACCCTAAAAATGCTCCATCGGTTTTAATGATAACAGTTACATAGTATTCGTTACGGGATGTAGAACATGAAAAACAAAACCTTTATTTCCCGATATTTTGATGCAGTTGCATGTATCGTGGTCCCTTAACAAATATATCTCATGTTCAAACGGGTCATATACCAGGGGTGGAACCAGAATATTTGTATTTATGCATGTTTTGTTGTGTCAGATATTGGTGCTAGTGACTGTAGGTACAGTCTAGCTCATAAACTTGTGAGCAAAATTTTATCAAAAATATCTGAACACGCTCCTACGCCGCGCCGTTAACAATAGAGTCGTGTTCAAATATTTTTGATTGAAATTTTGCTCACAAGTTTATGAACTCGACTGTACTGTAGCGTTGCACGTGTGGTCGTGGTCGCCGGGGAGCAAGGTCAGGTTTAGTTCATGGATATTAGGTGTTACTTTACGAAGGTCCCGCATAGTAACGTTTCACCCAATTGATTATTTAAATCAGTAATCAATGAAACCACCATCACCTAGAATGCTTCAGAAAAACCGTACAAACATTGCATTGTAAATTTAAAACTCTTCAAATACCTGCGTTTTATTTCGGATATATATCCTAAATATTTTGGCTTGCCATGATACTTCATGTTGATTTGTATTTATATGTGGACCAAAGTAACCTGAAATGGGTCAAAGTACCCCGACCTTATGGTACCTTAAGTTTTCTGGGATGGTCTGGGATTTTTTATCGACTGTAGACAGATATTTTTTCATTTTCCATTTTTTTGTAAAAAAATGAACCTTTATACAACGACACGTACATACATATACGTACACACACGTACGTACGTACGGCGACATTTAACAACTGATAGCTGTCAATACGACCTCTTTTTTTTAATCAAACAGACCGAGGCACAAAACCTATTAATCCCACCAATCGTCTGGTTTGCCGAAATTTAGTTTCAATTTATTAAAATTAAACGGCAAGTGAAAAAATATATCTATCTACAGGAGTGAGTCTACATTATAAGTCTACTATCGATTTAAAATATAATTTGGACCATCCTAGAAAACTTAAGGAAGCCATTTGTCCCGTAATATATTTTAGATAATAGGTTTTCCCTTTTGACACCCCATATCCTCAAAATAAACTAGCAATTTCAAGCGTACTTTACAAGTTCATGTACAGAATAAAGGTATAATTTGGCTATAAATAATCTTCTTGGCACTAAAAGTGTCTATAAGTAATCGTTAAAATTGACACATTTACCATTACAATAAAGCACAAGGCCGCCCGCTAATCTCTGCTAGATCAAGTTCATATTTTATGTACATTTGATATTAATTTACATGTCACCTTCATGATGATGTATTGATTCACATAATAACGCAGCTATTCGAATACAATACATAGTCGTACAGTATAAGAAGAAAATACCTGACCGAATGATTATGTCTCATCAATGATCAGCTCAATCCCAGGGACCTGTAAAACTAAGTTTTTGCATTATAATTTTGCTAAAAAACATGGCTAAATTGTATGACATTCCTCGAGGTAGAAAGTTCTATAACCGGAGCAAAGCAGCGAGCGTAAGAGTGTCTATCTGTTACAATGTTCAGTTGACTGAAGAGTCCACCGTTTAATACAAAGTATTATACTGTACCGTGTTAAGAATGGCAAAGCCCCAGCTGACGACAGAATTACAGCTGAACTCCTGAAGGCGGGTGGTAAACCAGTCCTTAAGGGCCTTCAGACGCTGTTTAGTTCCGTCCTCCACTAAGGGAGAACGCAGAAAGCATGGAACAGAAGTGTGGTGGTGCTCTTCTTCAAAAAAGGGAATAACACCTTGCTTAAGAATTATAGACCCATCTCACTTCTGAGCCATGTTTACAAGCTATTTTCCAGGTCATCACTGGACACACATGGAGAGGTCTATGATCGGGGTTTCTCTACGGGATAGAATCAGAAATTATGATATCCGCAGTGGAACTAAGGTTACCGACATAGCCCGAAGAATTGCGAAACTGAAGTGGCTGTGGGCGGGGCACATTGCTCGCAGGACTGATAGCCGATGGGGTCAGAATGTTCTCGAATGGCGTCCGCGCTACTAATATACATTATTTATATTTTGTATACTTAAGTACATATATTGACGACACTTTTGTGGATTGCTTATTACTGGACGTATGTTTATAAAGTATTTTTCAGCAGGTAATAAATAAATATATATCTATCTGCTCTTTCGCTTCATGGAATCGTAATTTGCACAATTTTTCTTCCTAGTGTAAGCTGGACTTAGTATATTCATTTATAATAAAGTCTGTTGAATAAGTGCTTCCATATTCACTTGCTAAAAATAACTAACTAACTTGGTTTTAAGTGAAATCTAACAAATTTGTTTTGGAAGCACTACTTACGTTGCAAAACTTGGTACTTTTTCACTTGTTATGTTTTTAGTGGAATCAGTGCGAAACTTGGTACCTTTTCACTTGCTATTTGTCAGTGGAATTCTTCTAAAATTACCTAAATCCAAGAGACTGGAGCGAGGCAAATTATTTTATTTATAACTTTATTCATTTGTACAGATCCAATAAAATAATCTAACCATACAAATGCAACATTAGTTGCGGGGTAAGTAATTGTTTCATCCCAAAGTTTCAAAGTCCCAAGTCGTACTTTCCGGTTGCGACAAGCACGTGTTTAGCCTCCTAAGGCTGCAAACTGGCCCCTTGAGGGTCATAGAGGCCTGTCCATCAGGTTAGATTCTGTCGAAATATTGAACTGAACGTAACTTATTTAGCTTTTATAATGTTTCCACTTGCTAATGACGATTGTAAAAGAATTGTCAAGGACCATGGAAAATAAACAAGTTATATTCAAGCAAATGAGACAAATTCTTGGAAAAACCAATTTTTTTACAATTGGGAAATGCTATTATCAATACAGTCTATTCTAATAAGATCGCCAAAATTAACTTTAAAATTACTGCCGCCAGTAATATTGAACGAATATAATATAATTATAATTTGTAAATGTAAAGTCCGTAAAGTTACGTGTTCATTCAGTTCCAGAAGCCAAGCGTCTGTTCTCAAGTGAAAGTTGATCGATGATATCTCATCTATGATTTAAACTTGTTCGCAAGTGATGAGAGTTGACATTTTATATTCGATTCACTTATCAAATTTGTTATATCATGATTAGGTAGGTACATCGACTTTTCTTTTTCACTTCATGGTTGTATTCAATTGTCAGTTAGGAAAACAACATATTTAAGTATTAAATTCGTCGTCATCGCATCGCGTTACGCCCACGCTGGAGAGTCCTTAGCCTCTGAACTCGTAGGCGTATTTCTGTGCCTCTGCTTTGTAGTATCATTTATTCACAAATAAGACACAGAAAATAATTATAAAACGTGAATTATTTAACATAAAACACTAGACACAATTTCTAAAAATATTCGACACGCTCGTTTTGTTCGCAAATAAAATTAGCAAACTCGATTCGAGTATCGCGAAACGTGCGGTTGTTTCTGCGAACTCACATCGGCTTCTAAGCAGCGTGGTGTTTACGCACGGTGGCTTGCCATCGTGTTTACAAACACTAATATTGTTTACACGACTACACTGACAGCTCTGGGTGCAGGCGACCGCGTCATTCGCGTCGGCTCGCGTCACCGACGCCTCCGGTCACCGCCCAATCCCGTTCAATTGCGTCTCATTTCTACAATAAGTAGATCGTATCACAATGTTAAGTGATAAAGATTCTTGGACAGCGCTTCTAATTTTGTATGACCTCCTCAAACTTACACGCTTCTCAAATTCGCAAGGATGACTAGACCTTGAGGCTCATTTCAAGTAGTTCGCAGATAATTTAACCCATCAAAACATAAATGTGAAATGAGAGCCAAGTTCAATATTATGATATATGCTTTGATTGCAAAAGAAGTGAGATCTAAATGGGTGCCAAGTTCAGTCCTGAAATTTATTTATAACAATAAAAACTATTTTATAAGAACATAAAATATCATTTCTTCTTATAACTTAGGATGACATATTGAAGCCCAAGGTCTGACGTGGCTAGTTCTCATATACGAATTATTATTAAGGACCTACTAAAACACCCATGGAAGATCCCTATGTTCGATGGCTAGTTTCTACCAGCAAGCCAAATTTTCGGAAGAATAAAATAAGTACTTACAGCTTTACAACTTGCGAAGGCTATAATGTAATTTGTATATGAAATGTAGCCAAGTCCGACCTTAGGCTTCAATATATTATCCTAAGTTATAAGAAGAAATGATATTTAAAGTTGTTATAAAATATTTTATATTGTTATAAATAAATTTCAGAACTGACCATTGAACTTGGCATTGGCATGGCACCCATTTAGATCTCACTTCTTTTGTCGTTAAAGTTAAAGGGATATATCATAATATTGAACTTGGTTCTCATTTCACATTTCTGTTTTGATGGAATATCATTACTTTTTGTACAGCAATAATAATAATTTAAAATTTATAATAAGATTATAAAAAATTACTTGTTTCTGATTTGTTTCTTTGTATTCACCCAACTACCTATCTGGATGCCAAATTTGAACTTTCTAGGTCATCCGGAATTGGGTTAAGAGTTTTGATCCATAGGTGAGTCACGACGATTTTTGGATGTTGATATCTAAATAACCGTTTGACGTGTGTTTATGATATTTGGAGCACATATGTATCTAACAAGTCTCAATAAATGAGTCAAATTTTACATGTGAAATAGTTTTTGAGTTATGACTCCATATGGCTCCAAATGGTTCGAGTAAAATTACACACCGTGCTGCTCGTCAGTTCTGTTAGCTTGAACTTGGCTTGACACGCAACCGGGTGTCTAGATATTTGAACGACGTCATAAGCAATTATCGTGTTTTGATTGCGTTTTAACTCTATTCATGTTGTGTATGAATTACTGTCAATACAATACGAGTATATACCACTCGACGTCACCAAACAATATCGAGATGGATATTTGTTTCGATGTAGATTCTGATTAGGCCGAAGATCAAGGAACATAGGTATTTTCCGTTGATTAGGTGCGTGGTTATTCCATAATAAATGAATATCGTGTTTCGTGACAAGAAAATATTAATAGATGCTATGAACTGAACGTCATTTGTTTAACCGATTATATTGACAAGGTGACCTATGATTTTATCGGTAGGTAGGTACACTGAACAAACCCTGACTCATTCTGACCGCCTGTTTAACTCTTGCTTATACAGCAGTCATCTTATGTATTAAACATATTATTACATAAGTACCTAAGTGTCACTCTCATTTTATTTTTATACATCTTTTATTTACAAATAAGGATTAGGTACAAAAGAGGGTCAACAATTTTTTAAACCTTGTAGGTTGCTCCAAATCTCCACAGGGTATTTATTAGACTGAAAATAAAAGGCATTTCCCTAATGTTTAAAAAACGTAAAAGATGAAAATAATACACGAAGATTATGAGCAAAAATGCAAATTAAATTGTAATGGCCCATTCAGGAACTGGAATGATGGCGCCGTAGAACGGCCACGTGTGTTGTGTACATTTAAACACGATATAATTTTGTAACAAAAACACACTTTACAATTTGTATCATTCTACATAAGTATCTTACACCCACGTTCGCCTTTGCATAAGCTATCCATTTGAGAAAGTTCATATTTGCGAATTGCCACGGACGAATTTCAATTTCAGCAAAAATCAAAGAAGAATTCTTTTAACAAGTTAATTATAATAATAATAATAAATTGATTTGCCTAAAAAAGGCACAAGTATACAAGAGATGTCTGGTGGACCCTAAACTAGGCTGAGCCTGTATCTTGAGGTCCTTGAGTGCGTTATGAGTTTTTTTTTTTATTCAACTGGATGGCAAACGAGCAAGTGGGTCTCCTGATGATAAGAGATCACCACGGCCCATAGACACCTGCAACACCAGGGGGATTGCAGATGCGTTGCCAACCTAGAGGCCTAAGATGGGATACCTCAAGTGCCAGTAATTTCACCGGCTGTCTTACTCTCCACGCCAAAACACAACAGTGCAAGCACTGCTGTTTCACGGCAGGATTAGCGAGCAAGATGGTGGTAGCAATCCGGGCGGACCTTGCACAAGGTCCTACCACCTGCTGAATTTGAAACACTTATTTTTAGTAACTAAATAAAACAGCAAAAACAAATAGAATAAATATTTAATACTTGTATACTTGCATCTCAAGTATCATTTGAGACGTATTATACAAGGTATCATAAAATGACACCAAAACATTTCATTCATCAAAACTGAAATCGGAATGAACACCTTTGTAAATATATTTTACCGGATTTTTTCCCTCGCCACGCTTGGCAAATAGGTTGGCGAGCGCAGTATTGGATTTGTTGCCAAGAAGACGGCGCTCCCCATCTTCCGGTATTATCCCTCAGCTGGTTTCTATGACTCCCATGGAAGGAAAGGGTGGGGACAACATTCTAACGCCGGTGCCCCGGCAAAAGGAAAACATTGTTGCACAAAAGATCTCCCCGTTTGGGACGCTACAATTAACGACAACTTGCCGTCTTGCCAGCTGCAACCCTGTGATGTCGTCCAGTACTAGTGGGAGACCTGCCAATGTTGCAGCTTCCGGTTCGTCGTCGCCTCTACAGAACCTTTCCTCCCGGTTACGTTATGTTCTTCCAGCGATGCGGCCCATAATCACTTCAAACTTTCTTACAGGCTTCCGCATTCTGGATTCGATCACGCAAAGAAACTCCGAGCGTAGCTCTCTCCACAACTCGTTTCGTGATTCTGAGTAGTCCTTTGGGGAGACAAAGGTTTCCTAGTTAAGGACCACTCTTTACAACCACGTGGTACTAAGCAGTACTAGGTAGTTTATGGAAGCAATACCAGTTTTTGATGATGATGATTCACGGTTATTTACATTGAATATATTTACTGTTGAGTTCTTGGCGTAATTTACTTTTGCGAATTTCGACATAATAAATTTAGAGGTTTTTTGGGAAGTTGAATGAAAGCTCAGAGATACGCGTGTTAGCTTCAATAATTATTTTCGAACAATTTTTACATAAATCGAGGATAAGGGGTAGCGGTAACAGTGAAGACAGTGACGTAGGCGTGACGTAGCTGTATCACGACATCAAGCGACGTTTCTATTGGCCACACATGATGCGATCTAATATGCGGTTCTGTAGATCCTCGCTAGATGGCGCTGCAGAGGTCTGAACATTACTATGGAATGTAGACCGTCATTAACTATATTGAGCTCCCGATATTAAGCACAAATCCATCCGCAAATGCAATCAAACTGCATCGAAATATCGGGAGCTCATTAGAGGTAATCATGGTCTACTCGTACATCTCATAAAAAATATAAAATATTTAGGTTATGAAAATTTTAGATCACCAACAAAAATTATACATCTCGAAATAAAGTTAAATTTTATAGACTCCAACAGCAGGAAAACAGTGACCGTCGCGCATTCCGGCCGCCATGCTGTACAAGTATACACATATATACGTATGCGTGTGGGTATATTATACCTATATGTTAATATACCTAGTCGCTACGAGTCGAAAGGCAGCCGGCCTTGAAAGTTCGAATATTGGCAAGAGACGACGAATGAAATAATGAGCGCGTAATTTATAAATTGATGGTAATTAAATGACAATTGCGTGAATTGTATGAGCTTATTAAGTTACTAAAACTGGCCAAGTGCAAGTCGGACCCTCGCATCGACTTCGTCTCCAAAAAATCAAACGGACTCGGTACAGCCGTCAACAATACAGTTCCTGTATGGGATCCCCTTCATTTTTCGGCAAGATACTGTTATCTTTTATTTCCAGCTCTATAGCTGGAAAGAATAATAGAGCTTATCGACAAATAATAAAACCGCAAGCATGAGTTGGTCTTACAAAAACCTTTAAACTTTGGTCTCATGGAAGAATAAAAGATTTGCTATTTCTCTATCTCTATACCGCGCGGGGAGTTCGATAGACCCCTTCTTAGCTTACCTCTATGATACTCATTTCAAGGTATGTCTTATCCAAATTTCAAGTCTCTGGCTTTTTTACTTAGCTGGTTTTAGGCTGTGCGTTATCAATCAGTCACTGAACTTTTTAGCAGGTAGATATTTAATATAGACTGAAAGTTTAACGGTCTCGGTCAGCACATACATTTCATTTCATTTCATATAACCTAGACTAAGAATGCATCCTCTATGTCAAAGCCCTTAGTTATAGCTACAGCAAACGAATAGTTTTATTTGACGCGTTTGAATAGTTTTAGTGACGACCAGATGGCCTAGTGGTTAGAGAACCTGACTACGAAGCTTGAGGTCCCGGGTTCGATTCCCGTGTCGGGGCAGATATTTGTATGAAAAATACGAATGTTTGTTCTCGGGTCTTGGGTGTTTTCTATGTATTTAAGTATGTATCTATCTATATAATTATATTTATCCGTTGCTTAGTACCCATAACACAAGCTTTGCTAAGCTTACTTTGGGACCAGGTCAATAGGTGTGAATTGTTCCGTGATATTTATTTATTTATTTATTTATATTTATTTTTTTATTTTTTTATGTGTATACAAGCTTCATACCTATTTATTTATGTATCTGTTTTCTACCAGACTGAACATTGACATTAATTCGTTATAAAGGAAAACCGCACTTGCATGATTATGTCAGACTGCCGGCCCCGAGATATCAGCCCCCAGAGGAAAACTTAAATAGACGTAAAATGGAAGTTTTTAAACTAATTATTGTTAATAATAAATGCTGGCCAAATGCGAATGGACTTGTACATGAAGACTTTATGTATGTATGTTGTATGTAAACTCTATTGTACAAAAAAAAATAAAAAAAAAAAACACAATTGACAAACTTTGAGATACTTCTTATTCTTCTTATTTGACTTTATTATTGGCATTTCAAAAATAAATGTTTCTTTCTTTATTTGTTTTTTTATTTATTATTATAGCGATTGTAGCAGCCAAATACGTTGGTATTTGGATGGTGTAGACCATCTGCGAAAATTTCGACTATACCTACTGAGCGGAAAAAAATCGGGGCCACAAATGTATGCAGTTAATTGTAATTCTCTCAATTCTGTATGTAGAGCCCTCTCATTCTGAGGGGAGGCCTGTGCCCTGCAGTGGGACGTATATAGGCTGGGATGATGATGATGATGATGTATGTAGAGTGGACCAAATTTTGTGCCTCTGAGTATATCTATTGCCATTGTTAGAACATACAGACAGACAGAGGGCGGAGGCTCAGCAATGAAGTCTCGTTGGGTAGATATCGTTTATGTACTAAGCCCTAAAAATAACCATAACACAAAAATAGATTTATAAGACCCTAAATTGTATGGATTTTTACAAAATAACTAGCTGTTATGGAAAATAGTTAACGTTCTATTTTCAGACCTACCGAATATACAAAAAAAAAACGGTCAAGCCGTTTCGGAGGAGTTTGGTTACACACGTGACCCGAAAATTTTATATATTAATTTATATTAAATTAGGTTCAATTAAATTTAATAATTTTAGTTACTTAAATGGAATCGAAGGAATGGCAAGTATCTTTATTCTAACTTGTTTAGGTATTTATCATAAATAATCCTCAATAGGTAAATAGGTATTCAGTATTATTAATATTATAAAACATAGGTACATTCTTGCCTACTCGTGCGTCTAAATATTTCTTCACGTAGGTACCTATTACGCAGAAGCTTATTGAAAGTATTTTATCTTTTTACTAAAAGTAATTACTATACAGCCCACATGAATGGACGCAAATGACCATCACGTCAATTAAGCGTCGATTTGACCAAAATTTTCTGCCCAAATCGAAGCCGCGTGAAAGCTGAGACTGCGCTTGCGCGCTTTCGCCGCGCGCGCACGTTCACGTCCAAGCACGCATAGTTTAGTTCCATGTGGGTCAACAGCGCATCCGTACTGCATTACATCACAGATTACCTGAACACACAATCAAAGTCAAAGTCAAAGTTTGTTTGTTTGTTTGTTTATACTCTTTATTGTACAAAAAGGAAAAACAAAAAGGTTACATAAACAAAAAAAAGTAAAAAAAGTAAAGTATCCTTATTCAAAGTATCTTTATTTATGGCACAGACGTAGCTGTCATAAGGTCGCGTCGCGGGTGAGCAAAATAATTGGTAATAGTTCATTGATATACAGCTCCGCAAAGTAACGCTTGATTCAATTAATTATCCTTGTTTTAGTTAGGCGGTGCGGAGAAAACCTTCTGTTATGAGAAGAATCCGACAAGAAATATTTTATTTATTAAAAAAAAAAGAAACTCAACAAGGTTTATTTTACACGTCACAAGTTGAACTACTACTACTACAATAGTGATGATGAGTAAGATATGTATGTACGTACTCTTTATACTCTTTTTTAGGGTTCCGTAGTCAACTAGGAACCCTTATAGTTTCGCCATGTCTGTCCGTCTGTCTGTCCGTGGCTCAGCTCCAGAGACCGTTAGTATTAGAAAGCTGTAATTTGGCATAAATATAAATATCAGTCACGCCGACAAAGTGGTAAAACAATAATAAATTTTTTAGGGTACCTTACCTCCTATAGACGTAAATTGGGGTGATTTTTTTCTCGACTAACCTATGGGGTTGGTATCCTTGCATAGGTTGGATAGGCTTTTAAAACTATTGGGAGTATCCAAAACGATTTTTCGATTCAGTGATCTGTTTGTGAAATATTCAAATTTAAAATGCAAACTTTCATTTAAAATCGAGTGACCCCCCAGCCCCCCTCTAAAATCTAAACTGTTTGGTGAAAAAATTTGAAATAATTCAGGATGGTAGTATAAATAAGTATATCAAATTTACTGGAGAATTATAACGGCTAATGCTTGAGAATTACTAGTAGTTTAAGAGTAAATAGCAGCCCACGGTAGGTATAAAATATACCTACACTTGGAAGATCCCGTACTTACATAATGCGAAATCCTTAGAAAAATATTACTTGATTGAACCCTATCTTGGGCATGTCCGACACGCTCTTGCCCGGTTTTTTTGTATAAAATTCCATAAATAATGTTCAATGTAGTTGGTGATAAATGTAGTGATGACAGCTTACGAATACCATTGACAGCGGAAAACCACAACTCATACAGTGACACACACGTACAATGTCTATTTGAATACTGTTCTAATTAAATTTAACGACCCCAGAGGCTGTATTGCCTAACGTTTCTGCCGCTCGCGATCGCAATCAAATGTCAGGTTTCGCATACAAAAACTGACATTTGATTGCGAAGGCGAGCGTGAAACGTTAGGCAATACGTTCTCTGTCTCATTTAATATATTTATGTATTTGACCGACCGAGTTATGCTTGATTTCTGCCAGCCAGAAGGATGTTTATCCTGAAAAAAAAACCCTATATTATTTTAAATACTAAAACATATACATGCAAATATTGCTCGTTTCATAGTCTGTAGGCTAGGCAGATATAGAACGAATTGAAAACGTTAATGCAATCAACAAAATAAGTAGGTTAAATTCAAAACATGTTATCTACTACATACCCGTAAAATAAATTTTTAATACTTAATGACAAATCAACGAAATTTAACTTTATTTTAAACTTTTGTCTTGGATAGGACTAATATTTATAATTACGTCAGCTCCCGGGACTTGTCACATTCTAATATCGTTAAAATTCGGTACTTCAACGTTTCAATTATCAAAATGAAACTTAATATTTACTAGACCATCTAAACTTACGAACTATTCAAGCCATACAAATTACCAGGAAACTACTAAGTAAAAGAAAATATGACTGTCAAGTGCTGATACCGAGTGTCACACCGTCTATATCGAGTAGTAAAACGAGACGCCAACAACATCTAGATGTGAGTAAAGAGGCCAGACATATAAATCGTAGCTTCAACTATTAACGAGCGACGTTGCCAAAGCGAACGCAATTATTTGAGCTCCGGGCTGAAAGAAACTTATTACACGTGTGCCTTTTGGAGAAAAAAAGTAATCCCATGCGAACAATACTAATTGAAGACTAAAAATGGTTTCATATTGAAACCTTGAACGTTTAATGCCCACGTTTCGTCCGGATGACACATTTTAAGTCAGGACTTCGTATTGGACTTTGGTCAATTGATTGACAGCGGATGAGTCGTAGAGTAGGTAAAGAGCTGAGACTGCCGCGTGTCAGCGGAGCTACTCCGAAATTCGAAAATAGAAGTTCGTGTCGTTCCGTCTTTCTGACGCATATACTAGTCCGCCTTTGTACAAGTATCTTAAAGTTTATCAATTGTGTTTTGTTTCTTTTCTTTTGTACAATAAAGAGTACATACATACATACTATTTAATACGAGAGTGAGAGGTACGGTACTAGACGTACTTCGATTTTCGAATTTCGTAGTAGGCACTCAGCTATCAGATGTACGAGCGAAGTTTAACGGCGACACATCGTAGTACTCGTAGAGTTTTACTGTAAAGTAGTCCGCCGATACACAAGGTCAATGACGATCACGCAACGTACAATATGTATGGGTTACATAATGAGCGTTCGCTTGCTATAAATACTATAATAAATAAAACACGCCTGAAGTACGAAGGCGGCGCCGTTCGTTTCGCTGATGAGCAAATTAGTTGTATTGAGAGAATTTTCTTTCATTTGCTTCCTGCTGGTTTTCATTGCGCCAATCTAGAGCCAATCGGACTTGTTCAATTTATTGGCTTCCGTCTATGAAACGGTGTCAAAGTTAATTAAACGAATATAATATGGCTGCACTGTAATGTTTCTCCAAAGATATTGCAAATAAAATAACCTCCAGTTAATAGATTAAATACTGGATTAAACTCGTTTGATAAAAATGATGCAATTGAACTTGATTTTTGCATATTCCAGTGAAAGTTATTTAAGAGTCCAAGTTTCTTAACAAACGTCATAATTTATGAAAATGTTCTTTTATAAAGGCGTTATTTGTAATGTTCGGATCTCCATTAACGTCACTCCGAGCCGAGTAGGTATACGGAATTGAATATGTTTTGTTATGTCAACATCTCACGCTTGACACATTTACATTCCGTAGTTCTACGTTTAAGTACTACGTCAAGCATTTCGAATTGAACTCATGTAAAATGTAGTTCTTTAATCACTAGTGCAACAATTTACGGAATACATTTGATGTGAATACTGCGCAGCATATTATCAGGTAGGTATCTGCTTGCAGAACTGATGCTGGCTAAACATTCCATACATGGTTGTATGACTGTCGTTTACATGTGGATGGTCTTTCGGCCCACTCACTCGCTTTAATAATCTTGAATATTTTATCCTTCGCTATTGCCAGCATCTAAATATTGAAAACATGATCTTAGCACTCTAGTCACGTTATGGAGTGTCAAAGAAGGAATGTACTAGATATAATGAAGTAATTTTCAATTATACTTAGGTAAGCAATTCATTGTTGCTACTTTGAAAATCTTTAGTTTCTAAAAATTAAAGAGTGTAACAGTTTAGACAATAAAATATTGTGTTGTGTGTATTTCGTTAAGTTAAGCAAGTAAGCTTTTGGTTATAAGTACATAGGCTAGTTTTTACAATCTAAACTAATATTTACACAAAATTGATTGTAGGTTTCTTTGATTGTAATGGATAAAGCCAAAAATTACTGAAAGGATCTCAAAGTTTTGTCAATTGTATTTTGTTTCTCTTATTTTGTACAATAAAGAGCTTAAACAGCGAGTAATATAGGCTTTATATTCTGTCCCTAGAAACTTGTAAAAAATGTATGTGGTAATTGAAAATACTTATAGCACGACTATTTTTTTTCTTCTTTGCAAGTTCGATGACGAGGACGTATCTGTATATCGTAAATTAATATCGTCGATATTTTAACTATAGATATTTTAATTTTCGGTATTCAGATACGTGCCCTCGATGGCACAAAAGTTAGTTGTGTTGTTGTTGTTGTTGTCCTATGGTACCCCAGTGGTACAATGGGCCTTCGTAAGACGTCGCCATCAGCTCCTGTCAAAGTTAGTTGTGGTTAAGTACCTATAATTAGATAAATATGTTCCTGGAACATCTTCTACTTGATACTTATGTTATTGTATGATATATTATCTTTTGGTAATCCTTAATGAATAAATAAATAAAAACTCGCCACTCGCGATGGTTGTAGTCCACCTACTGGAGGCCTGCCAACGCTTTTGTCTTCGGGTTCGCGGTCACCACTCCTCAACGATTTCAACAACTTATCTCTAATACTCATAAACTCAGTAGTTTAGCTTTCATACTCAAGTTCCTCTAGGTATAGCTTGATGACATCAAACCAAAAAGTATTCATGAAAAACCCGATCTCATAGAGCCCACTTGTCCCGCCCCCGTCGTCCGTGAACCCTGCGCAAGAGCACGTAAACTGTGACATTTTACTGACGACGCGTCTATGCGCCTGACATTTGCTGCACCAACCTTGCGTTAAACTTGCCTTAGCGGGGTTACCTGCTCTATAAAATGTTTGTTTTATTACCACTAAACATTCGCATTTAGATCCGTGCTAGGAATCGGATGCTAATATTTTTCAAGGTTATGGCGATCTTATTTAAAATATAGTCAATCCTGGTGTATTTGCATTTATTTAATTTTTGCTGACTCTAAGGTGCTCGATCAATCATTTCTAACTCGTTAGCATCGCGACCCGCAATGTCATACTACCTTATGTAGGTACTTATGTTTAATTTTATTGGAATGATGTAAACAGAAACTATTTATAAGTTAGTCTTTGCAATGACTGTAAAGCTGGGATTTTTAACTTATTGTAAAATTACACAAAAAAAAATTCCGTTGCAAAATTACACAGTACATGCTTACTTAATACTATTCCTGTTCCGGAATATACTCTTGCTTAGTTTTGAGCACTTGTTCCCATTCCCACGTGGGCAATTTATAAAACATGTGTTTGCTTAATCAATGGCAATTAAATTTCACATAGAAATATCAGAAACTTAGCTCGGATAAGATCGCCATTACGTCACGACTTAGGGACTCGGTTGTAAAGTTCAATAAAACCATGGTCTATGCCACGATATTCTTAAGTAGCTTGTAAAATAATGTTATTATTAAAGTCCTAAAGTAATTTATTTTATAACTTGTAGTCAACATGTATATCCTCCGTAATTACGCTGCATCTTATTTTATTTGATAAAGATAAAAAAAGATCAAAATATTTTATTTGCTTAAACGTGAGTAATAATTAAATACAGTTGGTACACATAAAAAAGAAAAGAAATCCTACATGTTCTACCTTACGGCGTACAAATTGTTTATTGCAGTAAGTGCTAATGCAAATGAAAAATAAAAGAATTCCATACAATAATACAACCCTGAATCTACAAAACAAAAACCTATTAAAATGTCAAAGTGATATTAATGCCCATTTCACAAAAAATAATAAGAATTCCATACAATGCTATACTATCCTGAATCTTCAAAACAAAACCTACTTATTAAGATAAATGTCAAAAGTGATAATAATGGCCATTTCATAAAAAAATATGATTTTGAGTGCATCATTACGCTGTAAAAAAATTGTTACAGCGTTCTTGTAAATACAAGCAATCAAAAAGTTATTTCATCACACTTGGTCATAAACAGTGTCGTAACATGCAGGCTACCTTGGTTGCAACCCCCCACATAAAACCCTCGACCTTAATGTGCTCGTCATGAAACCCGTGGTCGGTAAATGAGTCATTGTCCGTACTAATTTTGTTGTCATGAAGCCCAAGGTCGGTAAATGAGTTTGTTACTGCACTGCATGGCGTGCTGCTCGTGCTGGCGTGCTGGTCGGGCACATGCTGCGGATGCCCATGGAGCGGAGCTGGCGTTGCTAAGAGCGTGTTCAGCGGTATCGACAATTTCTGAAAAAATATTGGTTTTTCTTTTATAAATATACAATTTTACTCGCAAATGTGATGAAAAACATTGTATGTCGCACGGGCGGTACTAGAATTACGAACATCGACTCATTAAAGCTCTCAGTCTTCGACTTCGGGATTCTAATAGAATCTCATTCGTAATTCCTCATTTACCGCCCTTAAGACACAATGTACTATTTATTACACGGTTAATAACGAATATCAATACCGTTGCTGCGTCCACAGTGCAGCGTAGTACGATAGTATATTTGGTACGGTTCGTTCACCGTGGCGGTACGGGCTAGTGCAGATGCGTTTATCGCGTTTATTTTCTCGCTTTGCTCTTTATGAAGAACTGACGCACTCGCAATGAGAGGTCGTTGAACTCAGCTGCAAGCGTCGTCTGCGCAGGTCGATCGACGTGACGAATGCAACCTTGCCGAGTCGCTGATGCGGATCAATTTTTTCTAACTGCATGGCAATGCCTTAACTAGCTCGATCGAAGATAATTGTTTACTAGTTTATTTATATTCAGTCGCTTATTGTTAACCTAACCGGGTTTATAAAAGAACACGTAACTGAATATCGAGTCGCGTCTTCTCAATGCCAGCAGGTTATTGAAGTCATGTTTTGAGCACTACGTTTTTATAATTACCTAGTCTCAATAAACAAAAGTCTTTCAGGGATTGCATTTTAATACTTTTATTGTTCAAGAAAGTTAAACTCAACATAATTCTGTTGCGTTTATTTTCACCCATTTTTACTTTTTATCGGCATAGGCGTCGCATAATTAGATAATTTTACAATCTTGAAGTTGAATTGGCGCATAGTTCGATATATTCGCTAAACTCGTACACTTAGGATATTGTGTTGACCAAAACAAACAAGGAGCTTGTGGCAAAGTCGTCAGGTGATCGTCGTGCCCTGTTTCCCACAGTGGGTGGCCGTACCCCCCCTGACGCCACGTGGACTCAACAAGTGTACTGAACCACGCATGCGTACTACCCCACTAAATTCCCGTTCGTACTTTTCCACTAAGTGATATTTTATGTCCGAGCGATTGTCTGCGAATCTCATTTTGAATTTTAAATTCCGTAATGTTCGGCAGCCATCGGGTTTAAGTTGATTCTGTTTTGGTCGTTGTCTATGGTTAAAACTTCAAAGAGTTTCTTGTTTCGTGTACCTACTTACATAAGATTATCCGTTGCTAACGAAATCTCGGCGGGGTGGTTATCGGATAAAATTCCTACGGGATTTTCCTTTTCTACCTTGACCTAATTTTTGATAATCATAGTACTTAAGTATCTGCTTTTTTTGTACAGTTAGTTTCTTTCGTTCTTATTTACGAATTTACGATGATAAAGTAATTTTATGCCCATTGTACGCGGTTTAAATCTCTCCGAAATTTGTAATTCCATTGTATACAAATAAGTACAAAACCGGCCAAGAGCGTGTCGGACACGCCCAAGATAGGGTTCCGTAGCCATTACGAAAACTTACGTCCTTTGGTTTTTGCAGTGCAGTTTTTCGGCAATTACTCAAAAACGGTATATCCGATCATGTTTAAACCAATTTTCGTTGAACACAATTTTTGCTAATTTGGGTGCGATTTCTTCCGGAAATCTTCACTTAATCAAAAAAGGTTTTGAGAAACCTTAATATCTTTTCAAAAGAGCTGTCGAACTATGTGACGTTGATGCGAATTAAAAAGTTTTTTTTTTTAATTTCTGTTACGTGTATGGATTGCCCCCCCCCTATAAATATTATTTTTGTAATTTAACTACAAAACTAAATAGTGGCTTTGACAATACATCTGTTCTCCAAACTTCATTGATATACATCTTGTAGTTTTCGAATAAAATGCCTGTGACATACGGACGGACGGACGGACAGAGAGAGAGACAGACAGACGGACTTGACGAAACTATAAGGGTTCCGTTTTTGCCATTTTGGCTCCGGAACCCTAAAAACGTACGTACCTACCTAATTATACCGTAACATTATCGAAGCTTATAAAATACATTAAAATGATATTTTTTAGCCAATTGGTTTCGGAGTCCTTCTTTTATATGTATGTTGTGAAGGTGCTCGTATTGTGTAAAGGTCTCCTGGAACATTCAATGAAAAGATTTATACACGTGTAAAGTATTAAACGTTATACTCTTATACTATCGTAGGTACAGCTGTTTATTTAATATGTTAAAAATGTTAAAATAATTCCATATTTTTAATACACAGAAACAATGCTTTTCACATATTACCTATAGTTTCTATAGTTTGTCATGCCGACTATACGTCACACATGTGGTTTATCATTATGATACAAAAACAAGATTAGTGACCGGTGTTTTCAAATATTGCTCGTACATAGTACTTACCTACCTATATATATGTAGGGCAGCCTTGAATGTTGAATTACGTAAAGACTGACTTGTATTTTGAGATAATCGTATCTTGAAACATAAGTTGGGTGAAGTACAACTTTCCGCGCAATGGAGAAGCAAATAAATAACGTAAGTCATTAATCCGTGACGTCATAAACTTTGATAATACACATTTAATATCTAGTCTCGAATCATGTTCTTAACATCCGTAGAAACTACTAGCTGTTGGCCGTGATTTCGTCAGTCAAGAATTCGTTTATCGCTATCCCGTAGGAACTATGTAAGTAATTTTCCGGGATAAAAATTAGCCTATCTCCTTCCTAGGGTCTTAAATAATTTTCTCCATACCAAGTTTCATCTAAATCGGTTCAGCGGTATAAGCGTGAAAAGCTAACAGACAGACAGACAGAGTGACTTTCATATTTGTAATATTGGTGTGGCTGTATCATTAAATTGTTCGAATCGACGACGTTAAATTACAAATGACAGCAAAAACACTACTTTGTTTTAACGGAAGTTACAAAAACTACTTTCGTATGTGACTAAGCATTAGGATATCTTATTATCACTATTAATTTGAATTCTGAATCCAGCAACTCCAAGCGATATTAATCAAAATAGGGTAAAAGCTCGTAAAGGCCGACACCGCGCTTTAATTGAGATCAAAGCGTCAAAAGCTCAGCGAATGTCACAGATAGGGGGCCGCAATTACGCTACGATTACGCAACGGAGCGTAAACGCCGCGTAATTAAGATCCTCGAACGCTTGCGTGGCGTAAGAATTACCCCGCGTAAATGTAATCGGGGAAATCTTTATTCGATTCGGGGTGCGATTGACTTGGATGGACTTTAGAATCTTGTACGATACTACATGATATTACTAATGTCTGCAATCTCATCTTATCTGCAACTTTTCGCTTATTGATAAGAGATTTTTATTTAATTGTAAAAAATAACTCACTGAAAAAATACAAATAAAAAATAAAACGAAAAGTATTGTAAATATTAATAAAAAATCTAGTTTGCAAAAAAAAATGCTTGGTATACACGAGCTTAGTAGCTAATGTTTAGTACTTGTTACCTTACACTTGTCAGATGTGTGTATATTACATAAGTGCTTATTATTAGTGCAAGTGCGAGTGAATAGAATCCGGTCCTGTTTACTAAGCAACAAGTGCCTACCCCCATCTAAAAATCTACTAATACTTGTCACTTGTCGGGTATTGTGAACAGTCATGTCAACTGAAAAGTGCCTTAAAAAAAATTCTTAAAACGTGTCGGCGGCGGTAATCCATGGCGAATTCTTTAACTACTAATACCATTCTCTGACACCAATGTGTAGACGGCTACTTGTCACTCTGCACAAAAGTTCCTGATCACTTACACTAATGTCAAGTACTAAGCCCGTGTAAACCTAGCATTATTCTCCCATCGATAAGAAGGTAATGGAAGCACTACGCACTACGTCTAAAAAATTCCGTCGCAGACGCCTTGACCCAATTGTGTACAGCGAATTCCATCCTCTGTCTGACCCTTAGCCTCCTCTACGTTTTAGAAAACGATGTAAATAAAATGAGCTGTTCATTATTAAAGTGTAGAAGGCTATTTTAGTAACAGCTTACGATTGAAATACTAGGAAACAGGTGTACCTGCTCGATGTTTACGATAACAAACGGAATCTTACAACCTTGAGGCATCTTTTAAGCAAGCGTGAACATTGTCTACATCGCGATTCGAAGCGTTTGATGTTACATAATGATATAGAAAGACAATTCCCAGGCATCTAAAATCACAAGCAAATATCCGCAAGTCCCAATTATTTAGCGTTACGCGTTGTAAAGTTATTTAATCTGCAGACAGAGTGGGCGGAAAATAATGTTTGTAAACATCGTCCGTACACGAGTTTGTAATCTTTAACATAAATAAACATCACAAGTATATATACCTACCTCCTGTTTACCGCTTATTAAAGATTATAATTTACAATTTTCTTATATAACGTGTTTGAAATCCATGTGAAGTTGGCGGGTGCTACGGCCTCGAATGTTGCTTTGATAACGTTGAACCTTCCAATAAGAAGTGTATAAACTGGGGCTTCGCAACGTTTTTATTGATATTCAAATAAAAATCATAATTTTTATTGGTTATAATTCTGCAGTAAACTCTTTTTGTTACCTTTTTGATATACATTTTTTTAAAACAGTCCCTTAGTCGCCTTTTACGAAACACACCGGAAGAGATGGTTCCATCCTATTCTAAAACCGGGCACAGTACCTACGGGCTCATCTACCTACTACGACATTGTTTTGCCAATCACAATTTTAATTTCTTTCAAAAATATGTTTGAGCATCTAAGTCTTAGCCTTTTAAAGCTTTTTAAAAAAGGATCAAAAATATTACACTGTTAAAAAAATCCTCTGTATTTGCAGACGCTTTAAAATGCTTTATTGCAAAATCCTTTCCCTCTCACGCGAGTCGGACTTAGGGTGATGGTAACAGTCATGGACTTGAACCAATAATTGTTTTTTTCCTCTAACCCAGATTTAAAGAAACAGACCCTACGTTTTTTAAACTATATTCTATTTGTTCTACGTGATTCAAATGACAGATGCCAAATTGACGGAACTAGAGTCTCTCCTACTGTTACGCAAACTATCGATACTTTTGGATGTACCTAGTTCTAAAAGTGGCAATAGCATTATTTGTTGGTTAAACGTTACGCTGTCAAACTGAAAGTCTTATTTGAATTTTAAAATATAATTTATTCAACACTTGGAGTGTCACTTTCCGACTGACGAACAATATTGCAAATTATTAATACTTCGTTTATTTTACCGCTTTTATTTTTACCGATAACCCTCACCTCTAGCAATTGCGGCCTATTGAAACAACATTGTAAGAGCGTTCTTTAAATAAATTATGTTAATAAATATAACACAGTGCCTACGCAGTAACTTAACAATTTGTTAGCAAATTTGAGTTCAAATATTCGAACAATCAGCAGTTTTAATGTGATTTAATTTTTTCAAGCATTATATCTCTGTTGGAAAAAAATAAAATTTGTCACCTACGTCCTCACAAAGTTACATAATCATCATGTGTCATTTGAATCATCATACAACAAACAGAAATATATGGGCGGTGTTGATCTCTTACCATCACGAGACCCCCTTGCTCGTTTGCCATCTAGTCGAATAAAAAAAATAAAAAAATAGAATATAATAACACTTAAATTTAGATATCTGATGAACATAACTAGTAAAGTTCATGCATGCTCACCATGCATGTAAAAGGCATTGAATCCTTATTGTCCATTACTGGGTAGGTACTTCTGTGTTTAAAATGTCAATGATTGGTGCCGTCACCCTATTGTGTATTATTTCGGTACGGACGACCGCGAATGTTTGGCGGACACAAGCAGACACCCAGACCAGTGTTGTTTACTAACAGAGCCGTAGAGTTAAGGGCTGAGTCAGACCGTTTCCTATATAAATACAGTTATTTTTGGCGTAAAAGATAAGATTCGTTTGCGTTATCAAACTACTAATGTGTATGTATAGGTACACGTTGAGGAAACTGAATCACGGATCAGGGTGGAAACTTTTTATAATTTCACTATGATTTCTGTGGGATTAACATGACGTAAGTAGCAGTTTCCATCCTGGTACGCAATTCAGTTTCTTCGACTGTATGTCATACAATTTGTCTTAAAGTTCATCATATCATCATATCAGCCGTAGGACGTCCACTGTTGGACATAACCCCTCCCCCCCACCCCCCGTACACCTCCAGTTGCCTCGGTTGAAAGCGGCTTGCAACCACCGTGAATCCGCTACTTTAAAAAGAGGCCATATTGCCTAACGTTTCTGATGCTTGCGATCGCAATCAAATGACAGATTTCGCATACAAAAACTGTCATTTGATTGCGATTGCGAGCTTCAGAATCGTTAGGCAATACGGCCTCTGGTCATCCGTCCATCTCGTTGGTGGACATCCTATGCTGCGCTTGCCGATCCGCGGTCTCCACTCGAGAAGTTTTTAGCAGGGGTTGGACACTCCGCAGTTTACATACGTTCGGCCGGCGCACCTCTTCAACAGGTGGGTGCCATGGCAGTGGGTTGCCGCTAGGCTCGTTCGCACGTGTTTTATTATATGTTTTTCTATTAAATATCTTTTATAAGGAAAAAACATCAATTTGCTCTCAAGACATCTTTTATTAATATAGATACGATACAAAATGCTCCACACAAAAACCACCACCTTAAACAGATAAGATATAAAACGGTCCATACACAAATCCCAACATGCGTGATTTGTATAGGTAGTTTAGGGTTGCCATATGTGTGGGGAATCATACCGGGACATTTAAAGAAAAAGTACTAAAGGTAGAAACAAAGGCACTAACTAAAATAATAACTAACTTGAAAGGTTTAGTCCTTACCTAAATACAAAACAACTTTTAACACAGTCATTTATGCCAGCAACCCGCCAGTCGGGTTCTCTTTTCGTAGACCCTTTTCGCTACAAAGCGGAAAATGCACGTTATCGGCTACGTTATAGCCTAGCTAGTTAGTCGTGTTTTTGTAGGTATATTATTATTTACCAAGTCCAGCCCCCTACTAAATAACTATGATTTTTAAACCGGGACAATTTGCTTATCGGCCGGGACGCCGGCACGCCATGCTTCAAACCGGGACATGTCCCGGCGTACCGGGACGTATGGCAACCCTAACCTAGTTAAGTACTTGTTTAATTTTGCAACAATGGCTTCGAAACGACATAATCTGTTTAAGGTATATTGTAGTGTTTACGGATGTATTAATAAAAAGAAGGTACAGGAATCGGAATTATCATTTTTCAGAATTCCAAGAGATATTGAAAGGTGAAGCCATTTTCTTGTATTTAATTTAAACCATCATTATAGTTAAATACTCTGTAAGTGTAGTAGGTGCATAGGGGCGTCTAATCTAACCAGGTATTTAATACATTTTCGTATTGTTCACAATCAAAGTCGATTCCTTTTTCATTTAATACCGTTTAATTCACCTAAAAGTAAACACTTTGGACTAATTTAAAACAAATAACAATTGCCTAAGTAACTAAGTTTGCTCAAATGTTTGTTTATAAGTGATGGTGATGATGATGATGTCCTCCATGTCGTGTCCGACAAAGGCGAAGCTTTAGGCTTGTTAATTATGTGCCCGAATATGACTGGCAAAGCCAAACTTAGTCTTACAGCTCCTATTACAGGGCGCACAATGTAATTGACAAATATCATTATACGTGTAAGTGTAGGAAAGTCTCGGGCGGGTCTTTATAATAATACGTTTGGCATCCAGGTGTTCCAAGCGATGCGTCTCAAAATTTGCAACGCGCCCCAACTCTCCCCCACATCTTCCCAATTCTCGCATGGGATGTTACATGCGGTAAGGTGGCGCTTAAGGACGTCCCTGTAACGCAAGAACTGGCCTCCCGGGTTCGCTTTCCTTCTTTTAATTGCGAGTATAAGACGGCCTTAGGGAGTCTACCATCGTGCTAAAACAAGTGGCACGCGGTGCTAGCCCCGACCCGACTTCGATATATTTAGATGGGAATACATTAGAGGAAGTATCATCATTTCGGTACCTGGGCAGCTTCATCCGTGACGACAATCGGCGACTCGAGACTGAAATTTCCTCTCGAATTGCTAAGGCGGCGTCATCTTTTGAATCGCTTCGTGGTAGAGTTTGGGACTCGCATGACCTCTGCTTACGCACGAAAATATCTGTGTATAAAGCGATCATTCTCCCAATCTAACTATATGCCGCAGAAACTTGGTGCCTTTATAGAAGTGACATAAAGCGTCTCGATGCCTTTCCTATGAAGTGCCTAAGATCTATACTTCGCATTAAGTGGCAGGACCGAGTCCCAAACACAGAAATCCTCAGGCGAACCAATCTCAATGGCATTGTTTATAAGTAAGTAGGTATACACAAAAATTCTGTTAAGGGGCTCCTAGGCGGGCCATATTTACACTGCAATATGTGGCCGGCAACTATTGGTGTCCCTGTCTAACATGTGAGTAAGAGAGGGACACCAATATTTGCCGGCCACAAATTGCAGTGAAAATATGGCCCGTCTAGGAGCCCCTTTACAACAGCGTGCAACGGCAAGCGGCGGCCGGTCGTTCTCTTTACTTCTCTAATTTCTTAAGTCCCTGGCTAGTAATAGTTTCGTATGTTTGTAGTTATGTAGTGATAAAAAAAAATAATTGGTTGGTCAGAAATAATATTAAGACATGGTTTCGCCAATACGGAAATCTGTAGTAGCCAAAAGTAGTAGGTAAATAAGTAGGTTATCATTGTCGTACTTTATTGTCATGTACATAGGTTAAAGTCATCATCATCATCATCATCATGTCAGCCGAAAGACGTCCACTGCTGGACATAGGCCAAAGTATATTAAAGTAGTAGGTAGGTTAAAGTATATATACTTATTTATTAAAGGTGATGATGATGATGATGATGTGATCCTGTTATCCTTCACTAGGGACATAGGGCTCGTAGAAGAGTTTTCCATTTGGCTCGATCTTGCGCGGCTTCTTCCAGCTCTTCCCAGCCGAGACCAATTGAGCCAGCCTCCTTCTTAACTGATCGCCTCCACGTTATTAAAGGTAGTTTATTGAATTCATATTAATGTCGGCGGCCGATCGTAAAATCCGCCAGATCACGAAATTCCTAGGCATATCATGAAACGCCGCCATTTCATGATATGCCTAAAAGTTGGCCAGGCATATCACGATGTTCCTGAGAAATAATACGGCAGATCGATTACAGCAACGCTTTCGTCGATATTCCTGGCTCTATACCGGGCACATCGTAAAATAGTTTCCTTTTTGGCCACTGGTGACGATGCGTATGCAATGGCGGCCGTGACCAGCTGACCGGCCGTGTTTGTTTACCGCGTAAAAAATGTCAGCGTCACAGCAAAATGATCTTTGAACCGAAAATAGTGATTGAATTCAAAATTGAAGTGCAAAAGAAACCTTTGAACATCAGCTCCATTATTTTTATGTGAATCAAACGGATTCTGTGCACAATGTGAAAAAACCATGGACGTCTGCCCGTATTTTAGAGGTTAGTATTTTGTTGTAAATCGATTAGAGCAACGCATTCGTCGATATTCTTAGCTCTATACCGGGCACATCGAGATATGCCGAAAAGAAGAAAAATTTAGGTACGACGAGCGAAGCGAGGAGTGGTTAGTATTAATTGTGATTACGACGCACGAGCGGAGCGAGCGAAGCGAGCGTGCCGCGGCAGCGGCCGGCGAAGTGCCTGAACCGATATGGCGGCGTTTCATGATAAGCCTAGGAATTTTATGATCTGCCTAAACTGGCCAAATCATGAAGTGGCGGCGTTTCATGATTTGCCTAGGAATTTAATGATCTGCCTAAACGTCACTACGCAAATCGTTAAACGGTGAGTTTTGAACGATATGGCGGATGTCCCTTAGCCAATTCATGAAATGGCGGCATTTCACGATATGCCTAGGAATTTCGTGATCTGGCGGATTTTACGATCGGCCGCCGACATTAATATCCGCACTGTTATCTTTATACATCGGCGAGTGGGAACCCTGTGCTCTTATTGGCGCTTGGTGCAACAGTGCCTTGAGTCAACGGTGCCCAACAGAATTTGAACGCTCGTGTAACACATATGATATAAGTTTCAATTTCGCGTGCACGTGCAAGTCATAAGAGTGCGGAACGATTTATACCTAAACTTGACTTTTGTTCGAGAGAGTCCCTTCTGTACGGTAGTACTATTAGTTATTCTGCGCTTTTAGCCCCAATGCCATCTGATCTCCGTGCTATATTGGCCTGCCCATTGCCGTCTTAAAGTTAATCAAGAATGTTTCAGCAGGTAGATTAAAGGGCATCACACACAGAGAACGGGTGCAGGTCGTGCGCGGGCCCGCGATGGCCGTATTTGCGTGGCGGTATATGGACGCCTTCACACAGAACGCGGGCGCGGGTCAGGTCGTGCGCGGGCCCGCGCCCGTCGCTCTTCGTCACAAACAGCGCGCGGGCCGAGCGCAGAGTTACCAACTCTATAAAATATGTATCCCTAACCTTATGTTAAAAACCCCTAAAATTGCTATAATTAATTGGAAATCCCCCTAAAACATGTTAGTATAGGTAGTGCCACAAGAGTTGAAGTTAATGATTACACACACACACAGCTACATGTCGTGTAATGACATCAGACCAATGATCGAAGTGTACCGCGTCAAAAGCGTCACAAAATTTTTAATCAAACACTTCGATGAAAAATAGATGATAGGAGTAGACACAATGTATTATATGATATGATAAGAGTCCAGATTTATGCGGACAGTATATATTCTGTGTAAAATTTTAATTTTGCAACCATTATCTTTAAGATAACAGAAAAGGGAAAACTTTTAAAAGTAATACGGATCCTACAAAGGGTGTTAAATATACTGAGAGTACCAGACAAAGAACCCTAAAAGCTACTAACATTTATTTAAAGGTAAAAACTTGACCGTTATCAGTGTACTGGCCCTCAATTATAAGCTTTCACAAAGCTCAGTCGAATGATGTGTTCGCGTGAGCAGCGTCGATCAACACCAAATTATCGATAGATATCGCACCTTAAATTGTCCAATGGATACTTCTGATTGGACGTTAATATTGACAGGAATATTACAACTAATTTTCTGTTTACATTACAACCTATATTATTGTAGAGTATGTTTATGAACTGACCAATTTGTGATTTATTTATTATTCACGTGTTGAAAGTAGTTTTATTTTCAAGTTGTTTTGAATTACAATTTCTGTAGTCAATCATAAATTGTTACTTCAGGATAATGCACCAAAGCATTAGATGTGGATCGATAAAATGGCATTTACCTACCTATATCTATATTTCATTGTCAACATACAAATCATGAATACGAAAAGATGCTTTAGATTTCATTAATTGGATTGATATTACATGATTATTAATATAATAAAACTTATTATACCAATAGAAAATGCGAAATAGATATTAAATAAAGGATAAAAGTGTTGCCAGAAGTAAACGTAAACTTATCTATCAGGAACGATTATAGAAGAATAAGCGAAGTAAGCAATTTTTCTTTCTCCGCTTTCAACAGTCATTTTAAAATCAAATTAAGTCGGAATCAGAAAAACATAAAAGAAAAACGTCGAAATATTATCGTTTTTTTTTCATTTATCAAAAACTGCCTTAAGATCAGAGGCTTTGTAAACGCCATCAATAGATGGTGCTGTGCTGACACCTGTCACGCAGCATTAACCGGTCCTGATGCTAATGGGTGACAGTAAGCGAAGCGATGCAAGAAATAGAATTTTGGAAGAAATTAGTTCCTTGGAATATACGCAGTTTTGTTTATTGTTGAACTTTTTTTTTGGTTGAGTCGCCTCGAGGACCAAAGGCACTAGTTCCTTTTTTATATTTTGAAACTTAGATTTAATTGACAATGCCAGTCGATATTCAAAGACATCGCCGTGGTGGCCTAATGGTTTGACCTATCGCCTCTCAAGCAGAGGGTCGTGGGTTCAAACCCCGGCTCGCACCTCTGAGTTTTTCGAAATTCATGTGCGGAATTACATTTGAAATTTACCACGAGCTATGCGGTGAAGAAAAACATCGTGAGGAAACCTGCACAAACCTGCGAAGCAATTCAATGGTGCGTGTGAAGTTCCCAATCCGCACTGGGCCTGCGTGGGAACTATGGCCCAAGCCCTCTTGTTCTGAGAGGAGGCCTGTGCCCAGCAGTGGGACGTATATAGGCTGGGATGATGATGATGATGATGATTCAAAGACATTAGTAGGTCTGTATTAATAGTAGCGTCAAAAATGGTTTTATTTTATTTAAGGTAAACGCCCGAGTGCTCGACACGCTAATGCCCAATAGACGACACCCTGCTGTCATCTGTCTGTATTGCTAATGATATAAGATTAAAGACGCCAACCATTGGGACAGTGACGAGCACTCGTACGTTTATTTACCTTATTGGTAGGTTTCTTATACGGTCACTTTGTCACTATTATACTTACTCGTAAATAATTTTAACAAAAAAAACCACCGAACTTGTCTTAGGAACGGTATTTTTTTTTTCAAATTGAATAAATAAATAACGGAATTCTGAAGTAAGAAACAAAAAATAGAACCGCATTGAGAACTTGCTCCCTTTTTGAATTTTTAAAAAAATATTCTCACACGGGCCATCACAATCAACAAAGCTAAAATTAAAAATGTTTATTATTTAGAGCTTTATTATCAGATTGAGCAAATCTACCTTTTATGAAAATTATTATATTTAGCTTTCGAGATATTGACACTTTTATATCGACATAATCGACAATTTTAATTAAAAAAAAAAACAATTTTACCCAGTTCCGAGAAATGGGTCTATTGTGTGTGGTATGACAACAATAGTATCATCGTCGTTTCCCTATACTCCAATAATGTGTATGGTGTACATTAACATCACATTAGTATTGATATATTTATCTAGCCGTTATTTGCACTAGCCGTCCGTGTGACATTGGCTTTATTTATACTTGTAATAGTCACGACGATCTCACGTCATTAATTGTTTACAAACACTGCCTAATCTTCCCTGTAATATAAAAATAAATGGAAAAATAGAAACCACCCGACATTGCAGGGTTGACAGTGGATTGCGTGAGAAAGTTGAATTTGTCATTTATTATTTCAATTGTTCAATATTAACAACATTCTATGAAACAGTTTCTGATAACGCGTGTTATAAGTGTTATAACTTGTTTTTGTTATACTTACTTAAAATAACCTACCTATTTTTTATTATAAATTTAAGTGCGAATGATTTGCACTTAAACAATTAAATAAAAATAACTTAAGCGTGGTTTTTAGAGTAAGCTTACCTTTTAGTTCTTGTTAACTTTTTTATACCTACCAACAAAAATAACTAGCTAAACCCGCAGCTTTTCTGCCGTTGAAGATCAAAAGCCGACTAGTTTTAGGATAGGTCCCGAGGGAATTTTGGAAAATCTTTTTTTAAGTACACCACTATCACCCTCAAGGAATACGGGCGAAGACCAAAAAGTTTCACGCTGTTAAAGCTGCATTAGCAGGTAGTTAAAATTACCATTAACATTTTCCATTGTGATACGAAAATTAATCATACATTTGTATGGATAATTTTCGTGTCACATTGGAAAATCTTAATAGTATTTATAAATACCTGCTAATGCAGCTTTAAAAGATGTGCAACTTTTTGGTCTTCACCCATACATCTCTCAAAAATACTAGATCCAGTAGTTTACACTGCGCTGTCAGTAAATCAAACAGTCTCGTTAACGTTTATATGTATAGATTTGTCCATGGCCACAACCTTTGATAATTACATACGTACTAAAAAATAAAAATAACAAACAAAAGTTAAAAATACATTAAAAAATTCTCTAAATTTCAGTAGGCTCTTACTCGGTTTTTTTCCAGCGTGTACTTTGTCCGTTAAGTTGTAGCTCATGCCAACTGTACAGCAGTGATAAAAACTGATAAACCATACCTATAGGCTACAAATACACGTGTGGATGATTTAACGTCAAGGCACAATGAAAATTACGTTTTGATTGTACTGTAAATGCTGTAATCAGAGTGCACTGAAAATATTACATTAATGACGTCAAACAAACAAAGAAATACTTATCTAATCGTCACATGGTCATCTTATCTATTAACTTTGAAACTTTGAAATGAAATGATATTTGAATATTTATTTTCCAAGGGTACTTATCAAGTAAATTACTGTTTTTTTAATGTAGAGTCGTAACAATTTTCTAAATTCAAATACTGAACGCAGCAAGTAGGTTTTTTTAGCTAATTTAGTTACATAACAGCCAGTCGGAATGTTAGCCGCGTTATAGGAACTGAAGTGAAGTCCGAATTCGTAATTCGGAACCTTGTAGAGCTCGTCGGAGCGGCAACGCTGCATGCTGCGAGACGGAGAGGGCCGCCGCGAGTGTTAGAGAGTAACAGAGAGGGGAGCACCAAGGGGGGCAGATAGCAACAGGCGCCGCGGCCACGTGCTACTCGGCCTTGCCACTGCCGTGGAAGCTTCGCGCCTTTTTTAGATAACAACCTCTAATGACTTACACTAAACCATCAGCCACGTAACAATCGATAGCTTGAATAACGTTTATCATAGCCTGGCCATGATCGCTATCCGGGGATATGACCTGTGGGGCAATGATTGATGCATAATTTATTTCAAGATATCACCACTTTGATAGAACACTGAACTTATGATGTAGTCTTAAACATCGGAGCTATCTACGTGGTTGAAATATCTGGACATGACATGCAATTGACAATATACGATCGTGTTCAGATATTGAGCACTTATGTTTATGATAGCTGACAATTCTGCACAATTACACTTAATCTGGCATCACCACACTGAGAGTCTCATGTCCAGAGTGAGAAAGTTAATCTGGGTTTTCACAAATCTCAGAAATGTAGCTACAAAGTCTGTGATAAAGCAAATCTATATTTGTCTTGCTGAATCTATCTTAATGTATTGCATGCATCCCTGTTTGGGGTGGTGCCACGAAAAACAAGTTCCTCGAACTGGAAAGAGCGCAAAGGGCTCTGCTCACAGTTATTAATTTTTATTTAAGCCTTAGATTCCCCAAAACTGAATTGTATAAAATTGCTGAAGTTCTATCTGTAAGAAAGCTCTATATTTTAAATCTTACGCTTAAAACACATAAACATACTGTCCACCAGTCAGAAACAATTTCTAGTCGACGAGGACCACAAGTCCAAAAACTAAATAATTAAAACTCCTCATGTGAAAACGGCTTATTCAAAACGACAACAAATAGCACAATCGGCGAAACTATACAATCTCAAAAATAACCATATAAATATTTATCCCTGTACATGCCATGAAGTCAAAACTAAGCTACTGGATTTCGGAAACTTATTATAACATAGAAAACTTACTGTTAAACAACACAACATATATAACTAAGACACACTCAACTCACATGCACTCATCATGTTTATAATTTGTTTGTGTAAATTCAACTCTTTCTATTCTACCATTACTTAAACCATTATGTTATTGAACTCCTATTTTTATAATAAGTTATGTAAATATCAATATCAATGTTTTTAAAGTACCTGTACACCTAAAATTATACAGTTTACTATGTTGAGGAGCGGTGTCTCTTAACAAAGGAGGCACCAACTCAGATTTTGTGTTATGTCGTTAATGAATAAACTATATACAAGGTATTAATTAAATAACTGAAAACCTCAGACACCTGTATTAAAAAACTTACTTTTGCGAAATATGTGTGAATTAAAAACAGCTACGGAGTAACGTCATAAATTAAGAGCCCTTGCACCGTTTTACTGCACATCATTATTTATTTTCATTCTTAATTATTTTAAACTGTAAGAGTTAGGCCACCAGTATCTTGGAGAAATTAATTTCATGTTGTAATGTAATAACCTGTTGAATGCGCCCTTAAACTTGATTTTAATCCCATTAACATTATAAATGCGGAAGTTTGGAAGTCTGTTTGTTTGTTACTTTATCACGCCACTGGACCGATTTAGATGGAATTTGATATACAGATGGTTTGCGTCCCGGGGAAGGACATAGGATAGTTTTATCCCGGAAATTTGCAAAGTTGCCGCGAGATAGTGAAAACCGAATTCAGGCACTTGTCCCACCGCCGACGATGAGCGAGAAGCGAGTAGAGCGAGTAACTAGAAACGAGTGGGCGAGCAGCGAAAAGCGAGTGTAGTTTTGTCGCTCGGCTGTAAGCGAGTGTTCGCGTGCGACGGGCGATTACTCGCTCCACTCGACTCGCTCGTGCGGGGCGGCCGCCAAGCTGACATCGCTGAGCAAGTATCTATAGCTCAGCGAGTTTTATAGCTCTTGTCGCTGCGACAAAAGATGTAAGAGCGAGTTCTCGCCGACAGTGTGAACAGCCAGCGATTATCTATTAATATATGTGTCTCTTTTACTCACACAGGATCTTATATCTTTTGTTCGTTTCTTGAGCGAGAAAATAGTCGATAGCCAATCGTTTCCTCGCTGGCGGGGAGACAAGAGCCTCAGCGCGGACGGAGTCGCGGGTAATGCTAGTCAATAATAAATAGACACAGAGAGGTGTTTTTGCGTTGCCTCACAAGTTCACAATACATATATTTTTTCGCTAAATTAATGTCAATCGTGATTTAAAATTGAGTTTAATTTTAGTGTAAAATCCACTGACGAAATATAAATTATTATAAATAAATAAGCCTGAAATATAATACAAAATAATGTCGCTTATTTGTTGGTTATTAACCACATTGAACACCTAATGTTCGTGATTAGGTTCTTCATTGCGTCATCAGGGAAATAGGGCATCTGGCCCGGTCGTCCCACAAGGTCAAAATTAATGATTTCCGCTACAATGTACCTATCAGTATTTCTTTAAACTATTAACGCATTTATTATATAAAATAATGTATAGAATTCAAATCGCAAATTAAGCGAATAACGAAACAACATAACTAAGCGACGAAACCTACATATTAATTTTATAACTTAATACTAAATTAAGTCTAAAAAGGCACCATATGCTAATATATAAATAGGCTGGTAGTGTAGCATTCCCTCGTTGAATGAAAATTTAATAAAGTTGCATTGGGAAATCTACAGTGGCTCATTTAGATCGGTCAGTATGGGAAAAACAGTATGGGGAAACTATAAGACATACGAAGATCTGTTTTTAGGAACCATGTCATCGATTTTAGTAACAAGAAAAACTTCATTCACACATTTAAAAAAAAACATGTAGAATCATTGTATTGTATTTAAGAAAGTGATGTCTTTAAAGATACATAAGTATTTAAAATCATAAAGATGCATAGGGATTATATTACCCTTTTAAGTTTTACTCTACCTTTCCGTTCGGGCGGCGGAGGACCATTGTGGCATTATTTAGGGAAAGACAATGATGATGGTAATGATGTGATGATGACCGAAGTACCTACCTAACCCCAAATTAAAAAATAGTAATAATTTTAAAATACATATTACCTTGACTTATTATATTACCTTATCAGTATTTGACACCGAAGTAATGATTCAAAATTTCGTCGGCCACATGTATCTACCTATACCTATACAAAATGACCGATAAAAGACGCCCGTCAAAAACTAATCATAATGGACCGTGTACTGGTGACATGAAAGTGATTGGGCGATAAGAGCTTTCTCCTAAAACCTACTGAGCGATATCATAAAACTTTCATAGGAAATTAACGCGAGCTTCGGTCAAAATGAAGTTGTTATAGAAATTTTATATGGGTGCTGTTTTACTGAGCCTCTACCGGAGTTTCCGATTTTCTGGAAAGATTCTTTTACAGTAGGTACGATTAGAAAACCCGTATTGTATTTTTCTTAGAGCAAAAAGTAACTTCAGCTATAGATCGCGAAATACCGCTTTTTAAAGGATGCCCACTAAACCACTCTGTACTTGGTGTCCGAAGAATATTCCCAAATTCTAAATTCCAAGTTTCCAACAGTCTCTATAAATATAAACTGGATTTAAGCATTGAGTTTAAACTAAGTACAAACTTAGCAGACGTTGGCGTGGTTTCAACTGGTCTCCACTTTGAATCTATAAAATACACATTGCACCGATAAATTTCGACGAACAAAAAAGGTCCCGTGCCTGACGCCGCTTTATTCATCAGATGCGTTTGGTAAGTTTTATGCATAGCAGAACGTCTGGCTATGGTTGGAGAGAGGCCAAACGAGGTATGCCTGATTGAAAGTTGACCGGGGTACTTCTGCATACGTTCGCTGTAGGGTTTGTGACGCAACTCGAGAAAGTTCGATCGCATTATTCAATTATTTTTTCTAAGTGAGACCGTCAAGTGTCTGCTAATGGTCGTTGATGAACTTGCTCGCAAAAATTGTACACTTGTGCATCTGGCTGCACTACCGATTTTGATTTGAACTGGAAAATTAAAATTAAAATAGCACCAGCAGTGGTGTAGCGGTATAGCACGTGGCACGGCATGCCGCGACCTGGGTTCGATTCCCAGTACTGGTCTTATTTTTCTGGTTTTTCTGTGCATCTATATTTCAGTTTCTATTTTCAATTTAAAATAGCAAATGTGTGACTTCATACTCGAAAATTCCTGTTTTGTTTCGTGTATGTCCTCTATTCAATTTTTGTTTTTAACTTCAGTCCATCAGTGTAACTATATTAATAAATTCTGTTTTATGACTAAATACCGTTTTCCCTACTTTTACAACTGCCGCTA
Organism: Choristoneura fumiferana; assembly: GCF_025370935.1. Lineage (NCBI taxonomy): Eukaryota > Metazoa > Arthropoda > Insecta > Lepidoptera > Tortricidae > Choristoneura > Choristoneura fumiferana. The sequence continues at coordinate 10,726,670 of NC_133475.1, read as the reverse complement.
ATTTTTATATCCATTATTATTTTTACATCGAACATTTTTCAAAATCTATACATGTAACTAAATATTTGTTTTGATTTGTTCCAGGTAATTACAAAAACTGTGACAGCGTTTGCCATAATAAGTGATTGTAATCAGGTATTTTAACAATTACACACATGACTTGACACTTTACACGGTTACAATTAACACAAAGTTACATAAATTATGTTCACGATAGCATAATTCATGAGGTGATTTCACCGAACGACGTTAATTGAGCTACTCGCTTCTACAAAATCTTTTCAGATTTATTATCTTATTTAACCTTCGGCTCGGTAGATTCACACAATATGGCTTCGACAAACCCGTGAGAGTGGACAGCTGGACATAGATTAAACGAACGCATCGATGGGACAACCCTTATCAGATAGGGTGGTTATTGCTTCACGTAATGATAACGATCGCTGGTTCATTAAAGCATACTATAGTACAGTATACATACATAATCGTAGTTCCTTTTTTTATGTTTAATTTACAGGGAAAACAGACGCGCATTTAAATGTTCCAAATGTCTACTCTAAATTTGCAGTTCGTATCATACCGCCGTATTCGTATGAAATATTTAAACTGGATTTTTATTGTATTTGCTAAAACTCAAAGTTAAAAACGTTATTTATCTAACTCCGAACTTTGCTGCAATTAAGCTGGTTACAATTAAGTAATACTGACGCAGAAATATAAATAAATCCCTTTGAAAATAACTCTTGAATCGCGACATTACTCGTAGTAACCTTGGTGATTTTCCATCTAAAAGCGACATTGAGTTTATCAGGCCAACTGGCTATTCTGACGCAGATAAAATCGATAATTAAGTCGAGCTTGACCGCAACTACTGAAATGGAATAGATACGAAGACTTCACACAGTCATTTTATACGTCAAATACGTTGTTTTATACTTTTTCTTCTAAAGTTGCCAACTCCTACCGGTGGTCAGCTATCATTAGGAGTACTCCTCCCTTACCTTATCTTGGATACTGCTGCGAACAAACGGAAATCTAATGCTCGAATTGAGCTATATTCTAGCAGCCTTATTCATAAAAAGTTAGAGCCTCCTTGAAGGCTCCTTGAAGGCCCGATGCTAAAAAACGTGATTCATAAACGTCTGTTAGCGCTAATTAGTCGATCAAGGCTCTGCTAAAGTTAGAGGACCGTAGACCCTCCTTTATCTCTCTGCTAAGTCACAAAATGGCCGCCACAAGTTTGAACAGCTGACTTTGACTAGAGCAAAAACCATAGGTAAGTACCGAAGATATTTATAGTGAAGGCAGGGCTACGCAGATTAAAAAAAAATCAGGAAAATTTATTTTCAGGAATTTGTATTTAAAAATCCTCTAAATTAGCAACAATAAATTAACAATAAATATGAAAAAAAATAAGGATGATTAACATAATTATGGCTTTTTGCACAACATAAACATGCGGATCGGAAATGGCGGGAAAACAAACATCTTGCTTTTTATTGTTTTTCCTAGTAATTTGCTGTCACTGCTGTCAATTTTTTTGTTTTAATTATCGATTAGGCCATTTTTTGTCTTTGATTTGTCAAGGTGGCCAACATAACGCGTCCAATCCGTCTATCAGCAGCTCAACAACTAGCAGACTGCTAGCAAGCGTTTATGAATCATACTTCTTGACAACCGTCTAACAAGCTTAATCAGTCTGCTAAGTAACAGACCGATCAAACCTCAATTAAGGATTTTTTATGAATAAGGCTGTAAGTTTTTCAAGCTGAGATATAAGTCTTCTAATTCTTTAATATTTTCAGCATTGAGAGCTGCAACAATTTGAAATTTTAATTTTGCATAATAATGTTATCGCGAATCGCGACCATAATAAATGGTAAGTTAAGACACTAACCTACAAGTATTTTAAAATAAAGACTTCTTAAAGAATAATTTGACTTAACGATATTAATAAACCTGATTTAAACAGGGATTATAAGGGATTAGTGCATGCATACTCGCTTGCAAATGAAGACCTCAGAAATGAAGCCTGGGATCTGAGCGCCGTTATCCCTAACGCGAAGCATGCGTTATACTAAATACATTAGTTGAATTAATCCAGTGAGGCATAGTAAAAAATTCAATTTGCCTTCACCGTTGTCCGAGGAAAAAAAGGTAGTCGCTCGGTAAAAATTATATCCGTTTTTCCGGCGGAGCCGTCCGGAGAATAATAGGGGTGCGGACGCTTCTCGAAATCGGATTAAATGTTTCCCCTCAGAGAGAATCGTTAATAAGTCTTGTTCAGATGAACAGCAGTAAAAAAACCACGCTGAAATTATGGAAGCCTGAAATTTCTCACATCATTTCCTTCGGGTATGCTTGAGTTGGTTATTGTGGATCACAATCAAAGCAATTGGTCCCTTTACGTTTCACTACGTTTTACATTTACTAGTAAAGTAATCCTGTCTTTGGATATTACGAAAATGTCAAAAATCTGTTATTTAATTATAAGTACATAAACTCTACTTATTTTACAGTTACGTTTACCAAATAAAGGTAAGCCAAATTTTATATAATTCAGATAGTCATTTTCTGCTGATGCTTAGTTTATTCAGTTTTTTTTTTGCATTGCGGTTAACTTCAGATTTAAGTATGAAAAGTTGGAACATCGATAAAATTACGTTTGCATACGTATAATTTGCAGGATTCTACAAACAAATTAACTGATTGACATTGCACCGAAAACAGGTTTTCAAGGGTTTCTCTACACCGCAGTCGGCTTGTTCTTTGTTGGGCAATAGATCTTTGATTTCTTCTAATAGAAAAATACAAGGTATAAAATATACAAGGTTAACGGCATCGATGGCCACAAGTGATGTAACATTATAAATTAAAAAAAACCAAGCTTTATCGAGTTAAAGAGACTACAAAATCTAAGCTGATATTATACAAAAAGTATGCGGAAGACAGGTTTAAGCAGAAAGAGCAAGACAAAAACCCTTCAAGGTTTTCTACGGTTTGATACGATAAAGGGCCGCACCGGTATTTGGACAGAATAAATTAAACGCAAACTCGTTTGAACACTTTACGCAAAATTATTTTGAAATAAGGAAGACTATAGTTTTTGTCTCGCCTTGTAATTGATCGCTAAAGATCATCATTCTTAATTATATTAAGCCTTCCGCGTTACAAATATTTTTTGTGCTTTATTCAAATCTAATTAAAACATGACTTATAATGTACCTGTAGCTTATGGCGATCAAAACCTACACTCATTCTTGTGCTAATATAACCAGTAACATATTACAACAGCCACTCAAAGGAAATGTACTACCCACAAATTTTTTAATACCTCACGGTAGCCTAACAGCTGACCGAAATAAATATTTTTCACATCAGCACCTCAGACAGGCAGGTTGTGCTATGAGAAATCAGTGAGCAAAATCGCATTTTGCTCACTCCGTGAGACAAAGTAACTTTTTAATTATTATTTTTTAAATGCTAAATACAGTGTTGGGTTCTACTCACTGAATTCCAAATATTTGAACTTTACTTTGATCTGTCACTTTTCACTTCAACACGAAAAAAGCGATTAATAGGATCAAATGTGTTGATTACAATCTTAAATTAAATTTATGGTATTAAAAATATATCGATACCTAATAAATTACATGACAACGAAATATTTCCAAAATGTAAATTTTCCCGATAAAAACGGTGCGCATACGGTGCGTCACTGCGATTCCGTGCCGTCACCGTTTTTTAAGCAGCGGTTTGGCCGCACCTTCAAGTTTTCAAGAAAAGAGCGTACTCCTACCTTAAAGGCCGGCAACGCACTTGTGACTCTTCTGGTGTTGCAGGTGTCCATGGGCGACGGTAATCGCTTACCATCAGGCGATCCGCCTGCTCGTTTGCCCCCTATACCATAAAAAAAAAACCTTTAAAGAAGTATGTGTGTCTTACATACAAGCATTCTCACATACCTACGAGTAGATGGCGCTTAGTGACAATAATTCGCAAATAAAAAAAAACAATTATAAGAGAACACATTTGGAAATTTTACCGCGAAATCAAAGCTTGAAGGTGGTGTAGGGGTACAGCACGCATCTCGGATTGATGAAGACTGTTTGGTTCGATCCCTGGCTCCAGCATTTTTTCTCGTTTGTTTAATACTTAAATATTTAACGTTTTAAACTTTCGTGATTTTCACTCATAGTCCCCACATTTCAGTCTACTCGTGACCACACCACTACAATGTTGCCGAAACGTCGAGATAAATATTACTCGTGTGTATTAGCGTGATAAGTCCCGTTTTGACTGTAAATATTTCTTGAATACAAGCAGTAATTTTCTAATAGGTACTTAGATTTTGTTTTAATTTCAATATTTGTTCCACTTCGATAGGTATTTTCATAGTAATTCCATAACTCATTGCCCTGCCGTTTCATAGGGAAAGAACTAATAATAACAACTAGGCATCATAATTCAGCTGTTCATTAGCAAGATTAACAAAGGTCAACAGGTTTAAGCAATACATTCACGGCACCTCGAGATTACGCTATCGCATACCTATAACTGGGATATCGTCTGAAATAAACATATTTAAAAATTTAATTAATTCAATCATTACTTTATATGAGGTCCAAGTCAATAATATCTTTTTACATGGAAAAAAAGGGAAAAAAAGTTTCAAAAAATGTTGTTAGGATTCTTGGGGCAATTTTACTAGTATGTATTGATGAAGATTGTTTGATAATTTTCATTGTATTTTTGTAACGGACAAGCACACTTTCGACACGCGATCTATCTTAACCAAGGCGATAGTCGAGTATTTAAGACTAAGGAGTCTTAAGGGCTCGAGTCTTTAAGCCTCGAAAATGAGCGTTATTCACGACTCTACAAAAATATCATAATTTGCATTATGACATTGGTTATGGCTGCTTTCAATACCGTACCAAAACAATATCAATACATGTTAGAATATGCAATAGAATGGAGCCCCGAAGTAGAATTCAGCCAGATCACCGTACCTCTTCTATGTGGAAAGTTCACTTATGAAATTCACGGAAGCTGACATTACCCGCTGCCATTATGCGGTTTGAGCCATAAAAACCTATCCTCCGTCGTCCTCAGGATTTTTACAATCGCTCGCTGATCTCTAACCGGGCTGTATATCTCTCAAACGCGTTTATGTCACATTACACCCTTCAATTTATTCAGATTTTTTTCCTCAACAGCATTTGTTTATGTATTGTTATAATGTTTATAGGTTATGTGGGAATGAGCCGTAAAAGTCCTGTAACACTACCCTTGTTTAATATCGTGTTTAGTAACACGAACCAACAACAAATACATCTCGGAACGTGGCTTATGCCATGTCGCGTGTGAGGACGTATTTTAATAAATAGTTGTACTATATATGTAGATAGTATCCTGGCTAAAAAAATATATTATTAACAATTAGTCCGTCAGTTACATTGTCAAAAATATTCGACACGTATTTCTTCTTAAATATATAAATATCGTGGGACACAATATTGTCCCATACTAAGCAAAGCTTGTATTGTGGATACAATACAAGTCAAAGGATAAACATACTTATGTAGATAAATACATACTTAACCCCATATTAAATATCAAACAAACATTCGTATTTTTCATACAAATATCTGCGTCGGTCGGGGATCGAACCCGGGACCTCAAGCTTCGTAGTCAGGTTGTTTTGTAACTCAATCAAAAAATCATAATCATAAAGACAGGCGTGTTAAACGTCGAGGTGGAGTTGCATTACATGACGTCACGTCGAAGTAAAAAGGGTACCTAGGAGCAACGTCACGTTGTTAGTATGTATGTATGTATGTAAAATCTTTATTGCACATAAAAATAAAAATACAAATACACAGAGAGGAGAACAAAGGCGAGCTTATCCATAAGAAGGGATCTCTTCCAGCTAACCTAATTAAGAGTGCGGGTAGTTCGAAGGACTCGCGCTGCTAGGCAGACCTGACACCCCACACTTCAGTCTACTCGTGACCACGGCTAATGTAATGTTGCCGAAACGTCGAGGTAAATATTACTTGTGTGTGTTAGCGTGATAAGTCCTGTGCGTGGTATTTCGACTACGTCACACGAAGGTTTAACGAGCTATAACTTGATCATTCTATATTTAATTGAAAAAAGTAAGAATAAAAACAAGAAGATAATCGAACTGGGGGATTAATTTAGTTATAATTTTTAGGAATCTATCTGATAGATTCTATCCTGTTATCCTACGAGTTTACATAAATAACTCTGAACTTTTAACTTTGACAGCTAAGTTTTTCATTACGTAAAAGGATTGTGACTAAGCGAGCACGTGTACATAATCATTTTATCTTTATCATATAATATTAAAGCGTATTAACTCATGTAACAGTTGCACTTGTACATTCGCGAGGTCTACTCGTATACACATATATAATCGTACATATTTATTATACACGTGTAACTTTATAGTCCGGAGCGACGCCCGCGCATACTGGGTACAATGTCACCTCGTGCCAACCTTGCGTTAGTCTAATCTGCAGGTTGTTGACCAACAAAATTGATGGATTAATAAAAAAATCAAATATTAAAATCAGTATTCACGAAATGTATTGCAATGACTTGTAAATGTTTTATTGGGACTAATGACGGGCGATTGAAGGAAAAAGATAACGTGTCATGTTTGACATGATGGGTAGAATTTACATAATGTTACCATGTGAACTAAATGAAATTAATTTTCAAATCAGTTCAAGTAATCACGGAGCTATTTCATAAGTTTGGATTAAATGCATGATGGAAAATTATAAAATCTATCTATGCATAATTAAATTTAATGCTTGTTATAAAAAAAATAAACATAGGTTCCAACGCATACACTCGACTGGGACGAATGGCGGAAAAAGGGGACGCTTTTGCCCAGCAGTCGGGCATTTTAACGGGGCACGATGTAAAAAAAAGTTCTAACGAAAAAACAAACAAACTATGCATCTAATTATAGGCATCTATTTATTATAAAAAAAAAAAACAAAGTAACGCCGCGTGGCGAACGAGCTCATTAAAAAAAATCTTGAGTAGAAATTCTAGTCAGTACCTACGCATATTTTTAATCTAACAAATAGATTATTTTTGTTGCCTAGCTCCTAATTATTTACATATGACACTTTTATTGCGAATCAACTTTTTATAGACCCCGGGATGTATGCAATTTATCGATTGGAACATTCTTTTTTATATTTAAATAAATATTGTATTGCTTTTATTTCGTAACTGATAAAGATAAACCACGCCAGTAAAGAAAACATCGTCAGGTGTAGAGGTGGGTAAATCCGGATCTGAAGATTCAAAAGAGTCAGATCCTCAAGCGGATCCGAATCCCTTAATGACTCCTTTCAAATCTTATTGACTCCGGAGTTACTAACTCCGACTGGATCGAGCGGCTCGCCTCGCTCGTGATCGCCGTCACGCTCACTCACACTGACTCGCTCCGTCCGCCTGCTTTCGCTCTCGTTAAGCTCGGATCAGATCGGCAGGGCTACTACGAAACTCGAAGTTCGTATCGTACCGTCCCTCTCGCTCTCGTATTAAATAGTATAAGTGTCAGAGGGACCGCACGATACGAACTTCGATTTTGGAGTATTGTAGCCTGCGGATCGGATCTTGGACTTGGATCGCATTATCTATGTTTGGTTGGTCGGTTCGGTTCGGTTCGGTTCGTAGTAGCCCTGCGGATCGGATCTTGGACTTGGATCTTATTATCTATGTTTGTTTGGTCGGTTCGGTTCGGTACTCGGACTTGGACTAACGAACGAATCTTTCTCTCACGAATATGTACTTCAGTTCAGTCAGCGGGTGGGGCACCGCAGTACCGTACTGACACCGACCGACCGAATCGAGCCGGGGCGGACCGGCCATAGATAAATTAATAATCGCTCGAAAGAACCGGAGTCAATAAAGGAGTCGGATTCAATAAGCGGATTCGGTACCGACACCGGAGCTGGATCTAGTGAGTCAGATCACTTCGCGGAGTTGAGATTACCCATGTCTAGTCAGGTGGCATTTGATTCCATCTCTTTCACGTAGTTCCTTCCTAGGCCTTAACCGTCATCATCATCATCATCAGCTTATATTTAGCAGTCCAGTGCTGGACATATGCCTCCCCCAATTAGCGCCATTGCACCCTGTACTCGGAGACGCATCCAGCTTCTACCAGCAGCCTCTCGCAGATCGTCACTCCACCTCTCCACTCAAGAACTCGTTTAATCCAGTGGTCCTTCACTATCAACTGCTGTATTAAGAGCGAGATAGCTGCGTTTGTACGCCATTTATAAAACGTTTCTATACTGATAATGAGTTTAGGAATGCGTCGCTTTTTCTGCACACGCTCAGTCAAGGTCGTTCGTTCGGCTCATTCCGGCTACGGCCGAACGTCGCGACGAATGCTCGTTTAAAATTTAATATCAATATCATTATTATGTATATGTGTATCGGATTTTTAATGAATTTTTGCATTATTTAATTACTATGACGTCTCTACATGCATACACGGAATTTCCATCGGGATTTAGGACTAAAATATTATAATCTAAATGCTTTTTTAGGGTGCCGCAGGCCTTCAAGGAACCCTTATAATTTCGCCATGTCCGTTTAACTGTCCGTCTGTAAACGTCTTAGCTCCAGAGTTAGTGCTTGGAAGCTGTAGGTATAATCCACGTGGAAAAAGTGGTATAATATTATTTTGAATGTTTTTTTTTTAAATATTAGCATGTAACCCTCCCTGCACTCGGCCGGCAATTACAATTACTTAAGACGTGAACTCAAAGGACTGGGGATCTATAACTAAATTCGAAAATCGCAGTTCGTATCGTGCCGTCCCTCTCACTCGAATTAAATATTATTAACGTCAGCGGGACGGCAAGGTTCGAAGTTCGAATTTTGACATTGCGTCAGACAGATCTGACTGTTAGTTGTAGAGATCTAGGGTAGTAGAGACGTTTGCCTAACCGTATAATGGGTTAAAATATGGCAATTTTAAACACTGCTGAATAAATACCATCTTAAGTCAACCGTCATAAGATACAATAAAATGCATTCAATCTGCAATTAATTTCGTAATAACAAAGACACCCGACTGCCCTAAAAACTAAAATTAAGAAAATAAGTCTAGTGGTCTAGAACTTTGTGAAGTAGCTAATTTAAAGTTCAGCAGTCGGGACCCATTACCAACAACTTTTGAGCTGGTCACGATTTGTATGGGTCCGACTGTTGAACTTTAAATTAGCTACTTGACAGAGTTCTAGACCACTAGACTTATTTTCTTCCTTATAGTTTTTAAGGCAGACGGGTTTTTTGATTTTTAAATTTAATGTTTTTTTTAATACTTTTTTGATATTTCTTTGAAAATGGTAGATTAAGGGGCTGTTTCACCCAGTGATTAATTTTATTTGACGGATAAATGTGATGCCGTCTCCGTCTATTCGAACAAAACAAATAGAGACGGCGTCACATTTTTATCTGTCAAATAAATTGAATCAATGTATGGTGAAACAGGGGGTAAAAGTATTATAACACATTTTAATTTAGAATGGGCTAATTATAAGCTTTCATTTGATACCCATATTGTTACAATACATTGTTTTTATAACTCCGCCATATTATTTTCGCAGACACCATATTGACATATTATATACCTTATGTCAGTCCGACAGTTATGACAAACCCAATGATACCTCATATTATTATGTTAAAATCCGTCCAGCCGTTTAGGCGGCAGCGTGGACCAAAGAAATGGACACATGCCCACATACAAACGCTCGAAAAACTTTTGATATTGTAATAATTGACTTATTACCATTAACTTCATAATTATAATTATTGTGTGCCCTTGTCATGGACTAACTAATAATAATAGGTACCTAATGTAACACCTCTTACAAATATGTAGGTATAATAATTATATAATTAATAATTATACATGACTACAATGAAAAATAAATAAATAAACATAACCCTCCTTCGGCAGTCGGTTAAAAATAAAACAAATTTTAGGCTGACACTATCAACATTATTCGAATGATGTGAATAAATATCTCCAATTTTGGTTTTGTATTTCTTTTAATCCAATCCTACTTTAATTAGCTAATATGATATAAGCAGAAATAAAATCAGACGTCTCATACACGACACGGGTGTACGAACTCCATGCAACGCTCACATAAAACAGAATGTCCCTGTCCTAGCATTACCATTGTACCTACTTGTAAATTGGTAGTCATTCATTTTTATGTCTTTGTACTTTTAATAAAATCGCAATCAGCTTACTGAAAATAAAAACTGTATGTATGTTGTACATAAAAGTCATAAAACACATGCAATTAATAATAAACTAAACTATAAAGATTCAAAGAGCTTAGAAGTGATAATGAAAAAGTTTAATAGATACAACAAAGGAGGAAGTTTTTAATGCAATTGTATATTTTTAAAAATATTGAAATACAAATTAATACAAACATGTATGTATGCATATGTACCATGTACTGCGGCTGCCAAAATCATAATCCTTTCTTTAGGCTATAGTAAGGTGTCAGGTTGTAGTAAAATTTGTTAAAATGCGCCAAGGGGTACTCGTAGGTACTTAATTAAAATGCAATGATGGTAATTAAGTTTCATACCATGGAAAATAAAATATATTCGCTCAAAAGTATTCTGTTTATTTTGTTAAGCTTTTCTGTATTGTGAGGGAAGAGGGACAAGGTAAAGGAAGGAAGTTACATTTTAACGAAATATCAAAGAATCTTCTTTCAAATATTTTTTTTTTTTTTTTTTTTTTTTTTTATTTGACTGGATGGCAAACGATATATATATCAACAACACAAAATATACATAGATCAAATGATAGAAAAATTAACCTAAACTTATAATATAACCTACAAACTAAGACCTAAACTACTTACAACCTAAAACCCACCATTCCGCGTCGTACCCGGCTCAAAGGTGCCCATAATGCCAGCCGCATTTCCCCGCTGTATGGCCAGCGCCACCTGCTGAACCAGGTACGACCCGGAGCGGGGGTCGCAACCCCTGTCCCGTAGCCTACGGCCCAGCTCCCAATAGGAAGTATTCTTTCCTTCCAAGTAAATCATATTCAATCAAAAACAATGAAAACAAACTCTCTTGACGTTTTAAAAGTAGGAGATATTACAAAAACTAAAACTACCTGACCATATCATTCGTTGTAAATTGTAAAACCGACGTCATCTGCCATTACATAGTTTGTAGATACCTAACTTATTTCGACGAAGTGATTGTTTCTGGCAGACCAACGAACTATTCGATATGCTTGCGTCTCCATAAAGACAATGACATTTGCTAAGACAATCTCGATTCATTTGCCTGTATAAGAACGTAATAGGTAAGTCGTTTACTATAGGATAAACTATTTACCAGAAAGCGGTGGAGCCCGAACCGAGGGTTATAATCAGAGAGCGGAAATTTCATGGCATTTTTGACCTGTCATAGTGACTTCTCACTTATCGACTTTATACATCCTACTAATATTATAAATGCGAAAGTTTGTGAGTGAGTGAGTGAGTGAGTGAGTATGTTTGTTACTCTTTCACGCTGAAACGGCTGGACGGATTTGGATGAAATTTGGCGAAAAGTTAGTTTATAACCTGGATAAAATATAGGATACTTTTTATCCCGGTATTCCCACGGGATAGGGATAAAATCTCGAAATAACAACCTCTGGGCTTAGAGTCATGAAATTTGGTATGTAGGTAGTTGGACGCTTGGAATAACAGATAGGTAATTTTTTGACCCGATATTCCCACGGGATACCTAGGGATAAAATCTTGAAATAACAACCGCAGGGCTTAAAGCCATGAAATTTAGTATGTAGGTAGCTGGACCTTTGGATAAACGCATAAGCTACTTTTTATCCCAATATTCCCCCGGGATAGGGATAAAATCTTGAAATAATAACCGCTGGGCTTAGAGTCATGAAATTTGGTATGTAGGAAGCTGGATGTCTAGAAAAACACATAGACGACTTTTTGACCCGATATTACCACGGGATACCTAGGAATAAAATGTCGAAATAACAACCGCTAGGCTTAGAGGCATGAAAATGTTCGCTACTTTTTATCCCGATATTCCCCCGGTATAGTTTTGTAACTAAGGGACCCCATACATCCCTGTATTATTATTATTTTTATTATTACGTATTTTTTTCTTTAATTGTATACTGTAGTTTAATAGTGTAAAAGTGCCCATTGCGGCCTATTTACTGAATAAATGATTTGAATTTGAATTTTGCATTTGAATTTGGATAGGGAAAAATTTTGAAACTTCAGCACTGGGTTTAGAGTCTTGAATTTTGTACAGTCATTCACAACACAACCTCAATGAAGACCACGATATAAATATTGGAAATTTCCAGGGGAATTTTTAAAATCCCGAAAATTTAAATTGCAGCTACCACACCGAATAGTTTACGCGTGCGAAGCCGCGGGTAAAAGCTAATTCATATACATATATCGATACACAACATAGGTACTAAAGAAGATCAAAAGTAGAGGTAAACAATAGGCGGCCTTAAGTTAAAGTGCGATCTCTGCCGGTTAACTTTCGAGCAGTTGGAAATGTGAAATAGACATATGCAATGAATAATGAATCGATAACAATTTCTAATTTAATGATTTCAGTTCAGTTTTGATACTGTCGCTCTGTCCCACATCCAGGCAACTAGCTCACAAGCCGGCGCTGCGGCCCAACGGCGGGATCAGGCCCAACTCCTCAAGCGCCGCAAATACCCCTCTTTATTAAAAGATTACGAGTTTGCGGCGCTTGATGTTGAGACTTTAGGGCCTTGGTCAGCCGATATTAAGTGTTTCATAAAGGCCCTTTCTTCCCGGTTGATCGACGCCTCTGGGGACCCAAGAGCTGGTACGTATTTATCCCAGCGGATCGCACTTGCGGTCCAAAGGGGTAATGCGGCCAGCATCATGGGTACTCTGCCAGATCTTTTGGACTGGGTGTTCTTTTTATAATTTTTATTTTTATAGTAACATATAGATATATTTAGTTAAGGTTTCTTAGGTAAGTTTTCTTTGTCTTCTTATTATTATTATTTTATTTACTTTAATCTATATTTAATAAATGTGTAATTCTTCAAAGTTCAATATATTGAAATTAAAAAAAAATGTTTAAATTCTTCTGTTATTAAATAAAAGAAATAGATGTTTTTTTTATTTTCATATTTTCCGGTTTTAAACTATATACTTCTTTTACAGTCAAGAACGTATAAGTATGAGAAAAAGAACGTTCTGGTCCAATCAACTTTTTTACCGACACTAATCTGTCCGTGACATTTTTCAAACAATTGCTGATTTTTGTAAGTAAACGTGTTTTTTCTGTAATTTAATAGATGGTGTACATGATTACATGCCATCCTACGTAAGTTAAACCCATTAAACAGTGAAATATCTTGTTGGAAGTACGATTTTTTGGTAACGCCAGAGACAATTCTGGTAACGCAGGAGACGCCCAAAGTGTCGGTAAAATAGTTGATTGGCCCTTCTACGAGTACATAACACGATATGTTACGACAATCTAATTTAAAGTCTAATACATATATCAACATTTAGGTACAGTCGACATAAGTCACTATGAGACATCAAAAAACCCCATGAAAATTTCGCTCTATGGTTATAATTATATTTTTCAACGTCATTAGATTTATAAATTCCTTCGGTATATTAGCTTTTGTCCATGTCCACCACTACGGCTGATATGATGGTGATGAAAGCTCATGGTAAATTTCAACCTGGGCTCGAGCTCATGACTCTTTCTACGTGAGTCCATAGGTCAAACCACTAGGCTACCGCGGTTTTAAAAAATACCTACAGGGAAACCCTACAAGAAACGTGTATTTTTTTCTGTACCGAGTGGGCACGGACGGAACCTTTCGTATGCAAGTTAGATTTGCACTTAGTTGTATTGTAACAATATAATGTAATCATTTATGCAATTTTAATTACACATTCTATTTTTATATTGTTATACTGTATCCTGCACACAAACCGTGAACACATTTTTGCAGGGCTCTGTGAAAAAAAAACTGTATTTTGTAAAAGAAAGTCATGTAAATTATTTTCGTCCATTCATTTCACTTGGCCGATTATTAAAGATGCGTCTGCTGCCAGAGGTTTTCTTCAATGTCATGTCACAATATATGCACCTACACCTTCATAAGCAAGTAATTTTTCAGTATTCCAAAACGCTTAGTGATTCTAAATAATTCATCAGGGTCTAAAGTTCTTTTAAACCAGTCTAACCGTCGTTCGCGAGAATTTTACGAATGCATGCTCATGCAAAATTCAGTGTGCCCGGTGATTTGCATTGGTTCATAGAGATTGAATTGTTGAATGGATAAGGCATTAGAACATGCACTGGCGAACCGGCTTGGCGTTACACTTCAATTTAAGTATACCTATAACGAGGTGCAGCTTTCTGTATTTGTAACTAGATGTAAGTATTTACTTAGTATCAACGTTGGATCATCATCATCCCAGCCTATATACGTCCCACTGCTGGGCACAGGCCTCCTCTCAGAACAAGAGGGCTGTTGGATGTAGCATGATAAAGGAGTAGACAAAGGATGAAAAGGAATCGAAATGTTATTGCCAGTGACCACAAGATCCTCCTTATACTCGTAATCAGCCATCCAATGAAGCCGTTTGTTAGGAGATACTTTAGTACTTAGTTTAATTTGATGTGAGTTAATTGATTTATCTAATAACACATATTGAAATGAAACAGAATTTAATCAATTAGGCAGTTGTAGGTACTCGTACATGAATGTCATGACATCAAAATTAATTTAATTTAATCTTATCTGCTTACTACCATAGTCTCATAAGAACATTATATACACTAAAAATATACTTGGATCTTACTCAGTTATCTTATCCGAAAATAAACGATTTGAATTTAGGCTTTTTCACCAAAGCTATGCTAAACTTGATATATATTTTTTTTTGCCGAGTTCCACAATTTTATACCAAAAAAGTGGAGTCACAATCATAAAGAAAGTGGCCTCCCTTCTAATTTCTACTACAATCAGTTTGCGAGGATGAAAGAGAAGAAGTTGAAACTGTTTTTTTTATTCCAAAAGCAAAAATTATAGCTAAAAGCAGCTATATTTAGGTAGTAATTACCTATTCATTGTGCAAGGATGTATCCAATCTTAATTACTCCGTCTGCGTAGAATTCGTTTATCACTATCCCGCGGGAATTACGCAATTATTCGGGATAAAAACTATCATACTCGTATGCCCTTGGCCGGGACTCGAACTATCGGTATACCGAATTTCATCTAAATCGGTTGGTTGGTTGGTTGGCGTGATCGGTTAGACGTGATTAAGTAACAAACTAACAAATACTTAAACAAACAGACTTACAAACTTTCGCATTTATAATATTACTAGCTTTTGCCCGCGACTTCGTCTGCGTAGATTTTTATATTTACACAATACTCGAAAAGAATAAAGTTATTTTCCCGCATTGGCCGTTTTCGTGGATTTTTCGAAAAATCCCTTCAAACTACGGCTAAACAATCAACTGAAAAATCTGATCATGATCACCAAGTTTCACATCTATATTGCTCAAGAAATAACATTTTTATTCTTCGCTTACTAT
This sequence comes from Choristoneura fumiferana, assembly GCF_025370935.1. Classification (NCBI taxonomy): domain Eukaryota; kingdom Metazoa; phylum Arthropoda; class Insecta; order Lepidoptera; family Tortricidae; genus Choristoneura; species Choristoneura fumiferana. Next base: position 10,710,965 of record NC_133475.1, on the reverse strand, counting down.
TTTCCTACATCGAGCGATCTCAAAGATTGCGTACAGTCTTTGGGATCGCAACCCAGCCTCGCGCTGGCTTGCCGTTTCAGCCGAAAGCGAAGCGGCCTGCCTGGCTAGAGCGGCAATGAGTCTCCCATCGCGGTCTTCCTCAGACTCCTGAGACCGTGCCCCTGTGGTCTTAATGCGCTGCGAGACTTTCGCGAAAGTTTTCTTTTTTTCGGAAGGCATGGTAACGCCTATAAAATGCGAGTCCCAATTCCGAAATCGTTTGAAATTTACTCCGCAAAAGAAAGAGAAAAATGTTTTTTGAAGTTCTTTCGTGACCATTATTAAGTGCTTAAAAGAGGCAATGCGTATGAATATGGATGCGATATAATTTTTCAACATCAGCCGGAAAGGTCCTTTGCTGGACAAAGGCCTACCCCTTAAAACGCCACAATAATAATAATACTCGTAATAAATCCATTTATTTCGGGCAACTTGCCCCATACAATAAATACCTTACAGACTAACATACATATAATCAATATTATTACAATACAAATAAATTACAATGAACGACAACTCGCTACTTGCATCCACCGGTTTCCCGCAAGTCTCACGATGTCGTCATTCCACCTGGAGGGAGGCCTGCCAACGCTTCGTCTTCCGGTCGCCGCTCCTCGAGGACTTCTCCCCCAACGGATATCGGTTCTTCGAGCGATGTGGCCTGCCATTTGCCACTGCAACTTGCAATAATTTTTCGAGCTAAGTCAGTGACTTTAGTTCTTCGACGAATTTCCGTATTCCGGATATAATAAATTAGGAATAATTTATGTAATTTTTCTATTAAATTATACGCGTGTTGAATATTATGAGTGTTGATGTTACCACTACGTAACTATGTTAACTCGTTTGTTTCATAGTTCCCCATAAGATGGCACTGCGAATGTGTGGCAATTAATTTATTGTCTTTTAATTTTGTTGTATTATTTAATCAATTACCTATTCAGTTAAATTTCTTGATATCCGTACCCCCTCTTCTAAACTTAGTCAATTTGGCAAAATCAGCGCCATCTGTTAGTGTACAGGGTACTCGATAGTCGTACAACACTTGAAAATAAGTCTGCACCTCCTTCCTTAGTAGCGTCATAAGATACAGGTGCAAACTTAACTCAATCGAGAGTAGCGGCTACCAAAACCCCCTCTTTTAGGGTAGTATTTTTAAAGTCTATAACCTGACCGGGGATTTTCTCGACAAATTAGTAAAGTTTTCATGAAAATCCGTTCAGCCGTTTTCACGGTGATGCGTGGTGAATAAAAGATAAACAGACAAAAATTCTAAAAACTGTTGGAACGTGTTCTGTTATCGATTCTAAGTATCCCCAGCCAACTTTTGTATAGATAGAAATAGATGTATACATTATGCAATTATACAGTACGCGTGTTGATATGTATGTTGATTTTACCATTACTTATACTTCTTTTTTTAGCATTAGAAAGAAGGCAAGCGATCTTGATGTGTCTTTTTATTGAAAAAAACTTTTGAAAAATAAGTCACAGCAAATAGTAACAATTAGCAAGGATATATTGATCATTTACATGCTTTTGGTATCATAAGTAAAAGTAACTGTTTTTTTTTAAACCTCTTTCAATAAAAAGACTCGTCAAGATTGTACAACCCTTTTTCAAATGCTAAAAAAACTAAGTACAACCCTCAGGTACAACCATATACGGTAGTACTATTAGTTTTCTTTATAGTAAGTAAACTCTTTTTATTTGTTGTGACTCCATTACTTACTGTTTACCCAGCTCTCTAAAAGATGGCACTGAATGTTGGCAATTACAGTTTATTGTCGTTTAATGTCATGATTGTTAATCAATTAAATTTTCAATTAATTTGTTGACTACCGTACTCCTTCATTATAAACTAAGTTAATTTGGATCTTACTCAGTTCGATCCGACAACGTTTGAATTTAGGCCATCAAAGTAGTTATCTTGGTACTTGATAGTCACAGCACAATTTAATACCAAAGGTGGAAACTTAACTCAATCGAATGTAGTAGCTACCTCCACTTTTAAGGGTTGAAACTGTTTTTTTATTCCAAAAGCAAAAATTTTTATAGCCTATAACCTGGTAGTAATTACCTATTCATTGTGCAAGGATGTATCTAATCTTAATTACTCCGTCTGCGTAGAATTCGTTTATACTATCGTTACACTATCCCGCGGGAATTACGCAATTATTCGGGATAAAAACTATCATACTCGTATGCCCTTGGCCGGGACTCGAACTATCGGTATACCGAATTTCATCTAAATCGGTTGGTTGGTTGGTTGGCGTGATCGGTTAGACGTGATTAAGTAACAAACTAACAAATACTTAAACAAACAGACTTACAAACTTTCGCATTTATAATATTATAAGTGGGACGTTCTTATACTTTTACTTAGAGCTACGTCTGTTTTTAAGTTACGGCGAAGCAGCAGCTGGCACTAAATTGTCGACAGTCCAGTTAGTCCACTAACAAAATTACCTGCACTCGCTCACCTAGGCTATCGATTGCAGCCAGAGCTACACCCATTGCATTTTGGCAAGCATTTAAAAATTATATATTCTGATATTTCTCGGTAAATCTACTCCAAAACCGCACACCTAGATCGAAAGCTGTATCAACTCAAAATAATACACCATTTGAAATGTCTGAAAGGCCTAAATTAATAGTAATAGTCTTAAGGGCAGTAAATAAGGAATTACGAACGAGAGTCTATTAGAAGCCCGAAGTCGAAGACTGAGGGCCTTAATGAGTCGATGTTCGTAATTCTAGTACCGCCCGTGCGACATACAATGTTTTTCATCACATCTGCGAGTAAAATTGTATATTTGTAAAAGAATAACTAATATTTTTTGGGGGGTTGCAATCAAGGTAGCCTGCATGTTACGACATTGTTTACGAGCCTGTGTGATGAAAAATGCTTTATTATTTTGAGTTGATGCCCTTTCAATTTAGTTGTGCGATACTTGGCTTGAACTAAAATTTAGTTAAATTGCACTTCATTAATAATATGAAATACTGGGTTCATATTATTATTTGTGTCTTTAGACTACGGAGCTGTCCTCATTATTAGACAGTGTTAATATCTTAATATAATCCTAAAATATCCTTTATAATGTAAGTATACCGCCTCCTTACATTCCACACGTCGTGGTAACAAAAGAATCACGCTTATAGCAATTTAATGTATGCAAATGCTTTGATGACACGGAAATCTTTAAGTGCTCTCGTCATTAGTGGATCGGATTAGTAAGGTCGTTAAATAAAGGTACAGTCGTGCGAGAGGGTGTACACAATTTCATTGTCACCATTGATATATATGTAGTACACTTGTGTGGCAGGTACATTGCTTGATTCTTCCGTCGTGCGGTGTACCTATTACATAAATATGTATGATTTAAATTTCGATTAGGGAAAAAAATAGTGCCCAGCTCTAAGAGTTTTCTATTAAAGTAAAAATAACCGATTTACCTACTGAGAGTTATACTAACAACTTACCGTTGGATGAATAGAAAGCGTTGGTTTTTTCTCGACAATAGTGTCTAATTTTAAGTAGTAGCTATAAAACAATGAAAATGTTCCAGTTAACATCCTACCGACGAAATGACAATTGAAAAATGTTGAGAAACTAACATAAAATTTTACTCGGAACAGGAATAAGCGCACGCATTTGCTGCGGGACGCGCGAGCGAAATAAAAAGAGATGCCATATTTCGCTAAGTTTTAAATTGTTATGATCAGCAGGTAGAACGCGATCTGAACTGAAACGGGAACTCTGATTGTGTAAACTTTTATATCAGACTCGTGTAACGTCGATTCGCGTCAATAAAACGCGGACAAACATTCGAGTTGGAACGAGGTTTGTCAGTTTCATTTCAATTTTAAATCATTTCTATTTTAATTATTTTATCCAACGAAAATACAAACTGAAACAAGGAATCGAACCCAGATCCTCAGCATTCCGTGCTGCCCAGTGCTGGTCTCTTTTTCTGGGCTTTTTCTGTGCATCCATGTTTAAATTTGTATTTTCGTTGAATTTCACGGGATGACCGAAAATGTGACTCCAAAAACCAATCTTAATTATTTTATTTTATTATAAATTTTTCACGTCGGTATTTGAAATGTTAATTTTACATTTATAACCGACTTAATTGTTTTTTTTCTTATTTTAACTAGTGTCAATTTACAATACAATTACTAGTTATAGTCTCCGGCCTTTATAATGTACCTACCTACGAGTAAGTCCCACGTGGGCACATTGTGGATTTAGAACCTCACTCACATTATTGAATTATTAAATACATGGGTTTTCATCACTGAAAAGCCCAATGGTACATATGTAGGTATCTAATCTAATATTCTAATTTAATTGTACATAAATTCCTAAAAACTAGAAGTGCGACTCCTGCATGTTCTAACCAACGATCTGCTGCATGGGAGATCATAGGACAAACTACTAAGGCTACAACGGTGTTTCCCTTACTTTGTTCGGCAATAATAAGTCTTAAATCTAGTCAAAGCTTACACGTAATCAAAAACAAATGACAGGCATGCAAACAATTTGCGATCGCGGCACCGGCAGCTCGCGCAGGATTCACATGGCTGGTCTAATCCCAGCTTTACTGAATCGTTGCTAAGTACGGATCGCATTTAGCGTTCTCTTTTTAAACTTTCCGAGTTTGTTCATTCTTTTTGCAGTTTTTCGAAAGTTCCCCTTCCTGTAACATTTTACCGTAGAGCAGTTTCCACGGGGCGATCACATCGAGTTAATAAGTTCCAGTTTCGATGGCTTCTGCGTTTTAAACTTTTAGGATATGAGATAAGCTAAGAAAGGGAGACGCCGATTTGGCTAAGTCCACTTTGAAGGTTTCCGTTGAAATTTTTGCTTGCTTCGGGGGAAAGTTTTAATACCAAAATGTCTAATTTTACATAGGTTATTGGACGAAGTTCGTGCTCATTTATCGTTAACTATTTTGTTTTACTTATCATTTAATTCTAATAGCGTTTTATTTTGTTTTTATATTTTAGTATGTGATCAAAATCTGTATTATTTGATAACTCAATACTACGTTCAAAGGTTACGATTTTGTATTCATAACAAAGTAGCTCCGTTGTAGTTTTCTGTAGCATCTTTATTGCCACCGAAATATAAAATACACTTAAATAAATCTTAGCGGTTACATACTCGCAATTGCACTTAGTGTGCGTTGCAATAAATCGTTTCCAAACCATTCAGTGAGACAGACGTGCAAATCCCACAAAGTTGCCGTGGAAAATTCCACAAGAATCCACACTCGTTGACCGACGCGGTCGGCGGCCGCCGAGGGAATGAAAGCGTTAACCACTTCAAGAGAAATGGAAAAGACGTCTCCAGTATTACTTGACCCCGCCAGCCTAACACTTAAATCCTAATTAGGACTCCAAGAAAAACGGTCGTGCCTGCCTTTTTTAGGGACAAAATAGCTGTAGTTTCTACAGCATTCGAAGATCACAAGAATTGCCAACTGTATGTGATGTGACTTAAATATGTCAGGTATTGATAAAGCGAAGTGTGATAAGATAGCGTATCTTGCAAATCATAAAATGACACTGTTATATTATCATTTGCATGTAATGAGAATACATGCTCGAAGTCTAGTTTCTACAGCATAGGTGACTTCTATATAGCTATCTAGATCGAAGGTTTTTATACGCAGTTCAAGAAAGGTCTAATCAATTATAATATCGTCGTTAAACTGTAATCTATAAGGTAGTATCAAGAGTTAAAAGGTGAAATATAGGTTTCATCAATGTTAAAGATTCAAGATCGCAGGTCAACAATTATAGAAACAAGACCTGATTCCAAGTTGAAGAGAATAATAAAATATAAGTTTGATTAAGTAATACAAAATCAGTAGTAATTTATTCTGCAGCACTTAAGCTTTTATTGAATCCTTAAAAGAACTACGAAGGATCGTCACCAAGAATTGAAGCTCCTTTATCAGGTTATTTGACTGAAATATCATTTCCTTTCGGAAGCGGAATATTGTATGCGGAAATAAAGATTTCGTCTCGCGATAGTTTGGCTCGCCCTCCACACTTCCCTCCTCTTTCCCTCACACTTCCGACGGCTTAATTTTCATGATTATGCCGTATATTCTAACCGATTGATCTCACTTAAAATTAATTATATTTTTAACGCAAAAATAGGGTAAAAGATCTTAAATATAGTTAAAACAAACACTGTGATTCAAGTATGCCTGGACTAATGAGGAAAATTTTATTATTTTAATGTATTATTAAAAGTAACCGCAATTACGCATGTTTTGTATAACTGCAGTTTGGCTTGAACAAATTTATCTTACCTATATGATCCGTGTTTTTCATAGAATTAACTGTGTTACACTGCTACACTGAAGAAAATAACGTTGATTCACTCCGTACATAATACTATACTGAATATTGAAACAATCAAACCAAAGGTTTCACCAGCTTCATATTTTTTCGGCCTATCCCCTAAATTACTCGGACCTAATAGTTTTCACCTATTACCGTGAGCGGGCCGAAATTTATGGCTTTCCACTGTTGATTTATCTGCGAACCAACCGGATTAACTACCGCTAACTTGCGATAGTTAAGAATACTATCTCTGGTGTTTCAGGGCGAAAGCTCTTTCCTTTTATCTAAATTGGTCCGCTACCAATAAAGATTCGCCGACGACTGTCGTAAAGCATTCGCCCCATACGCTTCATTATGGGGCAAAGTTTTAGATATGATGGAACCATTTTATTGTCCACCGATGTCGCGAGATCTCTATCGGTAATGGGATTTGTGCGTATCGGACGCTGTTTCCGAAAGATTTAAAATGGTAGAGCACTTGCGAACTGGTCTGCTAGATTGTTCAATTGGTGCGGGATATCTGATTCCTCATATTTGGGGAATACTACACTTTATTGTTAAATTAATTTAAAAGATGGAGGACTTATGGAAGGAGGTACTTTGAGACGACCCTTTTTAATTTCTAATATGTTGTGATAGTGATATTTACAGCTAACAATTACTCATAGCTAGAACAGCCTTGTTTCCGAGGCAAACGTTCCGATCATGTGATAAAGTATCAATGATGACAAATTGTTGCCTTCACCACCTAAATCACATTTGGAGTTTTGGAATGACTACGAATGAACATTTTGTTACAAAAATCCAGTGCATTGAGCCTCGTAAACTAGTTGCTTTTACGATTACTGTCCTAATTAAATATCCACAACCCCAAAGTTCCCTAACACTGTCCTATTATAAATTACGGAGCAAGGATGACGCTAATGTTAGTTTAGTAAGTAGACAAATGCATTTATAAATTACTGTCAAAACTTAGCTATCAAAGGCTTAGCTCGCACACCATTACCATCTCCCTCGCTCCAAGGAATATATACTTCCTTAGTTTGCTGTGGGACAGGGACACATAAATCTCCCGTAATTGAATTAGTCATAAAAATTGAAAGTTTCCGCGCTACCAGGGCCGCACTTCTCGAACTAGTTTTAATCCATTCTCCTTTTGAAGGGAAGTTCTAATTTATCGTGAGTGCTAAGTTCGCGATGGCTACAACTGCTACAGCGCAACTTTACCTTCGTAATCCTATTATCTGCCATTAAAGCGATTTTGTTTTGGACTGGAAAACTGTTGGATTCCAAAAATTTTAGGAAAATTAGCTGACGTTATTTAACAAGCTTATAAGCTTACGAATATTCGTACACATTGACCAAAGTGGTTTATGAACTGAACTGCAAATATTCCGAATTTGCCTCTACCAAATGATTCGTTCAAGTTGTTACAATTTTGACAGAGTGGTCGTGGTCGTTGGTTCATGATATTTAATTTGTGAACCATCATGGCGACATTCTTGGGAAAATAATTTACCTAATGGTTTCCCGTTAGCTGCCACACCAATTAACACGTAGTTTATATAGCGTTAAACAATTTAACATAGATTCAACACAGTTAACAAAAAATAACAAATTTCAAACTTCAGACATTTAAAACAAAAAGTAACAAATAACGAGCAATTTCTTAAAATCAACTCGGAATCAAAGCAAACAGCCCTAAAATTTTACGGTCCTTGATTCAGTACTTTCAGTCCCAGTCGATGAGTCGCCGGGGGACGGCAGTCGGAGTTGATAAAAATGTTTTATCACATCCTTTAGGGTTTTTAGGAGGTAATTAATTTGACAAGGAGTTTCTCCAAGGCTCTGTTATACAAGTAGCCAGTATTAAGAGGGCTACACGCGTTAAAAATTAGACAGGCATCAAGAAAGAGTTGATCAAGTAACAAACGTGGTCTTAAATATTTTAAAAGTTCGTGTAATTTCAATGTTAGGCATGAATGATAAAAGTTCATGTTACGATAAACTGTTTTAATAAAGATCAAAATGTTGTGGTCAGAATAAAATTTAATCCAATATGAAACAGACAAGGTGCTTTATTACAATTTAAAAAGTAATTCCCTGATTTAATCTCATTAAAACGAGTTTAATTACATCACATATTTTCAAAGTAAACGATATTTATAAATGACTATAGCGAGAAAGTGTCCATACCTCGGCTTTTTAATATGGCAACTCTGTATAGATATTTACGAAAGTTGAAATATTAAGGTAAGCTACTTAAATTAGCCCTGCTCGGATGACGCAATAAATGAGTACATATTTAAGAAAAAATGGGTCAAGATTTACTCGTTTTGTGTGTCGAAAATACAAACTGAAATATAGATGCACAGAGAAACCAGAAAAATAAGACCAGCTCTGGGAATCCAACCCAGGTCCTTGGCATTCCGTGCCACGTGCTATACCGCTACACCACCGCTGGACAACGGTACAGACACAAATTTCTCCTATGCACCACATATCTTAGCCTGTTTGTTTCTTATTTAGTCACTTAAGCAGCGACACTAGCGACATCTATGCTGTAGCCCTCATCGAGAAACTTTCCGCACTCCATTGGAACTAACCGCTCACCCGGACAAGAGATATCGTTATTAAGCAATCAAATTAAGATTGCTTTTTTGGAATATTTTTGTATTTTTTTATTTCTATTCCAAATTTTTGTTACTTTTACGGTCATCCCGTAAAACCCATATCGAAACGCTAAAAAAGTTTTGTACCTACTTATGGCTAAAAGTTTGCTTTGTTTTCTAGTTAACTCCGGTAACTTCTGAAATTAATAAGAGTTAACTGTCAATTTCTCCGTCATTATTTTACGAGCCTATTGACGCAATGTACTGGTAACTTAATCTTTTTAACTTCTTTTTATAAGTAACTTTCGGTTAAGAGCGGTCTTTAGTTAAAAGTGTAACGTATCTTACTTCCAATGTTTATTTAGGTACCTAACTCAATTTTCTCAATACACATGTGCTCTAAACTTTAACGCTATCAGTATAATTATAATTGACAAATCATTGTGGTAAAATATCTTGTGCGATGACGTCGCCTTAATTGTACATTTTGCTGATAATATGAACAATGTGTATAAGCAACAAAATTTACAAAAAACCTGACGCAATTTTTCTTTAACCTGTTGAAAGCGAATAGTGATGTTTACACCTATCGTGTACTATCCGGTTTCTTGTACGATATTTTAGGTCCGTCAATTAATAGGGCTGTCACCGTGAATACCATAGACGCAAATCCGCTACAAATGCAGCTTCGATCAAATACCTGTGACGAGAATGCAACGCGTTGTAGCGGTGTCATAGCGACCAGGATCAAACAAGACTTGCCTTTATCGTACTCTTTTATCACTCTTATTTATGTTATTGTTACATAAAAGGCAGCATACTACATCTTTTATACAGATTATCTGGCCACAAAATTTTCCCAAATATTGAAAAGAAACTTTCTTCGGATCATACCCATAGCGCTTGACATTCATTAAGAAACTATGAATTTACTACATCCACTCAAACTAACAAATGCTCAAGAAACATTCGTTCATAAAAATATTTAAGGTGGCTTAGCCATAAAAAGTTTCGCAATTTCACCGGTTTTACGTATTTTGTCCCAATTACTTCTTGAAAGAGTGCCAGGCCCAATAAATCAGCTCAGATATGTATATCACGTAATATGTACGTATATATTCATTCCTGACATTGTAACTTTGCTACAGTTTTATACGACAGAACTATGTCAATGTAACTTTTAAGATTATCACTTCCACGTTTGCCTATTGGCTGTCTTACCTGCCTTGTTAGTAGGGTTGCTAAGACGGAGAACTTATTTTTAGACGCAAAGTTAGGTATATTACTTTTACAAACAAGTTGCACTAATCTGTTTTATCCGCTAGCTGTTTGTTTACAAATAGTTGTAAAAATACTCTTCCCAGCCTATATATGTCACACTGCTGGGCACAGGCCTCCTCGCAGAATGAGAGGGCTTGGGTCGTAGTTCCCACGCGGGCTCAGTGCGGATCGGGAACTTAACACACACCATTCGCACTTTGCAGGGTTGTGCATGTATCCTCACGTTGTTTTCCTTCACTGTAAAGCTCGTGGTAAATTTCAAATGTAGAAACTCAGAGGTGTGCGCCGGGGTTTGAACCCACGATCCTCTGCTTGAGAGGCGATAGGACAAACCACCAGGCCACCACAACCACAAAAAATAATCTCACAAAAAAAAACACTATCAAATAAAGTTCTGAAGATACCATTGAAGTAAAAAAATATCCTAAAATACTATGTGTAAAATACTATGCGGAAGAGGATTTTTTCTTTATGTATCGGTTTTCTGTATCGCTTACTATTTCTGGTGTACAATAAAGAGTCTTTGTATTGTATTGTATGTAAGAGTGCTCATAAGGCTGGCTGCATTTCCGCGCTGAAATAAATAAATGATGTGTAGTTTAGCGATGTCATTTGAAATTTTATTAAGTATATTTCGAAACTTTATGTTGACAAAGCGATAATTAGTTTTTTTTTAACATTGAAAGGCACAGGATTGCGTTTCAATACCTAATTCACTTTTGTCAATTTTCTAATTATTTAATTGCGGCCGTGCATCATCACTGTCCCATCAGTCTGTATACGTCCCACTCCTGAGTACAGGCTTCCTCTCAGAATGAGAGGACTTAGGCCCATAGTGCAACATACGTGCAACATGTCGGACTATTTATTTCAAATATTCCAAATATTTTAGTTCAAGGTGCCAAAAATATTTAAAATAAAATCTTCGAAAGATGCGATTCAGCGAATGCAAAAGCACAGCCCTACGCAAGTTGAATGGCGTCTTGGTGGCGCGCTCCCCCGCTACCGAAAAAAGTTGCAAGTCGCTGGGCGGCGCCAAGGAACATTCAAATTTATCGATTGTCCCGCGCGGCTCATTACTACATCCCTCAAAACTTACCAACTTAGCCCTTCCATCCCACAACACTACTGCCACATTACTTTTTATTTCACCCCGGCCGTATCTCCTTTTTTCATCGCCAGTTATTATTGTCCGTTAAACTTTAAGTGCTCGGCTGGTAACTTTCGATGTCTCGGTGATTTACGAGGAGCCATTTCGAAGTGTTTTATCGAGCATAAATGTGAGTTCGCGACTTGTTGAGATTGAAGGTCGGGGGTTATGAGTATTTCAGTGGGTCAGCTTATCATTTGACGGTCTGCCTATCTGTCGAACACAAAGTAAGTACTGTCGACTCTGCAATTGCATTAAGTTTCCATATTCCATTGAACTCTCATGCATCATAACATAAACGGTAACAAAACTGTGAGGATAATGTAAGTCAATTAACTTTCAACTTCCAAAATGTAAATTCGACCTAGTAATGAAAAGCAAACGGTGTTAAGTGGGAAAACGAAGGTCGTATATCTCGTCTCGGAAGGAGCGTGTCGTCGAACAGTAGTTCCACATATGCAGCGCGCTGTTCTAGAAGAGCGTATGTATATGTGGGTTTGTAAGATAGCTACGTCGTTTTGTTCGAGGGTTGGTAGCGGGGGGAGGGCAATGATCCATTAATCTGAAGCCCATGTGGCGCCGCGGACCTACCTGCGACGCGACGTGCGGACGCCTACCTAACGACACAGATAGTAAATTTTCAACATGTGCAAGTAACTTATCAAGTACCGAATCGATACAGTAGTTTAAAGGCTTATAGATTGTTGAGAGTTGCGCGGAGTTATGGACGGGAAATAGCGTCTCAGGATAATACAAGTGATAACTAGGTAGAGTTTCCGAAATTTGTAAGTCATAAAGAGTTGTCGACAACTTCAATTATTTCAACGATTATTATTCATATGTCAACTGTGTACATAGACACCTTTGTATCGAAAAACCAATGTTAATGTTAATATAATACAGTAAAAAAATTATAACAAAATTATACCTAGTGCCATCCACGAAGACGCGTGATTTTGTTAAAATTAGACATTAATGGCATTGTAATAAGAACCACTCTACCTGTATCATCCATTTTAGGCAGTCGGATAAAAATAACTCACAAAGGTGAATTTAAATAAAATACTTTTCACATTAATAAAATGGAGTCTCATTGGTATTAAATTAGACGCTTCTAATTGGTGCCTTATAAATCATTTAGATCCTTATATATATATACCTACTCATATACACCTAAAAAAAAAAAGAATTACCACTAATGTGAATGTGATGCAAGCCGTAAATTTTAGAAATCCAATTGATTTAAATTAACAAAATACATATATGTTGAGATAAATTGTATTAGAAATTTCTCACAATGTCTTTATTTCTACAAAGTCCGTAGCAACCTCCCGTAACGGTAGACCTACTTACAGGCCGCAGAGAATCCGGAAATAATTCTAGCGAAGGATTTCCGCGTATTTATCGACCATGTGTAATAGAGCCGAGTCCTTTGAATACAGCCATCGACCCCAACATCGGGCTAATGAAAGAAAATTCTTCCTCTATGGGTTCACTACATATCTATATCTACGCATCTACTACATCTACTTCTAGTAAGTACACGTTGCCTCTTTGTACGAATCATGTAGTTTCTATCCTGATGGACTTATTTCTATTCTATAGCCCATCTCGAAGAACATTCAAACTTTTTTGTTCGGAAGCACAACATCGTTTTAACTATTTTGCAAATGAAACTGTCATAATAAGTCCACCTATAAATTTTAGAACGTTTATTCTCAGCGTACAAAATCTTTGTCTCCCCCTTTTCCCCTTTTTCTTTTAAAACAAGTTTTCCGTAATCCATCCGAAGCGGTGAAACGGTATGATAATTGTACCCATTCACGGGGAGCAATTCGCTAAGTGGAATACCTTACTTATCCTCCGGGCGTTCCGCAAGGCACGACTACCTATAAGCTTTTTATATCGAAATACATCACTCACATTGATTAACCGTTACAACACTGCGTTGATATTTTTTATTGTTTATTGGCGTGAAATCGATTAACATTTGGAATATCCAATCAAGTATAAAGTTGCCAACCTAGTCTCTTTTAAAGTCTGATAAAATTCTGAACTTGGTCAGTTTTATACGTTTTTTTACAATAAGATATTCATTCTACGGCTTCTGGCGGTCAGTGATAGTAACTCATCTCACTAAGTCAACGGCAATTGTGTTTTCATTTTAAATAAAATCCGATCTAAACAGATTTAACAGTCCGTCAGCAGCAGCAGATCGCACGTGAATAAAGAAAAGGCAAGTGGCATTCATAAATCATAAGGGTCGCGTTTTAAGGGACTGAAGGATGTGTCTACATTCAGTGTAACAAAATTGAATGTGACCAGTATTGCAGGTAGTGTAGAAATAATCTCAGTTAGCTGTCGCCTGCACCGGCCTGCAGCCTCGACGCACCGCGGAAGCGGCGTCGACTCCGACGTTGCAGCCGCCATATTTCACTTCTAGAATTGACACATTGCGCTCCCGAGCCATAAACTTTCGTGCGAAAACTTTAACCTGGCATATTTACTTAAGATATTCTTCTCGAAACAGATAGCGCGAGCGCCTTGACGAGTGGAAAGTTTTATTGCTATAGATAGGTCATGCTCCTGTGGAAGTTTTCACATAAATTGGCGGTCATTCGACGCGAATATGCTGACTGAGGCAGTAACAAATATGCCAACTTGGGTTGTTATAACAGCGATATGTAAGTTCGGTGATAGGTACTTCGCCATTAAGTTTATGGAAACGACGGTCGAGATTACATCACACTTTCTGAAAGCTTTATGTAATTCTTCTTTCTTTCGCTATCGCCTGCGTCGGAATTAGAGATTACTCTCTGACCGGGCATCATTAATCTGGCAAACGGATTTTATGGCAGTTGTAAAAATTCGTCCTCTGAAAATCTGCAAGTGAAAATTTGGAACGCAATCTGTCAAACGGTCCCCTAATTCTTATTTAATTAGCAAGAAGTTTCACGCGTGGGAGCGGAGCGGACGACAATGACGTGTTAAAAATGATTAATTTTTTCGGAAGCGCCGATACCGGCCGCGGGCGTGATCTCTTACGAACGATTAATCTTGTTCTTTGCAAACATCACTCGAGCACCATTGTGCGTTCCCGGTATTTTTTTCTGTCTTATACAATTCCATTAAGAAACTGCCACCGCTAGTTGGTATCCAGGGTTCTTCCCACCGTCTCATCGTCGGGCCATTCATGGATTACCCCCTTTAACGCTGAAAAGGTGTTTGCGTTCTCCGCCGCAAAATAGATCTCCCCTCGATTTTTAAAACATTTTTCGGGATCACTTAGGCTTCGATAGTTATTATCTATCGAGAATGGAACATTTTAATTTTCCATCGTCATTCGCATACAATAGGGTTTCAACGAAGTGAAATTTAAACAGTCATTCCTTTAGCAATTCCGTGATTGCATTCTTTGAAGAAACATACTTTGACTCTCATGCGGTAGTTTCCTCATTTTGAACGCTACCTACAACCTGCTGTAGGTTGTAATATGTTTACTAAAATATGTCAAGAATGTAGTATTTTCAGCCAGCATTTTCTTCATTTATTCAGTCAGTCACTTACCACGGAACATCTTAGGTGTGGTCAAGAGCAATCATTTTCGGATTTAGATCTGGGCAAACGCCAACTCCGGCCACACACCGTCTCAGAATTAACGAATTTTACTTTTTATTACAAATAGGTTGATACAATGATTCACTTAATCTATGCCACCTCGTCCTCGCACTACACAATTATATAATTTGGTACAAGATTAATTAGTGGACTATCGTAAATTCGATAATCATAACGAAAAAGTTTTTGTTGCAATAAAGTCATTTGACGTAATGGTTTCATCGAATGAGTTAACATAACTTCTGATATTTCAATAATGTTCGTAAAACAGCTACTGTACATGAAAATCCTATAAACTTCTCATGTAAATATAGTTAGCAAAATATATAGTCAGTAAAAGTCATGTATTAACAATGAGAGAGGCATCCAGCAGTGGGAGAAGATGATGATTACAAATGAAAATGCGTTTACTAATGTTTTGGCGAAAATTATTTAGCAAATTATTAACTCCCAAACTATTTATCCCATATTTTTATTTGGGCGAAATTTCATTTCCCAACTCAACATTTCGCACTGATAACATTTCCCGACTAATGATTTGATAAATAATTATTATGCAAATTATTACCTGGGATTTTTTTAAGATGTCATTTGTGTTTTCGTCAAATGCGTTGATTGGCATTCCTTAATTTAGCAAGCAAACAAGCAAGCAAGCCAATGATTTTTTCCGTTCTGTTACAAAAAAACCTAACATCGAAGGCTAAGGCGGAAGCTACGCTACGCTTCGCTCCCGCCTTAGCCTTCTGAACCTAACCTATCCAAGTCGCTTCTGCCTAGTCTCGTCTTGCTCGCTCGCTTCGCTCGCTCACCGCCACATAATTTAACATTCATTCATTTTATTATATATCATGACTGATATACCTACCTTATGTGTAAAAATTGGCCAAATGTTATTTGACTATTTGTTATTTGCCTTAGCCAATCATTTGCTACATAATTGTTTGCCACATAAAAATGTGATGAAGTAAAATTTTTCAATATAAAAATGTTGCGAAATAAGAAAAATGCGAAGCAAAGTTATGCCAAAGATTGGTTTGCCAAATTAAACTTCGGTGAAAGGTTGGTTGCTAAGTGAAATTTGGCGAAAAATATTTCGCCAAAAAGGCAGTACACCTGAAAATGCTTAGGTACAAAAAATCTTCAGTATGTAGGTAATAAATGAAGTCTCTGATTACTATATTAAATATTAGCTTTTGACAATGCGTTGCCGTGAAAACAGCAGCGCGTACATGTAATCATTGATATCTTCTACATTTGTAGGACAAATCATGAAATCTAATTATAGTCTGATATCGACACGAGGCGAGGCCGTTGATAAACAAGCCTTCATTACTATCAAGCAAGAGTAGGTATCGCTCACCCACGCGACACGATTCCCAGTTTGTTTGAAAACAAAAGCATGAAGAGTGTCAAGTTTAAAAATACAAACTGAAATATAGATGCACAGAAAATATCAGATAACTCTTGTCCGGGTGAGCGGTTAGTTCCAATGGAATGCCGAAAGTTTATCGATGAGGGCTACGGTATAGATGTCGCTAGCGTCACTGCTTAAGTGGCTAAATAAGAAACAAACAAGGTGAGATATGTGGTGCATAGGGGAAATTCGTGTCTGTACCGTTGTCCAGCAGTGGTGTAGCGGTATAGCACACGGCACGGAATGCCGAGGACCTGGGTTCGATTCCCAGTGCTGGTCTTATTTTGCTGGTTTTTCTGTGCATCTATATTTCAGTTTGTATTTTCAATTTAGGTTTTACGGGATGACCGTAAAAGTAAAAAATTTGAATTGAAATAAAAAATACAAAAAGTTTCCAAAAAACCAATCTTAATATCAAGTTTTCCTGTTCAGGTAATTTCAAACGTTTACTTTAATCAATATAATATCACATTAAGACGAACCCGCAGGTAATTTTAAATGTTGAACTCTTGCTGGTAGGCCTCAACTTTATATAGGATAGAGTAGATGTTGGAAACATTGAAACGTATTTTGGGATATTTAACCAATATCGATGAATTCTGAAATAAAACAGTAACTAGTTTCAGATTTTCTAATTCGCGTGGAATAATGCCTAACAAAAACTTGTTACACAATTCTTACGTTTACGTAAATTTTGTTTCGTTTCGAATCATATCGCGATGGCAGTTGTCAAAAGAAGTTTCTTAAAACGTTTCAACGTGAAAGTTATAGAAGTTTCATGAAAGAATCAGAGCGGAATCTATTAAATTACAGCGACTCATAGCTTCTTGTAACTGTCAGGTATGCCGAATAAAATGTGTAAGTATGATATTATGAGATAGTGGTCTACGATACGTAGACTACCTACTTTCAGGAATTTTGTCTGCTGGGAATTAATAGAATATGAGTCACGTCTTGTAAATTTACCTTCATCAGAGTTATGCTCTATTCATACTTATTTCAAATTTGCAATAATCTTTTACTATTTTCGAATAGTATTTTCAGAAATGTGACTTAAAAAGTGGACCACAGATCCGCAAGCCTTGACGCAAGGTTATCTGTTAGTTGAGTAAATCAGGGCTGTTAGTTTAATGTGCGGTTAATTGCCTTGATTAGATTATTGTTCTCTGACTTACAAAATTACGTAAAGTGTAAAGTCTATAAGCGATTGTTGAACATAACTAATTATCGAAAATACTTTGAAAAGGCTCGTATCTCGGAAGACATTTTTTGACACTTACGACCTTTTTAAAATAGGTAACGTTATAGAAAAAAAAAACAATATACTCTTGGAAAAAAAATTGACTAATGAAATATTTTTTTCGGACACTCTTTTAAAATGACGTATCCAGTGCGTAAGGAAGTGGTTCGTTGTGTATTTACACCCCAAAAATATAATATGAGAACAGACACTGAAATAAAGTATATTTTTGTACCTATAGCTTCGTCCATGTTCACAGTGAGGATGCCGACTATGAGCCATAGGTACTTTCCTTTAAAACCTTTAGCCATGACAGCTTACAAATAAATTAGAAAGCAATAAAACCATGGAGCTCTTACGGATTCTTCTGTTTTGCCTACACCTATCTCAGCAGAACATTAGCCGGCCCATTAACGTGATTTATACGGAACCTAGATATAAATCCACGGATCCGTATTTCGGAGCACGCTTGCGTATTTATTTGTTGTTGGCCACAGATAGAGCGAACAGCCGCCGCAAATCGAACTATCCCACGATGAGTGTGAAGCGGTGTGTAGTTTCTAAAGTTTAATTCTTGACAAATTATGTCCGTTCTAAAAAAAAAAGTTTATTCTACAAGTAGGCCGCAAAGAGCTCTTTTACATATCACTTTTTTAAACCGTGTTCTGTACCCGGGAAGACCTTATTGCTTGGCCTCCGCTGTCTAATCGTCTGTCACAGGACTATAAATTTTGACGGTCGTCATACTTCAAATTTGAAAACGAATGTAGGAGACAAACACTTTTGTCGAATTCAAGTATTTTACGACAAAATTGTGGCAATTTAAAAAAATTGGGCACTCATTCAGATTTTTAGTAAAAATATTACAAAGTTATTAATTGCACGATACTTACAAAAACTTTTTTCGGTACTTTATTTACTTACCTACTTACGGAACCCCTCGTGTGAGAGTCCAACTCGCACTTGGCTGATTTTTCAATTATTTTTTATTTACTAAATAAAATCTAGAACAATATTAAACAAAAGTTCGATGTCTCGATACTCGACTGCGAAATTCTGTCAGGTGACCTTCGATTGTCCACGTAATTTCAGGATAGAATTTGATTTCGATGGTACCGAAACGCGGGCACAGATCTTGTTTTTATTCGTAGATTCTGGGGAGTATTTTATTTAATTATATTCCTAACGCATACGTTTAAAGTCAGAGTTGAACAAGTCGCGGGTTAATTAGAGCCTTTCGGTGCGTCATTCAAACATCCTGCTTACAGAACAATCGTAATAATTTGTTTAAAAGTCACAACTCCTAACAAATTACATTAATTTACCTCCGAGCTTATAGAATTGTCAGGTTAATTCTCCTTGTTAGTCATTTATTCATTGTGTTATATAAAACCAAATTATTTAGGCTTTTTGGGAAGTCAAATTTTTTGACAGAGCACTGGCTGGTTAGAAATTAAAATTTTATGATTAAAACATTTTTGCTTTTAGGTTGTAGTAAAGACCTCGATCAAACACTTTGACTTTGTGTATTCCATTTTTCATTTTCACAGTTCTTATTTTTAAATTTGTCTGGATATTGCAGTAATACACTTTTTGTTCATTTGTCACTTTAATTTTCCAACATCTTCAAGCAGACAGTGCAATGCAACATCCGAGAGTTGCCTCAAACGTGAACATGATTCGTAATGACATTCAAATCAGGCCAACTTCGAAATCCGACCTCCGCACAATCGAATTACTAAAATTTCAATGTTTTATCAAGTTAAACTTTGCTTCGGCAGCTGTAAGTGAATTTATTTGTACTTACTTAGTTATCGACTCGGGGAAAAGTCATCTTGCTAACGTTTCGTTAAGTTGAATAATTAAATTTGTCACCGGCGGTTGACACGTTGCTCGATTTTCTTCCGAATTTCTCAGTGCCGTCACGTTTGTGGCCGCCCCCCTCTCCACAACCCCCCCGGCCTCTTATTGTGTAATCGCGAATTCCTAATTTGAATTATTTATTATTTGATTTAACACCTCCAGTATTTTCGGGATGGCTCCAATTTCTGTTCCAATTGGATTTTATTGATACAATTAACACTTGTTCGGAATTCGGGTGGTCTGGGCCATTTTGCAGACTGGACGCTATGTGTTTCTTTACACATAATGTGTATACTCGTATTGATTGCCGCCGCAACAACAAATAAAAAAATTCAATTAAAAAATAAGGGGGATGCACGTTATACGTTTTATTTTTATTTACGCTAGACATAGCCAGTTTGATTTTATAGAAATATACGGATCCCTGAGCGCACGGGTCCGACTCGGACTTACCCATTTTCATTAAATATTATGTAATTTAATTTTAGATATTTTTAAGTGTCTGAAAAAATAACCAAAATTATAAATAAAACATTACAATGTTGCACGAATTTACGCTTATCTCTTGAACACCCAATTCCTATGATAAATTGGAGCCAGTGAAAACTTCTTGTTATTTGATAGCTTTGTTATAAAATTCCCACCACTGCGCGCAGGATTCGAGCTGCGACGCAGTTCAATTCATAGCCAACAACCGTACAAAATTTTTGTATGCGCATTTATACTACGTGACGCGTTTACTGTCTGATACAGGATGTGCTGTTTTTACCGAATAAGATTATTTCTTCCCAAAAGGCTATGACAATGTGATGATGATATATATGAAGTATAATATGAAGTAGTGTGTATATGAAGTGATGTTCGCTTTATCACTCTCACTTCAATTCATATTATAATTTGCATTCTGACAACGTTCCTCTAAATAATTTGTTGAATAAAAAAATTCTGATCGAAAATTCTGTTTTTTTTTTAATTCTTTTAAGAGCTATTTCGTAGTTCTAATTAATTTTTCTACTTAGAGATAAGGTTTTTTTACCCGACTGCAAGAAGAGGTATTGTTTTTCGCACGTATCCTGTATGTATGTAATATCCTTTATTACAAACCGCTGGACGGATTTAGACAATTGTCCCAGCAACCCAAGTGTCCTTAGATAGGGGACGTTAAAAAAAAACAAAGCGGCGGTGAGATGCATAATTGGGGGTCAACAAAAATTTTTTTTTTAATGCGACTTATATGGGTATCAATAGCTCATCCTAAGGATCTCAAAAAACTATGTCATGACTGTTATATAGTAAAAATAATATACGTTAAAATGTTACTACAAAATATTAAAAATTGAAATGAAGACTATTTATCTGTAATTTTGCATGGATATATTTAGCAACTATGCCAACAAAGTGGTAAAATAGAATATAAAAAAAATTTTTTAGGGTACCTCCTGCAGACGTAAAGTGGGGGTGATACTATGAAAATGACGTACAGAATACAAAATCATTAAAAAAAATTTTTTTATTCGACTGGATGGCTAACGAGCAACTGGGTCTCCTGATGGTAAGAGATCACCACCGTAATAGGTACGGATAGTTTGATTTTGACAGCTGTCGAACCCTATCCTGGGTGTGTCCGATACGCTCTTGGCCGGTTTTTGTATAATGTGTTACCTAGCTACCTACATATATGCAAAACAGAACAATGTGATTTACGAAACAATTAGGCCATCATCCTCCTTCTTGTTACCACTTTTAACGAAGCCTTATCAAAGTCCCATTTTCCTTCTGTTTGGAAAACAGCGGAAGTGATCGGCAACCACAAACCTGGTAAACCTCGTGCCAATCTCCAGTTACAGACCTATCAGCCTCCTAAGTTTCCTGGGGTAGCTCTATGAACGTGTATTACTCGTTTCATTGTGGCTCCAAAAGAGCCACAAAGAATTAGCACTCGCCGACGAGACCAGACGACCCAGTCCCCAAACTACAAATTAACTGGAAGCGGTTGTACCGACTGTCGCCGAGCACTTCCTCCACTGTCACCGCGACGCTGTTACAGTGGAAACACCATCAGTCAATTCACCAATCAATCAATCAATATTTACCTATTGTTAAAAATAAAGTTGTGTTAAATACTTGTGATGTATACATATCATTTAGCAATATTGTAAATCTGTTTAAAAAAAATATATATACCTCGTTGAGTTTCTTGCCGGATTCTTCTCAGCAGAGGTTTTTCCGAACCGGTGGTAGATTTTTTTTGACATTCATAAGTGCTTGTTATAGCCTAAATTGAATAAAGATATTTTGACTTTGACTTTGACTTTGACTTTGACTTTGACTTTGACTTTGATTCGTCGAACCTAGGTCTATCCACTGTAGTTGTAGTTACAATGATGGGTTGTAATATTCAGCTACGTCGCACCCGTTTGGACTAATAGCTGGGCGATATTCCAGCGTTTGGACCGTCTCATATTTCTGGACATTTTTTTATTACAAAATGGCCGAATATTCTGATATACAGATTTTAGTTATCTGGTAGAAATACGGAACTCTTAAAAATAATCGTAAACGACATGAAAATCTACAGCAAATTCGTAAAAAATGTGATCAAAAAAATGTGGCGGTTGAAACGCTCTAATAATCGCCCAGCTTATAATTTAGGCCTCGATCTATAGCTATCAGGAATTCGTGCCGAACGGACGCATTTATTTCGTTAGTTGAATATCGAGTCGTTGACAATTTCATAAATCCGTGCTTTAAAAAGGAAACTGTTTACGGAACTAGTAAATACTTTCACGGAAAACACGTAAACAAAAATAATAATTAAAAAAATTCAAAAACCCGCCTTGAAAAATGAACTGAAGAGATGGAAACAAGACAAAAAAATTAGAAATATCAAAAGCTACCAGAATTGAATAAAAGAAATCGATACAAGACCAAACACAAAAGGTTAACTTAGAACATGTCCATGATAGTCCTTGAAAATTTAATGCAATGATATATGAAATGCAGGCGGAGGCATACATTTGTTACCTATCACTCAATCTCATGCCTCAATATAATTCAGACGATTTTATAATTGCAATTTTTGGTCTTGTTTTGATCTTTTCAGTTCATTTTTGCAGGCGGGTTTTGATTTATTTATTTATTATTTTTGGTTTATATATGTATTACCTACACAATTTATTTAGCCTTTTGACAACTTAATACAATACAATGAATCTTTATTATACAACACAACAATAATTCAACCACACTGCAGCGACGGCCGTCCCAGGAAAGCAACTTGTGACCAGCGCCACTGTAATGTGGTAAAAACGGCGTGGTAATTTTTACCAATAATTGTCGCGTTTAATCCCACTTTGGATAACTTTGCGTGAAAATCGCATAAGTTTCAAAACAATGAGTTTTTTTTTAATACTGTTGTGACGCACACCCTGAACAAGTTTTGAATTATTCAGCATCCTTCGAGAAGTGCGTTGTGACCGATTTGCTGCGTTTATACTTTTCCAAGGCGATCTGCAGCTACGCTTAGGTGTGGCATGAAACTTATAGTACAACTAAGTAGCTAATGTCTGCGGGTCCGCCACATAAAAAAAAACGAAAAAAAAACCATAATTAATCTTTGTCCTACTTTTCTTTCCTAAGATGTTCATAATAAGAACTTAGTAAATTAATCAACCAAAAAGTTAAGGGTTCTCCATCATTTCGCCGAATTTCATGTTCCATAGTGTATCTTTTTCTAATATTTTCACATATAATTTTCATTTATAAAATAGTTTACTTTATTTTTGAAACAATATATTCATTGGAATTGATATTAAACTAAACTAATCTAACCTACTACATCATAATACGTTGAACAAACTTTACAGAAAACAAAGACCCTTATTACCTATTAAAGTAACTATTATTTTTTCAACAATGTGAAATTTTCGTTTTAGTGCATGTAAATTGTAAACAAATACCTAGTAAGTTATGAAAAATGAAAATGAAAGTAAAAATATTTTATTAGCCAATTTTAAAGTACATTACGTAAGAATTTACATAGCTAATTAACCTTAAGGTAGGAACTAAATTAATTAAATAATTAATATTATTATAATAAACATGCTTTATATTTTCCCGTTTTAATAAAAAAAAGCATGATAAGTACACGTGAAAATATAATACTGTTAATTATTTGTAAGATTTCTAAATAAATGTTTTATTGTATAATGTATGTTGTTGTAATGTTTTAAGTGCTACTGATACTGCTCATCTAGCGATTGAACTCGATTGCCGTTGGTAGGGAACCGAACCCGCGATATCGGAGTCATCCCGTCAATTCACAGCTATTGTTGCTTCTGAAAACACCCAAAGGCCATAAAATGCGGAAATCATAATCCATTCCGCTCGAAGATTGCGTAACGTGATATCGCTAGGACAGCGGAACAAGGCACGCCAGCAGCTCCGGGACTCATTGGCCAATTAGCGACAAATGCAATAAAAACCGGTCAAGTGCGAGTCGGATTCGCGCACGAAAGTTAAAACGGCATAAAAAAATTTGTTTGTTGAATGGGAGCCCCTTAAATAATTATTTTATTTTAATTTAATTATTTACTTTAAAATGATCATACAAATAAAGATTCTGTGAATATTTCAAGCGTCTATCTGTTGCCGTTATTAATATTAAGCAAAAAATTACAAAACAATCTCGTTTGCTGTATGTATGGAAGCCCCCCGTAAATATTTATTTTATTCTGTTTTTAGTATTTCTTGTTATAGCGACCACGCGATTGCTACCACCATCTTACTCGCTAATCCTGCCGTGAAGCAGCAGTGCTTGCACTGTTGTGTTTCGACGTGGAGAGTAGGTTGGTAACGCATCTGCAATCCCCTGGTGTTACAGGTGTCTATGGGCGGTGGTGATCTCTTACCATCAAGAGACCCACTTGCTCGTTTTCCATCCAGTAGAATTAAAAAAACAGTAATACATAATCTGTGAAAATTTAAAGTGTCTAACTATTACGACTCAAGAGACGGACAGACAGCGGAGTCTCAGTAATAGGGTTCCGTTGGCACCCTTTGAGTACGGAGACCTACAAAACTAGCCAAGTGCAAGTCGGATTCGCGCATCGATCTAATTTATAGGTACTTGGGCATTTTCGTGTACAGACGTTCCTTTATTCATTTTTTTCACTTTTAGAAAGAATATGGCTTCTCCTACTCCGAATCAAGAGCACAATCGATTCCGATAGTTTAAAAAAATGTCCCCAAAAAAAATGGCAGTCTTATTACGTTTTTTTCATACACTTAGTATGGGCGTAACAAAACGACTCATAAAAAATTGTATGAAAAAAATGGGGACATTTATTTAAACTCTCGGAATCGATTGTGCTCTTGATTCTGAGTAGGAAAAGACATATTTTTTCTAAAAGTGAAAAAAATAAATAAAGGGAGAGGGACATGATGTACCCGAAAATGCCCACTTACCATCATCATCATATCAGCAGTAGGACATTTACTATTGGTCAATTGTAGGCCTCCCCCATAGACCTCCACTTGCTGCGGTTGGAAACTGCGGCTTTAAAATATAGAAAAATGTAGATACAATATAAACGTCTGTACGTGTGAAGCCACCATACCAATTTAACTTTTTATTCAATTTTATTTTTATTCTTTTTTTAAACAACATAAAATATGATTACAAACTGTCTTCACATTATCGTAATTCCTGAAAATCGTTAAACATTTTACTTTTTGTTTTTACCAATTTTATTAAAAAAGGATAATATCATCCACGTAAACGATACATGCGGCATAAACGTTCAGGACACCGAAGCACGAAAAAGAAACACAGAATGTGTCCAGAATGTGTTGTTTGTGTGCCACGTGATATTGGCCTGCTACATTTTGCGCCGTTGTGCAAAAGCTGTAGAAATTCGACAAAATTTAAGTCGACGGGGCATTTAAGGGGAGTCGACGGAGACGGTTAATTCACCCCATAAGGGTCGGTTGGCGCCGAAAATCCTGCCGTAGACAAAATTCCGAGTACGACGACGCCTGAACCCGTTTGACGACCGCTTACGCTCGTTAAGTATTTTCTTTGACACACTTTTGAAATCATTAGTATGATTTCGGAAGTGGGTTTATTAAATAAAATCGCTCGTTCAATCCACAACAAGTAGCTTTCTCAGAGATGAAACGAATAACCACGTTGTTTGTAGACAGTGAAATGCACCAGAATGCTGACTCGATTTTGCAAGTATTAATGCAGGTAGTTTTTTTTTAAAATACTGATGAACGTTAAATAAAAAATACAATTAAAAAGACCTTAAACCGGATAATAATTTAAATGCAAAACTAGAGTACACTAATGAATAAACTAAAGTTTTTTTTTCATGTCAATTTAAAATATCAAATTTTAATTTATTTTATTTAACCACAAACTGCTCAGGATTTTGAGAGCTATTGTTTCATTCGAGCTTTAGTTTTTTAAGACATACTTTAATGCGTTGCCTATTTTCTATGGACCTTAAAAGTTACTCAAATCTCATCACAAATAGATCCGAAGTTATCCCGAAAAATCTCAATTGACCTTGGCTCGTTGACAAAAGCGCGCCTAATATTGTTATCTCCGGCACGTCGTCTCAGCTATGTCATGAAATTCATGATTCCTTGATTCCTCCTTATAAAACACCGCATTCGGTTCCCGTTCAATCTCCACCGGAGCGTAGAGAAATACGGCCGCGTAACCCATAATGTATACCGTCCCCGAAAAAAAAGGAAAACAGGTAGGTATTACAAGGCTACGTATTACGTACGTGATGCCGCGGAGGCAGAAAAATCGATTAACTTAAGTTGCGAGTCAGCAATATTGTAAGGATAAATTGTAACTACGTTCATCTTAATTTCGGGATTTCGCCCGAGTCAAATTCCTTTCCATACGAGTAGTTCTCATAGATGCCATATCTAAAGCGCTCTGTTCACTGTGTAGTTAACTGAGAATTGAATTGTTACTCGAACAACAGCGTGCTCATTTTCAACTTTATGTAGGATGTAGGTATAGGTCAAGCAATAGCTGCTATCAGTTTTGGTATTTTATTTCATTAAAACATTTATCAATCTTGTATGACGTAATTTCAAAATATCTTTATTCAATTTAGGCTTATAACAAGCTATTATGAATGTCTAAAAAAATCTACCACCGGTTCGGAAAACCCTCTGTTGAGAATAATCCGGCAAGAAACTCAACGAGGTAAGTATATATTTTTTAAACAGATTAACAATATTAATAAAAGATATCTATACATCACAAGTATTTAACACAACTTTATTTTTAACACAGTAGGTAAAGTGATGAAGTACCAAAAGTACGTACTAAAAAAACCAACGCAGCGAATCAACCAATTACTTTAGTTACACAAAAATTTGTAGTTGTATGTGGGCCGATAGCAATTTTTCCTGGAACACTACCATGATTCTTCATAATCTATTAACCGCAATAATAATAATTCAACTTTATTAATCCAGCGCCAGACCCGATAAAAGCAAAAACCGCACAACGAAACTTGTACGAAATTTATTATTTTGTTGTTAAACTTATTTTTGTTAATTAATAGGTCCTCTTTAATTTTACACGCTGTGGCTAATCTCGAGCTAAGTATGCATAAATATGCATTTTGACATTTGAATTCTAATTTCGATGTAGACTTACAGATGTTGTGATATAGTTTTCCATCGTTTTATCGGAAAAAATCGTATTTGGGTGAAGACCAAAAAGTTGCACACCTTAACGCAGGTACCTAGTTATTTTTTTCCATTGTGACACGAAAATTATTCACACATGTATGATGAATTTTCGTGTCATACTTAAAAAAGTTAATAGTAATCCTAACTACCTACGTTTTGGTGTACAACTTTTTGGACTTCACCTACTTAGCGTACTCTCTAAATTAGCTTCATTATCTATCCATCGTACAGCTGTATAAGAGTAGGTGTTTTTATTTTGACATTTGGCACTAAATAATAAAGTTCTATGAACGCACATGAAAATATCACTCATTCAAAACAATAATAACTTCGTAAAAAATTACTTCGAGTACAAAATTTATCATGAGATCACGCTTAAGTGTCAAAAGTCACCCCGACAACCTGACATGGCGGCATGACTTGTAGACTGAAACATATCGCGTTGGTAACGTTACGACGCCGCTCATGGTAGGGCCTCCTGGCGACAGATCCATCAACCCGTCGACAGGTCATTTGTTGCGTGTGTTTTCACACTTGATAAATCGCTGGACTTGTCCACATTTTGCTAGATTTATATCCACGTCCAATTGTTTTACACATTATCAGTAGATCGCTGTCTAGTTGGTTTAGTCGCGACTTGCTGTATTCAATAGATACTACGCACGTAGTAATATCATCGACGTTTGAATCGATTGATGACATGACAACAACCGAACGTTTCTTGACGCTAAAATTTGAGATTATACTTTATTATTAGCGCCATCTTTCTTAGAATTTACGGTTACGGCAAGAAATTAACCACAAAATTCATGTAACATAGTTTGTAATTCCGTTCAATCGGTTGGTGTGAAAAAAAAACCTAGATGAATACACCGCATAACATAATCTATTACGACACGTGTATAAGACAAGTTCATTTAATAGTAAAATTACATAAAATTTAGTCAAATTAATTTACGTGAGTAAAAGCCAAAATCTTTATATACGAGTATACACCCTTACAGATATTAAACTATTTGCGGTCCTATACTGCGGTAGAAATGAATAGTCGGATCCCCGCGTATATAATGTTTTTGCATAACGCTCTTCAAACTAAACATTTCCATGGCACGCTGCGAGAAAAACCAAAATGATTTACATAAGCTGTAGTGGTATTGACAATATATGCATCAAGTACGAGTATATATGTATATAGTCACTGTTAAATAACGCGTGAACAACGTTTCTAGAGCACGCGACGCGACGCGCCAATATAGATCCAATTGAATTTTTTTCACGGGTTTTATGATTTAGAAGAGAAACTTCACATATTTACATGAAAAGAGCGATACCAGTAAGTGGCAGTTCTCACAGGGCACGCAGAAAATTATTTATGGACTCCTTTATTGCTAAACTTCATTCGTTGCTGCGGTCGCTTTTATTCCTTCGACGGGAAAAAGTTGTGAGATTTTATTGCCGGTGTGAGATAGGACACGTTATTGCAGTAAGTTTTAATGGTAGCGGGAATTAAAATAGAATTTTTGTGGTCAGCGAAGTGGTCTGCCCGGATATGTTCGCGACCTGCCGCTCCGCGCGCTTTATGGCGGGCTATTTTTAGCATCCTTTACCTCAGGCGAGCTATTTAACAACGCAAACCTGGGCTACTTTGCAACATAGCAACTGCGTTCGCATTGATATGCGTAGAAGGAATTTATCAGCCACGTTTTAATGGTTCGCCTTGAATGCACGACTAGAATGTAAATGTCGTTGAAAGATCAGCACAGCATCATTTCGTGCTTGTTGGTTGCAGAACTCGATCCGGCATAACCTGTCGCTGCATAACCGGTTCATGCGGGTGCAGAATGAGGGGACGGGCAAGTCGTCCTGGTGGATGATCAACCCGGACGCGAAGCCCGGCAAGTCGGTGAGGAGACGCGCCGCCTCCATGGAAACCTCCAAGTTTGAGAAGAGAAGAGGAAGGGTAAAGAAGAAGGTAGGTAACAATTCAGGGCTATTGAAGGTCAGAGAGCATAGGCTGTTATGTTACCGAACCAGTTATTGCCGAGCCATATACATTCTCTATCAATCATGCAAGATAGTGGCCAATGGTCGGTCAGTTTTAATTCTGGCTAAATAGCACCCAGTGACCTTCTGCGTACAAGCGGACAAGGTCAGGTCTGGGACCAGTGCTCAGTACTGCTCAGTGCGTTTTTGCCCCTTTTCTTCACACTGTATTAAGGAAATGTCATTTGATTTAAAATGTGATCATCTAGTTTGAAGAACAAAGCATACATACACCTAAAAGTGAAAATAATTACGGTGACCATATTCATTATCTATGCAAAAGCCCAAAAAAATTTAACACCCAAAAATCAGAAAGCGTTTAACTTAAAATTATCACTTCTCTGTCGAAATCTTATTTACCTAAGTTAAAATTAAGGAATTTTACCTTTGCTTATTAATTATTTTTAACCTGTCCTCTCCCAGGGGCACAAATTTGTGCCCAAATTCCTTTGATCCTGTTATCCTGGGAGATGACAGATTAACATGTTTTTTTTACATGATACATAATTATTGACGTTATGAAATTTAATAATTTGGAGTTATAATCTTTCGTAACGTTACATAAGTAAAGTTTTTCAGTGAACGCTGGAAAAAAATCACTGTGTATTATATAATCATAATTATAATTCTGTCCAGAAAGCTCATACATAGCTGCATACAAATATTTAATAAAATTGCATTGGTAACCACTACGTCATAATTCATCATTATTTAATGTAATAATTAAAACGTGCGTTTTCAGGCTGAGACATCAAAAAACGGCGCAACAGCAGATGCTACTCCGAGTCCCAGTAGTTCGGTGTCAGAAAGTCTCGACATATTCCCAGAATCGCCCATGCACAGGTACGTAAGATTCAATAAATACATGTTTATTTTCTATTAAAAGTAAATTAGCAGCAGGCTTGCTATAGAAATGCAGGTAGCAACTATTAGACTAAGTTGGAATATGTTAAAAGTCAGTTAACACTCATAGATATGACGGGAACAGTCGTGGCGCAGCGCCAATAAAAGGGTACCGGCACTTTAATACCATAGTTGTGATACTAATTTGACAGAAACGTATAACAATTTACCTATACGGCCATTGTTGCAGCAACCTCTGCCAAAATCTCTATACAGCGCCATATTTTATTGATCGGCATTCGGTTCAAAATATTGAAATTTTATTACTATAATACAAAGTGAGGCACGCATGAAACATACACTTTATAGTAAAACCATCGGCATAAAGCTGCGTTGACCAAGCCAATAAAACTGAGTTATAGCAACTCTGCTACTTTATGATAAAAGGTTTTAAATCATTCACAACCATTAGATGATGAGTTATGTGGACGTTGGATCTCGTCATTTTGCCAATATTTAACCTTTTTATTGCCGAATATCGGATAGCTGGAATAATCTACAGTTATTTTTGACGATCTTTGTTCCACTGTGCGCGGCAACTGGCCCATAGCACATTTCTTACGGCGTTATATTGTCATCAGCGATAGCAATAATCATATTTCTGCGCTGACCATTGAATCCTTTACGATGATCGCTTCATTTAGCATTACGATTTTTATTTATATGTTAGAGGGTCTCGATTTAGGCATTAGATTTGCATGCTTTTCCTTCTACTAGATCGTCTTTAGAGATAGTTGACCTAGCTTTAAGATTTGTTTCTGCTGAACATTTTGATTATTTGCTAGCTTTGGATAATGTCGCCATGTGTTGGTGGTTCTTTGGTGGGATTATTCAAGGTGTTGTCTTATACTTATCATTTTGTTGACGCTTTTTTTGCTTGCGCGTATAGCAACAATTTCCAGTTGTCGCCGGACTTCCGGCAGAGGGCGTCGTCCAACGCGTCGTCGTGCGGTCGGCTGTCTCCAATCCCGTCCCTGATACCCTCGGAGCCCGACTGGGGCGACTACACCCCAGCGGGGGACTTCGCGTCGACCAGCGATTTCTCCCAGGACTTCGCACAAGCTGAACAATTAGCCGGGTCCCTCGCAGACTCGATGAAACTCCAGGGAGCCGATCCATTCCTAAACACGTAAGCCTTAACGCTAAATTCTAAAGACAAAACACTCTAAAACAGTCGAGTGTCGCCCAAAATTAAAGTAAAATATAACCCGACCGTTCCGTGACTGTGATGTCTTTAGTTTGAGCAGTAGGTACGCTTGAGCGAGAACAGATTTTATTTTTATTTGCCGACTTTATTATATTGATGTTGCTTGCCTGTTATAAGCGAGTTTAAAAATCTGTTCTTGTTGTTGTGTGGTTATTGGAGCTTAACGCTAGTTTCGCCATAATTCCAAGTAGATCTTAGTTTGTTTGGCCTTAATTAAACATCTGCCTAACAGATATTAGCGTATACTTAGGTACCTATCTATTTAAGAACTTTATGATAATTATCCCTGTTTTTTCACAAGACAGTTCCCAATTTGTATAATGTAACTTATTAGGTAACTGTAGCTTCAATACGAGGATAAGAATCCGAGTTATATAAAATAGCGCCCTGATGATCTCATGCTGAAAATGAATAAATGTAGATTTAGTAGTTAACCTGGTATAAGCTTGACAGTTTTCAATATTTTGACATCATTAAGCCGAGCTTATCACCAAATCGAGATTAAATTTTTCCACCAAGTGGCCCTAACTCATTACATTATACAACCAATTTTTTTTTCTCTCTCTAATAGAATGCCATAAATTATCAGCGAGTAACATAGACAATATATTTTATCCTGAAAACGTGTTAAGGTCCCACCGTACGCGGACGAAGTTGCGAGCAACAGCAACAGCTAGTGTGTAAACAAGGTGCACAAGGTTTTTTTCTTAGGAAACTCTCGCGAGTTAAAAATCTTCTATTTGATTAACAATAGATTTTAATATAAGTAGTTATGAGTTATCACTATAACAGTTACAATATATTGAAATCCTGAATTTCGCCTATCTCTCGCTGCATGGCTATACAGTCTCTGAGCGAAAAAAAAAACCGGCCTTGAGATCGCCAGAGCCCGCCTAATTTACCCGACACGTCGCGAACAAATTGTCATACGTACATCCAACATCCAGGTACGTCCCCACGACGTCTTCGTCGTCGGGGGGCTATCGCTACGGCTCGTACGGCACGTGCCCGCAGCACCTCCACGGGGGCTGCAGCTGTGCGTCGCTGTTCACGCACCCGGCGCACCCGGCGCACCCGACGCACCCGCACCAGCATGCGTTGGACCACTACGTCAGACCGCCGCCGTCCGCTGATCCAGCTGACATTATGCAGACAGGTTAACTATATTTTATTAAAACGAAAATTGGAATCAAGAAAAAATACATACCTACCTACCGACATATCGACGTACCTACAGCTTCGGCTCTATCAACTATTACTTCGCACAAAATAAACTCGTAAATGTTTTCTTTCACTGACTCCGGCAGGGTGTAGCGTGAATCAATCTTTAAATTTTATCAACATGGGATCTTATAATTTTCTGATGAATTTTCGCGAAGAAATCGGTTTATTATATTTTTAAATGCTTTAGTTTAATGCCGTCGTTTTATTACTTAGATTCCTCAGACCATTTTCTTAGCATAACATTGCATCAAAAATAGGAAATTTGACATAGGTATCTAATTTTTTCACGGAAAGTGAACAGATAAAAGTTTAGTTTAAACGCATTGTGTAATAGTTACTACGAACTAAAATGACAAATCATAGCTCACATTTTTTGAAACCGCTATTTGAATTTCCTTTTGGCCACAAGTTATCTGTTCATATCTGCTTTCCCAGAAAACAGCCAGACGCAGATGGTGACCACATCAGACGTGGCGCTCATGAACGGCGGGATGATGGTGCAGACAGGGGCCATGGGCCCCACCACAGTGATGGGACAAATCATGGGCGCACTCAACACTGGGCTCGTTGAGGACCTCAATATTGAAACCCTTGAGCACGGGTTTGATTGCAACGTAGACGAGGTAAGAATGTTGGCCACACGCCGTCTTACACGTCTTGGTTGTCTTTATCTTATCGGGTCGTAGTTATCGGGTCAGTAAGAAAAGCGTGCTCTAATCGATCCTATACTTTATAATATTTATATACAGGCTAAACTTTCCATAATTTCTGTGAATTTTGAAGAGGCTCATAAATGGAATTCCGATTGTTACGGCATAAAATAATTTTACGTCAAAGATGTAACTGTTGCCACAGAATAAGTAACAGTATAACTGTCACTAAGAAAATTATTTTACGTTGTACTCCCCAATTAAGATTGGTTTTTTGGAATCTTTTTTTGTATTTTTTATGTCAATTCCAAATTTTTGTTACTTTTATAACTTTTTGTGTTTTTGTAATTTTTTGTTGTTTTTTTTATTTGCACGGAATGCCGAGGACCTGGGTTCGATTCCCAGCGCTGGTCTTATTTTTCTGGTTCTTCTGTGCATCTAATTTCAGTTTGTATTTTCGATGTTGTACTCCCCTTCTATTTAAAAGACATTATTTCACAATTTTACAAATTTCTCATATAGCTCTCACTGTATTTTTTTTCTAATTAGGTTATAAAACACGAGCTTAGTATGGACGGGTCGTTGGACTTCAACTTCGCGCAGCAGCACAGTGCGATGGCTGCCGAAGCAGAGAGCCAGTTCGCTGCGCCCGCGCCGCCCGTCCCGACCACCCTCTCGGGGGGCGGTGCCCCCCGCACCCCCTACTCAGCCACCCCCTCCTGGGTCCACTGAAACCTACCCCGCAACACACGGACTAGTTACCTACTTACCAGAGGTTGTTATCGCCCAAAACGTTAATTTCCTATTGTAAATAAGAATTGACGCGAATTTTATTTAAGTTCAACTTTTTTTGTTACTTCGGCATTATAAGTACCTACCTATAGTCAAGATTTTTGTTCTATTGTCATGTTAACTAATGATAGATTTTTATTGTTTAGTGTTCTAAGTGGTTCGTTACCGCTCGTTGTTGAAGTGTCAATTGTATTAGAGGTACCTAGTAGGCTTTAGTGATAAGCTAGGTGGAAGCTTGTGATATAGATAGGGTATTATAATCCGGGTAGTTTTTTGGACCAGGAGGGGCGTAGGTTCGGTCCTGTGTTGCGGATACCGACGCAAATCAGAGGTAAATATAAAGTTTAATTCAATTTAAAGATTTTACCTTCAAAACTTTTCCGCGATCATTGTTACAAAAGTCCTGTAACTTTTCGATGTAGCCTTTCATCTCAGTTAAAAATAAGAACAAAGAATTGGAAACAGCAAAATATTAGCGAGTGTTTAACAATACTGGTGGCAATAAATCTTTGGAATATCAGCGATAATCTAGCGAAGTTTCCCAGTTGAGTGTCCAATAAGTTGGTCCGGTCGGTATCGCTCCCGGCTACTTTTGCAGTTGCATGGTTGGCGCACAGCGCGACCTTGCTTCCTTCCTTAAACTAAGTGTCATCTTTTGCTATGGAATATTATTATTTATTAATAAGCCACGCTTATATATTAACAAGGCAAGCATACAACTGAATGAAGGAAATCTAAAATATGTAATTAAACCTTTAGGTACGTAATTAAATGCAGAATCAGGTTTGAAAAATGAATTTTAATATTTTGCAAACAAAAACATCTGAACTAGAACAACTAAATTCAAATTGAAATAATTTCTATTTGTCCAACATAGGTAAATTACAATTAGTATTCTAAAAGAAAATCTTATTTAAAAAAAAAACAACCAATCAATTAATACAATATACCTAATGCAATCCAGTATGTTGCATTAATTGTCTGAGTCTAGTGGTAGTTTTCTATTCTAATAAAATCTACTGTAAGTATGTTGTTTATTCACTAGTATTAGGTAGGTACATGATATGTTTGTTTTTCACGTCCCGACGTCATTATAAGATAGGTATTGCGTCAGCGTATTCGGTGTAAGCCCTCCCTAGTGCTATTGTTTCGTGAAAACATAGTAATAGCTCGACCTCGTTCAGCTATTTAGGGACTACACGCGCCAGTTTACTTATTATTTTAGTTTCGTGCCCAACCATTCACGGGCTTATCGTAAGATGTAAAGCAACCCAAATACGATCAATTTGAAGAGCTAAAAATTTTACTGCTAAATTGTTTAAAAAATTATTCCCCTGGAGCACTTTGCATGCCATATCTGACAGATAAGGGTCTCGACGGAGATAAAGGAAACGCGTAAAACCGAAAATCTTCGCGCGTCGACGAATATTTTATTTTCAGGAATTCTTTTGAAGCCAATGAGCCGAGAACGTCGGTGCCAGAATTGGCAGGACCTTAAAATCTGATGGCAAGATCTCCTCATTCGGCTTTACGACTTTAGGTATTACAAAAGATAAGTACGTCACTCACATTCGCGTGTCTTTGTACGCGGATTATGAGACGTGATATGTGCTTTATTTATGAAAAGATATAGTAAGAAAAAATTGTACGCAAGGCATCAGCAGTGTTACTAGCGTGTGATATTGTCTTGTGAATAATTTCGTGGCTCGTTTCTAGGTTTTTTATGGAAGGTTAAAAAAGGATGTTTCTTTTGGCGCGAATGAACTAATCTGTCGGTATTTAACTATATATTTGAATAAAAATCGGTATATTCCGCGTCATGAGTGCCGTTTTATTTACAAAAACCTTAATAAGTAGATTGTTAATTCATACTAAATATTGAATATCAAACAACACAACGTCAAAAAGAATATTTAAATTATTATAAAATTAAAATAAGTAGGTAACCTACCTATTACGTTAAAAAAATATTTGGTAAATTTTGGAGCACGGAAATAGTCTGAAATCAAAGTTAATATTTATTAATATTATTAGGTATAAATAATTTTACATTCATAATGAATATTAAAAATATAAATAATATTACTTCACCTTATCCCATTTTTACATTAAAGTCAAAGTCAAAATATCTTTATTCAATTTAGGCTATAACAACAAGCACTTATCAATGTCAAAAAAATCTACCACCCGTTCGGAAAAACCTCTGTTGAGAAGAATCCGGCAAAAAACTCAACGAGGTATATTTTTTTAAACATTTACAATATTATTAAGTGATATGTATACATCACAACTTAATTTTTAACACAGTAGGTTCGCTATTTGAAGGGATCGCTAATGCGGATTGGAATTATTTCCAAATATCCCTGTCTATGATATAATCATTAACTTTATAATACATCTGGGCAAAAAGAAAATTAGTGCAGAAAACACCTACACAATGAAATTCCGTTCATTCTTGTGAATTCACAATATTTATAATTAGATTGTGATTGAACGCGGTCCACGAGTCCGTGATTCAATTTCACCAATGAACGGTCCTATTTGCGCGCTAATGAGGGCTCCCGGTAATTAATCATATCATTCTTATTCACTCGTTCATTCATTCATTCATTTTTAACTTGGGGCGGTTCGAGACCGATCGACAAATAATGGAATCTCACGAAAAAATGCCAGAACATGACGCTAGATTACACCCGCTCGGTAATGACTTGTTTTTTAGGGTTAAAAGAATGTCTTCAGCAGGCGGAGAGGTTGCGGTGCTATTTTCTTATTAATTTAAAAATTCTAGACACTTGTGCCCGAAAGTTAATGGGGAAGAATGAATCGCTTGTTCTTTTTTGTAGTGAAACGTGATTTAGCCGTTCATTAACAGGCAATTACGCTTTTTGTTTCGCTCAGACACGTTTAGGAAATGCTGAATATCCAAAGTTATTATAAAATAACAAGGCATTTTAAACAGCATAGATTTAAACTGAAACTGTTATTTAAATTGATTTTTTGTTTCAAAAATTATTTGATAATTTATGCTATGCATTCTTTATTTAAAAAATTCTAATGAAAAATGAGTTTCAAAAGCCCCACACACCCCACGTAAAAAATCAAAGAGCATTCGAATGCCGGGTCTCAGTCCACGCCAGATTCTATTAGTGCTTGATTTTTATAAAGCGCCCCTCAGGGAGGGTTGTTTAAATTTCAAAGTTATCCTGTATTCCGTCATTCGTGCCACGTAATTACCGGTCGCACCTTAACACACGATTTCTCGGCACTTGTTAAAAGTTTTCAATTGCGTTAACGCCCTCCTTACGCGGAATTTATTCATTATTCCCTCCCCGCCCTTATTCTTTCTTAATAAAAAGCGCTTTTGCTCTTTTTCATTCCGCGAGGGGACAGCGAATGAGTATTTTAAATATTTGCCGCATGGCCTCTCTGATGAGTGATGAATTAAACATTTATTACTGAATTTTTATAGCGGTGTTAAGAGATTTTTTTGTCTAAGTTGAAGAACGTTTACCTATTAAATTATGAGTTCTTTTCAGTCCGAATTAAAGAGGCCGCAAATTTTAGTGCTTGTTACTTGGAGACAAACTTTTATATATATTAAATTTGTTTCGAGGAGTTCTTTGATTTATTTTATTACATTACGCTGTCAACTTTTTTTTATTCAAATATAACCTGCATTTAAAATAATCAAGAGCTGCGGTGTTATTGCAAACGTTACGCATTAAATTAAAAAAAAAACTGATAAAGTAAATTAAAAACTTCAGGAAATCAATTTTTGCGTGATATCCGATATTTGGAATTCATTCTAAATCCCGTTGGAAGTCATTAAAGCAACTGCACAGAAGAGGGCCTTATTAAAAATACGCTAAACAAAATCTAATTTTATAAAGTTAGTGTAACGCTGTCAATTTTAAAAGTTGCTCAATTTTTGCCTTCAATATAAGTCGGTCGGATGAGCGCGGCATAACCAATAAGTCGCCTCTTTATTGTTTGAAGACTTGCCCACAGTTTGATCAGTTATTTAAATGAGCCCCGACATGGTTATTGCTGTCAATTTTATACAATATTTTACTTAAGTATTACGTGCCTTGGATGTTCCTTGCAGGGTCCTTGGGTTTTTATCTCAAAGGAAATTGCGTTTCCATGACACTTGAACGCTTCCCGGAAAAATGTGGCTGCGATTTGAATAAATTTCCATGTTCACGTGTCGATAATGAAATATGTATTCAATGTTCTTAGTTACGTCGGTGCACCGTTATTTTAAACCTACGATGATTCTCCTGTCTGTATAAGGTCTTGGTTTCCAACCAAATATAGAAAGTTACAAAACAAAAACAGAAAAAGAATTGAATTTAACCGTGAAATCTAATTTAATCTTGACAGGTCCATTTATTTTGACTTAAACACAGCTTTTTATTTTTATGTAAAAATTCATTGTTTAAATAAATAAATATCTGCTAAAGTAAGTTTTAGCCTTATCCAGACATTTGTCATATAACATCATTAAGTATATTTAATTATTACAGTTCTCCATATTCAAATTGTGTGTGTTCTAAAATTAATCTGAAATAAATATTTCTGGTGAAAACCAGTTAGCGTGACCGAACATCCTGTAATTGTGTTACAAGATTTTTTAATTAAAGGTAAACGAATGTTTTCATACTTCGATCGATGTTCAAAGTGTACATACCGCGTTCAATGTCTACATTTGAGTCAAAAATTAATGAATGTTTATACGAATATTCAGCCAAATTAACCCATATGCTTATATATTCCATTTTGATTTGAAAATACCTTATAAATACTTAATATGTTGTTAAACCTAACAGTAACACTGGTTTTTTAAAGAACATAGTTTTATTTGCTTTCCTTGCGTAACATTGCATTGCATCCCTCCCTGCTAACTTTAGTTACCTACCAATATTTTTAGAGCTAATAGTACTCGTTTCTAGTAGTAGATTTAAGTATGAGAGTTTAAGATATTTAAAAGTTTATGTTAATTTTTGGAGATAAATAGAAAATCAACTTTGCTGCGTAAAAGCACCCTGTTAATGAGTTAATTATTAGTTAGTGATTAAAACTTCTTTGATTATCTTGATTGTAACAAGTAACCGGCCACTTCACTTAGATAAATAAATGTCAAAGTCACATAATGCCTACTAATAGTTTTCCCGCCAATCGTTGACTTTTTTGACAAACGACGGGTTCACTTGACAGAAAGTGTTAAATATCTTGTCACGCAGATGCACAGGCTGATTCTGTTTGTGCGGAATGACAATTTATTTATTTTGTTTAGGAAATTAAAACAAAAATATCGTATGAAAAGTTTTCTTAAATTATATTTATTAAAGTTAATTGTTTTTGTCTAATTTAACATCCCTTAAAATATTGGTACTTAATTTGTTAGCACCTTGTATATATATCTGCAATTAAAATTAATGAAATGAATTTCCATTACTAAGCACAATCTTCGTTATTTAACGCAATATCTATTCGTACTTAGTATACGGCAGTCGACAAACCAAACTGCCTTTCCTGTCACAAAGATTTCTTAAAAAAATTCTTACAATGTTCACGACAGCGGAAACCCAAGCTCCCCCTAACCCTAAAACTATCAAAATTTATTCGGCAACTCATTTCTTCCACGACATGAAACCGAAAATTCCCTTACAAAATGCCGTCGAAGTTTTAAGGGGTGTATTATAATTATGTTGTCCGCTTAGCATTCTCCGTCCGCGACCACCAAATTGGATTATGTACGTGTTATCTGAAGGGAGCTAACGTTTTTATGATTTTACTGCGGGATTCAGAACGAGACGCTTATAAGGGGAAAATTACGTAAGATTAGTTCGGAGTTTGAAGTTGGCCGTTGGGCTTTACAGTTTTTGTTACGATGAGTTTGCGGTAAGAAATAGTGTTAATCTTATACTGGCATACTATAAGTACTCTGTTTCTACGGCAGGCGAAAAAATGTTCTATGCAAGCTTTCGCATGTATCTCTCAATGTTCTTCAAAAACATGATACACCAAGTTTTATTGCCTTGAGTGACCACTAAATGTTAAAAAGTGCGTCGGACAATAGTTACCTATTTGTGTCACAAGGGAGCAAAATGGTCTATTTACGGCGAGAGCGTACATTGAATCCAGAATGTAGCGAAGGATTCTACAATAGAATCCTGAGCGTAGCGGGGAAGTGTTAACGCCCAAGATAAAATAATTTTGCTCCCGAGTGGCTCATACAACTTTTCACAACGAGCATTAAGAAACTTGAAAAAAAAACTAAATATAATTAAAAAAGAACCAGCATAGAAAATGGCGTGGCTTTACAATTATCAACTTCAAAAAATGGCATTTGCAATAAAACACTTAGAAAAGCCTTGAACAAAAAAGTTGCACTTTGCTCCCTCTCGATACGGAGGAAAAGTTACTATTCTGAAGGAGAGGTGTGAAAAATATATACCTACTTCAATGTTCGTTTTTTCGCCTGCCGTAGAAACAGAATAGAGTATAGATGTAGTGAATAAAGTTTTTACACAGAGCAAATAAAAATAAATCTTACGACAAAGTCATTAAGACATCACAAAACTGTTTTCACTTTAACTATATATTATACACTCGAAACAAAAGATTTTCTTTTTATTTTGCATTTGAATATTCAGCAAAAGCGAAAAAAGCAGACAAGTCCCGAGCGACATTAACATTCTGGTGACGCTGTATTAGCTTTCATTGATCTCATTGATGTAATAATAATACATAATCCTATTTAAGCCCATCCTTTTTAAGTATTGATCAATTGCAGCAATCAATCTAGATTGTGATTTCAAGTGTGTTAGATAATAACTACACGTCTACACGAGTCGAGAGACCAGGAGCGCATAAAACGTAAGCGGTCTCTACTAAGTCCCTACACCTGACAGAGGTCGTGATCATCGTTGAGGATCATTAGTGAACCTTCGTGGCAATTTTCTTGTGTTGGTGTCCCCTTGTTTTCTACGCCGCAGAGCGAGTCCGGAGCTTCGAAGTTTGTATTTGGCAGTAGAGAGCGCTGCTGCCCTCTCTCACATCAGGAATTTTATAGTCGTATGCCAGGTTTTGGTTAACGTTTCTGACGCTCGCGATCGCAATCAAATGACAGATTTCGCATACAAAAACTGTCATTCGATTGCGATCGCGAGCGTCAGAAACGTCAGGCAATACGGCCTCTGTCATACAAAAACGCTGCCATTATTGCTGCTATCGCTATCACCATGGCTGAGCTGGCAACCATTTGGGCTCTATTAAATTAGGTATTTCTTGTGTAACTGGCACCTTCTGGATTTTACTTTTTATTTCCGAACTAAGCCTTTTTCCCTTCCTTCTAATCATCATCATCATCAGCCTACAGCAGTCCACTGCTGGACGTAGGCCTCTTCCATGGCGCGCCACAACACTCTGTCTTCAGCCCCCAACCAGCCTGCAGTTCCTTCTAATATTTAAATAAATTCAAAAGTTTGCATAGTTACTTATGGAGGTATATTTTGTTGTTTAATAACATATTATACTTGCTTTATCCCCCGACTTCGCTTCCGTGGATGAATAAAAAATTGGCTAGCTCTCTATCCTATGGAATTTTAGAAAATTCTTCGCTAAATTAAAAAGTCTCTCTAGTTCCAATGAATTGTTTGTCAGTCAGTCGAACAGTCAGGTTACTCCGTTACAGGTGGTATCGGTGGTTGTTCAACGGTACAGTCCTCTTCAGACCTATTGAGCGACTTAGGTAGGTAAGGTACCTAAGGTAATTTAAATATGTGACCATGAGAATATTGTCTCGCTGACTCACACCTTTAAGTTTTTGCGAATGTATGTACGAAATTACATTTGCAATCTGTATACGAGTATATGCAGAATCAGTCCAATGGTGTGTGTGAAGTTCTCCATTCACTCTAAATCTATGTAGAAACAACAGCTCAAGATAAGATATCTCATTCTACGAGATGACCTGTTTCCAGCAGCAAAACATTCATAGGCTGCGATGAACATGTTAAATCAGTCGTTTGGAATACAAAAAAATTGTGAGTTTCAAAACTTTGTAAAAAAATAACGAAGTCTTTTGACAGAATACACAAAAAAGTCTGTCCGGGTTCCAAAATTCCCAAAATGGTTATACATTGATAATTTAGGGCGACACTATAATGTTTCTAATGCTCGTTCCAAGTGACGGGGCGTTCAAAACCCACAAATCAGTATGAGAATTTTGAGGCTTAAATTTGGACACAACTCCCAAAACTGCCTGGCCAGGTTTCAAAACTCCCAAAACTTTGGCTTTAGCCATTTAGGTCGTAAGGATGTTCCTAGTGCTTCTTGCCACGTGGCGGGGCGTTGGGCGTGCCGTCCCGCCTCCCGCAACAGGTGCCTCCCTTATTTACGAAACAAAGGAGTTAGCACAGGGTTTATGTAAAAAGTTGGCTGCAACCTTCGTGGATGCTAAAGTTGGAAACTTAGTATTTTACCAGTAATTACTAGAGAACAGTTAACGCTTACATACTTGTGCTTGTAAAAAAATGGTAACAGCTCTTCTGAGCATTTAGAATGATATCTATCACAAATCCCAGTACTGTTATAGTCGCTATAACTCTCACCTATATACAAGTTTGTGATTGTGTGAGTGCATGCGTGTGTGTCCTGTAAAAACGGCTGGACTGATAAGGATTAATTTGTTATAAAAAATAGCTGGATCTCTGGAATATAACACATCGGTATAATATATTTATTACAATTTAATCAAAGTCAAAGTCAAAATATCTTTATTCAATTTAGGCTATAACAAGCACTTATGAATGTCTAGAAAAAATCTACCACCGATTCGGAAAAACCTCTGTTAGAAGAATACGGCAAGAAACTCAACGAGGCATATTTTTTTAAACAGATTTACAATATTATTAAATGATATCTATACATACAATTTTAATTTTGTCAATTTAATTTACTTCCATCCATGATTTATTAATCTAATTTATTCTGTTTGTTTATTGTTCATTGCGTACCTATGGATTTATGTCTGGAATAAATTTCTTTTCATTTTGTTACTTGAAATAAATGAATACTTATTATTATTATTATTGGCTATTTTTATTCCTATATTCCCAAGGGATTGGAATATGCGCATGGGAAATTCCAAAATCTAAAGAGCTAAGGACAAAATTTTGCGCGCAAGGTTTTCTTGTAGGTAAGTTTGGGAATTGCCATGAGACTTTAGTGAAATCCCGAAATTTCAATTTAACTTTTCTTTAGCTGCGAAGCCGCAGGTAAAAGCTAATTAAAAATACGGGGTGTCCGGAATAACGATGTAACTTCAGAATGTGATACACTGGAGTATTACAATGAGTTTGAACTCTAGCCTTAGTCCAACGTGTGACACTAAATACGAGTGTGTGTCATTAAAATTGTATAAAAAAAACAAAGTATTCACTAAATCATTTTAATAATTAACTTCGTAAATTAATGATTAAACAAATGTTTTTTTTCCAGCAGCTGCACTTTTTTTTCAGCCAAAACAAAACCTTATCTGGTTCTTAAAAAAAAAACAGCCAATTTAATACTGTACAATGCACAGTCCCCTACGCTAATAATGTACAAAATTAATATAGGTAAAAGCCCTCTTATTCTGAGAGGAGGCCTGTGCCCAGCAATGGGACGTATATAGGCTGGGATGGATGGATGGATGTAATCATAGGCGAATATATACGGCAAATATTACAAGAAAATATAATCCACAAATTCAATTTTTATAACATTCATTCATTTAAAATTAAAAATTCATTTAAAAAAAATCTAAATATTTGCAGACCACTTTCAAATGTCATCGGCTCAGCTTTTCGACAAATTGAAAACCAGTTAAATAAGAAATGAAAATAGAGAATGCCTATTTGATGGCGAAACATTGACAAA
This sequence comes from Choristoneura fumiferana, assembly GCF_025370935.1. NCBI lineage: Eukaryota > Metazoa > Arthropoda > Insecta > Lepidoptera > Tortricidae > Choristoneura > Choristoneura fumiferana. The sequence continues at coordinate 10,666,911 of NC_133475.1, read as the reverse complement.
CCATGTATAGTACAGTCAAGTGCAAAGATAAGTATCTATTCGAATCACTCAAAAATATGTTACTACGGCCTTATTGCGTCGGAATAAGAGTCTGTGGTACTTATTTTTGAAACCGAATAAGTTCATATTTTACACTTTTTTTTTATTCGACTGGATGGAAAACGAGCAAGTGGGTCTCCTGTTGGTAAGAGATCACCACCGCCCATAAACATCTTGACTGTACCTAATAAATCAGAGCGCCTGAGATATCCAATCCCTCATCTGTGGAATGCAAACGTGAATTTTGTTCCACATATAAAATGATCGCCATGAATTAATAAATGAGTTTAATATTGGAACGGCATATAATTTATGTGACTTTCAGATAGAAAAATCGGCGGAAATCCCACGAGTATTAAATTGCATGAGCCCAGTCAAGAGCTGTCAAAATATTATTCATTTAAAAATAACGCGTAATTTTAAAATCCATCGCTATACACCTCTTATTAATATATATTTTACGTACCTATACATATATATCTTGCTCTTGCGACTGAATCAATATTTATATAGATTTGTTAAACTATAATTTCTTGTCCACACAAGTCTAATATCGGCCTGCATGTCCTGAACTATAGTTCTCCGGCCCCGCGTAATTAAGTAAACTAAAAGTTATAACGTGAATGGAACTATTCCAACATTGAAATATGTCCTGCAAACCTTTGAAACTTGGCACAGTTTTAACCGGGCCCGACAGGCGCTAACTTACGACCGCCTATTAGCATCCCCGCAATTGTAAACGTCCCCGAAAATTCTAGAAAAACATTTCCGATTTTTTCGTGTCACAAGGCGGCGTGATAATAAATCGAGTTTCGGATGTCATGGGCTATAAAGCATAGGCGTCGTTGAGTATCGAGTGATTCCGGTAGAGGCGGCACAGGCGTAATTTATTCAGACTGGGGACGCACGGCCTCTTAACTACTAGTTATTTAGGGCACACTTCCTTTATAGTGCGATCTGGGCTATTCGCGAGGTTAGGTCGGCGGCTATTTGAAAATAAACCCCTCCATCGCGCGTCAACTTTATGGTGACACAAAAATTCCATTGTGACGAATTTATTTTACTTAGAAATTAGTAAATAATTAAATTATCTTTATTCTTAGTAATAACTTGTTTTTTAACATAAATATTAACCAATAAAATTTAAAATAGGTATTGAAATACCAACCTATATAAATAACCTTTTAAACGCGGTTTAAAAAGATAAATTTATAAAAAAACTCTTATAAATCGCTGTTGCCCGTGAGAAGTATGAAAAATACTTTACGTCCTATTCTCAGACCTACTGAATATGCACAAAAAATTTCATAAACATCGGTCAAGCCGTTTCGGAGGAGTTTTGTAACAAACACTGTGACTCGAGAATTTTATATATTAGATTAGATTAGATAGATGTTGAATTAGTATTGTGAGTTTGACCACATCGCTCTAAGAATAGAAACCATTGGAGGAGAAAGGTTTTTTTCAAATAGAGACCAAAAATCAGGAGACGAAGAGTTGGCAGGCCTCTCCCTAGGTGGACCACATCGCGAGAGTTGCAGTTGTATCTTTTTTAAGACCCTGCATTAATCATATCGAACAACAAATTATTACTATTTGTATCATCATAATAGCCAAAGAATCTTAGTACTTATGATGGCAAAATGATAATGAAACAACTAGAAAATTTTCCTTTTATCACACGGCGAATAAAACAATTTTAATATAAAATAAAGACCAAGGTTAGTTTTCCGGCACAAACATCAATTTGCGTGAGATTACACGATATCTATATAGCAATAACGCTCTCAATAAAATTGGATCCGAACTAGCTCGATTAAGATAACCTACGTAATTTACAAACTAGGTATTCCGTTGACTACTTACAATAAAATTTTGCATAAAGGGATTAAGAAGATCGAATTGTTATAATGTAATAATCTAAATGGAAATAAACTATTATATAACTAATCTAGTTTAATACGTATAAGATGACATTACAAAACAATACAAATGTTCTTTTCACTTCTCTTGCTCATAAAATGTTAGTTTAGTCTGTGCATATCGGGGACTAAAGTTCGGGGACTAGGGATTAAGGTATTTTTTTTATTTATGTTGGAAACCCCTAAACTACCAACACGGTGTTTGTGAATGGAGGATTTTTAGGGTGTGGAAATCAACCCCAAAATTGCAACTGCGCAAAAATATTTAAAAAACACGATTTTATTCAATTATAATTCATTTTATTATGAATAGTCCAATTAGTTTTAAAATAGTTTTCAATTTTGAAACTGTTGGCTAAATATGCAAGCACTTAAAGCGTCACTTTATAAACAATAAAAGAAAAGAAAAACCGAGCAACCAATTTTTTTTGCTATTTCAATTTTGAACAGGTCTGTCCATTAGTCGAGCGTACGTTTTTAAAAAGTAATATTGTAACTTTCAACAGAACACTGTTTTTTTTTCTCGCATTCAAAGTGAAAAGTAGAGTGTTTAACGCGAGACTAAACAACCATAATGCCACGCGAAATAAAGCCACCCTCACTCTGCTCGGGTGGCTAAACAACTCGTTTAATTATGGCTTGTTTTAGTCCCTTGTTGAACAATCTACTATCATTGCTCACCAGAAATCAGTACAAAAAATTTACATAGACACTTACATTTGTAGACAATAGGCGATCTTAACGCTTAAAAGCGATCACATGTGTGCTCGGCTCATATTTTGTTTTTTTGACAGATTGAACCATAGACAATTAAATATATAAAGATAAAAGAACTTGAGCTATACATTTCACATACCTAAATTACCTAATACTTAAGGGTCTAAACTAAACTACAAACATAAGAATCTCGTTCTTACCTGCATTTAAGGTTTTAGGTATTGCTTGGTGGTTCTCGGGATATAATGATTGTTAAATAAATTTTTTTTTTTAATTAATCACACTTTGATCAACATCTCATCATTCTTGCGTTGTACAGAAGAAAAAAATTATATTGATCCGTATAAGGATATGTTCGCCTTTATATCCATAGTATATTGTATTTAATCAGTAAATTTCATTTGTTTTATTTATCTACCTACAACTAGTTATTCCCGCAACTTTGTCTGCGTATCGTGGGAACTGCACATTTTCATGATAAATAGTGGATATTTATATTAAGTATTTCAACATACAACAGAATACAATTACTCTTTATCGTACATCACAATATAAGCAGTAAAGAAGACAGGGTAGGTAGGTACATGAAAAATTACATACCTATCTATCCACGCAACTAAGCTATCGTGCACGATGCATTCAATAAATTCAATACAACTTTAGTCAAAGTCAAAGAAACTAGCAGTCTATTTGAGCCCAATCAAAGTTCAGAAATAGTGTTAATTTATACCTATTCTCTAAACCTCAACAAACACATTCAAAGCGCAGTCATATCAAACAAAATTAACTTTCTTTGAAGACGAAAAAATATTTTTTGCTGATAATTCAGAGATAAGTCAAAGATTAGAATTTGTTGCGGGGGAGCATGCATGAGTAGAAAAATACACCTCTGCCATTTAAAACAATTTTATAAAACTTCTTTTTTAATACAAAGCTTGATTGCTGACTACTGTTACGGACTGTATTTGCATTGTCATCCAAGCTACAATACATATCCGTATCAAAGATTCATCATCATCATCATCAGCCGGAAGACGTCCACTGCTGAACAAAGGCCTCCCCCAATCAAAGATTATCTAAAGTCAATCCGACCACTGGAAGTGAGTCAAACTTGACCCATACCTACCTATTAACACGGCAAGTTAAATAAAAACTTTATAATATTAAATGTTTATAAAAATAAGTCCACGGTTCTGCCAACTTCGTCCAAAAATAAACTCAAAAAACAATAATGACCACTTCTTACGATGTTTGAGATATCATTGTGCTTTGTCATGCATCTTGTTGAATGCCGTCAGCTAACCCATCGTGCATCGCCGAATAGTCCCTCCACTATAATTAATGCCCGCTTTATTAATGTCAGCGTTATTCCTGGACTCGCATCCCAATTATCTGCAACGCATATTAGGGAACATATCTTAAGAACGCTTATTCTGACCAATGACTCACTAAGAAAGTCAGTTACAATGCCACAAACTTACTTCTTCTGACAAAAAAAGCGCCACTGCAAACCGAAGATCTGAAGTTAGTACGCGGCAAAGTTGCTTCTCGTCTTGGCCACCAGAACAGATAACTTTGTGGCACTATACGAGTACATCGCTGAATATGCGACAGATTTATCGAGGATTCTCGTAGGGTTGTGAATTAAGAGATCACCGATATCGATAGTCTCAACATAGCTCGATATCCGTAGGTTTCCTTTTACTTTGCTACTTCACAATGTTACACGATGATACGCGGACAGGACTCCAAATCAATCAATAAAATTGACGTTTAATCACAAATACGCCACGATAAACTCTGTCGTAAAACACAATGTTTATCTAATCTATCGGGAAAACGTAAGAAAATTCTATCGAGACTCCCAACAGCACTGGCAGTCGTCACCTGCGAGGCAAGGGGGGCGCCGTCGCGGCGTCGCCCTGTCGGGCAGGTTACGATTTACACTCCACAAACTCAGCAGAAACTCTGCCCGAACGAGAAATGCTGATAATCCCAAACCCCTCTAAGCCAAAAAGTCCTACACGCATACAATACGTGCACTACTTACGACATTTTTGAACGTATCTCGCTCACGAGTGAGAATTACATAGAGATTACTACGATACTGGAGCGTGACGTTTTTATTGCCTATTCGGATTTAATTAGAATGTAAATTGTAGCAAGAAAAATACTTTCAGAATAATCTTAGTCTTGATAAAAGTTAGGTCGTTCTTAACTATCGAGCTACATAAAACTATTTTCGATAAATTGCATACAAAAGGATACTTATCAAAAAAGTTTATATTGATGATGATTTTTCTAACCGGTAACCGTTTTGTTTCAGGTTTACACAGCGGTTTGGAGGTTGGAAGACTTCTGTGGCGGTTAATAAAGTGAAGTGATGCTCGTGTCGGCATTTTGTCATCAATTAATCTTTCATCACAAATGGACCGTGCTTCAGAATCTAGAGACTGAAACCAGTGTTCTTAAACAAAATATATGAGTTATTCGTAAGCTTGTAAGGGTCGAGGTAGTTTTCAAATGTTTTTCTAAAACAAACCAAGTGTTCGCGTAAAATTAATCCGGACAAGGTCACTTGCAACTCTTGCAAGTTTTCAGATAATCATACCTACAGTTGTTAGTGACAAATGTAAGGTGCGACATAATGTAAATTTTTCGAGTGATATTTTGGACGTTGAAGTTTAAATAATTAATATTGTGTGACCTCGCGTAGTGTTTAGTTAGCTATGCAGAGTAAGTTTATATCTCATTGTGTCCTTTGTTTGATTAGCGCCTCTTTGCTGTCTCCTCCACGACACCTATCTATACCTACTGCGGTCTGTAAAGTGTTAGAACGGGTACGTGTCGGGATGTACATCGGATTTAGAAATATTCCACTTAATATCCGTGCCGATACCTAGTACTTATGTCGCGTTGTCTGTAACCGTAGTTGTAACTCTCTCTTACGACTATAGGTTTGTTGGTTAAATTATAATGCGTGAAAATTTTGGTTGCGTCTGCATGTTACAATTTACAATGCCTCATATGAAGATGCTGATTCGTTTGCATCTGTGATGATTTTATTTGTGGGCCAAAATTTGTAGATGTAGGTATAGAAACAATATTGAAAATTATATATACCTAATATTAAATAAATAATGAATTGATTGAATCCAATGTAAAATATGCAAGTTGTAGTAAAAAACACAATCCTTTACAATATTGTAAAATACCTATAATATAATGCGTACCAATGCTAATTGTGTACCTACATTTAAACCTTTTTGCATTAATGAAAACACCAACTAGATTGTAATTATTTGTAATAACTATGCCATATTACTTGTGTAGTTTATTTTTTACTAAGCACTTGTACCTCTGAGCCATTATGTACCTATACCAAAAATATTTACAAACATGTTGCTCATCAAATTGCTTTGACGCCTGATATACGCAATATGAACAAAAAAGTACACGATGTAATGAACTTATTGGTACTTAAATTAGATTCTGCATACATTATAATAAAATATGGATATTCTGCATTACAGTTTCTTATCGACATCCACAAGTTTTATTGGTGCGAATACTGGTGGAAATACTGCCCCGTCGTCTGTGCCTGATGTACGATATAATTTATAATTACAAAGTTCCATAGAGTCGTAAGGATTAAAGTAAACTATAAAGTATGCAGTTCACGCACAAACCAAACCCGTTTTAGTCAGATCTCTAGTCCCAGATATTAATATTGTCAACTATTAAGTGCAGAATTTACTCATTATTTAAGCTGTATCTCGATATCGATAGCCTCTAATCTTTTACGAAAGCAAAAGTTAATTCTGTGAATTACCTCAGTGGACTATGTGTGATAGATTTAGCCAATAAGTGTTCAATTTAGTATGTGTATCAGATAAGGTCAATTCTTGTACTTTGGCGTCCATTTTTATGTATATTTTAATGCACTTATAGTTTCGCGTCGCCCGTTTGACGATTTGTTTACGCAAGTGGATTTAAGTTTAAGTTACGTTCACTGCTTCTATACATAACTACGTATATTTGCAGCTGATATTGGTGCTATAGATACTTTATTAGTAACGCAATTGAAATAAACCTCCTACTTCTTTCAAATTACATTTAAATGAAATTATCGTACGAAAATGAAGCACGCATTTGATCCGACCAGGGGCGTGAGTGGTTCGTTTAATTACTATCTACGAGTATCTTGTAGTTATGAATTAGTTATACCTACATATTAATTGTGACTAAAAGTCACTCGGTTACTTTTAAAGTTCTGTGGATGTTCAACATCAATTTACGAAGGGATTGGGATGCGTAATCTTTTGCCAAATATTCGACATATACGTAATTTTGACCCAATTAACAAATTGGTTATGTGTATATATGACGTAACTAAATTTATAGGCATTATTGATATATGTAATAAAGATCACGATTACATTCGTGAACTGTACCTAGTTGGTAAAAGGGCTGCGTAATCAGTGGGTAGCGGAGCGGAGGCGGCATGAGATAGAATATAATATTTCCGTTTAGCTCTCAAGACATCTCATACGAAATGTATCGAAAGAGATCCGTAGTCACCCTACTGCCCACCGAAAATGCAACTCACGGAACCGATTTTCGAAATCACATGACCCGAAAATACTATTCAAGAGCGATGAAAATCTATGTTTTGTTGCAAATTGCAGCTAAAATAAAATTTTCGTTCATTCGATTGATTGATTGATTCAGGCGTCACACTGAAATCCCATATCAATCAACTCCACTAAAATTACCTCGCTATCTCCGCTTAAATATTGCTTGTTTTAGTCGTATTTCAGATAAGTAGGTAGTATACAATTATTCATTCTTTCTAATGGTATTTTCAATTGATGCGATATTAAAAATCGGCACTAAGTTTGAAAATATAGCATCGCTGGACGAAAATGTAAACGTGCAGAATTAGACGAACTATGATGACTCTTCGGAGATCTCTCATGATTTAGTTAAGGATGCTAGTTAATATCTCCTGGTTGTTGAAATATATTATATTATAATAAATATACACTGCAACGAGACGTTGCTTGTCAATCCAGATGGTCAATTAATTTAGACCGAATTAAAAGTCTGTTCCGTTAAGGCCTAGCGTTAATGTGAAGGAATGAACTCCAGTAGGTTAAACAAAATTGCTTCTGGTCATAGTTTTGCTGTTAATGTTAAATCGTTTTCATAAAAGTAATGCCTTGTCGTTACGGTCTTCAAACAAGTCATGAGGAAGAAGAACGCAAACATTCTTCTGGCATATACATTCTTTATACCATGGACTGGGTGATTCTATGTGGTTGTATAGAAATAAGCGCAGATTGTCATGCCTTTTTCAAATACAACGAAGTCTTTTTTACACCCGTAGAAGAAATACAGGCTCGTAGAAAGCCCATCAGTGATTTTACGTGATTATTTCGTGTAGTTTTTAAAAAAACTAACCCAATTATAGTTGGAAGTGCTACAAGGCTCTCGGTGGACTTGTTTAAAGATGGAAATACTTCAAGGCCCGTAAAATAATTTAAAAAATATCTAATAAATTGCCTTGCATGCCTTATAAATATTCGAATGAATTAAGAACCTCCTCGTTTTTTGAAGTCCGTTAAAAACCGAAATTCACTCAAGGCATAAAACTCTCAAACAAAAATAAATACTAAGGTACCTGTACATTATTTTCTATTGAGCATAAATTTTGACTAGAGGCATTAATGTACATAAGAATTAGCAAGTTAAGTTGTTCAGATGTGAAGGTGAACCGCAAAAGATTGGTGAGTCGTGGATGGGTACATTACATACTTGTCGTTCAAAAATGACCTCAATGCGCAACGCGCTTTTTTGCGGTTACCTTGTAACATTAGTGTGTGTAGAAAATATGATTATTGTCATCAAACTAAGAAACATAACCTAGGTAAATGTTGAACGTCTGAAACGCCCAAGAGCTGTGGCATTCAATTCGAATTAAGTATCCATCACCGAATGGGCTTGTAAATATGACAAACAGCCGAGAGGAGTAGTTATTAGGAATACTTAAGCTAATGTGTTCTCAACTGTAAACTTTTAATGCTCTATTTAATCATGCTCAAATGATTTCAAGGAACGGAACATAATAAGTTGCAAGAACAGAAATTGTTTGCCTAACGGGAACGGGAAATGGTGATCAAATTAACGCCAGATCTGCTTTAAAAGTGCTGTCAAAACAAGTTTTTAAACTATTTATACATATTGAACACTATTTAAATCAAGACGCTGATTTATTTCCGCAATTAATTTGACGCTTAGTGTACACGAAATGCAAGTGTCAATTTATCAGTGGCCCGATACAGTTGCGGAATTCCACAGCGAACTGCAGTTGAGACAGAATTAGTATGTAATTTTAAAATAACTATGGTATTCGGCGAGGGGATACGGACGGTTCGGTATGCATCGAAATTGAATATTTTTAGTATTTTGAAATGAGTAAGTAAGAATGCGAGTAGGTAGTTGCAATCGTCGCCCATTTGTCGCAGCGCAAGGGGTACTTAGAATGTAATAGATAATATATTTTAATATTAGAGCATGGTTATTACATTGTTTGGGCACTGAAGTAATGCCCGCGGCTTACCGGTAACAAGCCCCAAAAACTTCTGTAAAAAATATTTTGTACAATGTTTAAATTTTTTGTTCGCATAATTATGTTAATGTCGTAAAATTTACATTATTTTGTTACATTCTTCAGTTGCTTATTATATTATTATTAATTTTAACGACAGAAATGTGAAAGAAACTTAGTTAAAATTAGGAAAATATGTGTTTCAATGTAAATATGATAGACGAAAACATGTATGTAGAAGTACATAAATCCTATTTATGTATTAAATTTGATATTGTTTTCAAAATTGCATATGTTGTTTTATTTCAAGAGATCCTTTGTGCCGAGTTCAGAAACGAAGCAAGTACCTACCTATTTGTACTTATACCAGTAAGAAGAAGAAGTAACTCACAGAAATAAAATAATGAGAGTTACTTCAAGGCCACATTTTCCCTTTTTCTTGGATTAGGTTACTCTACCAAAACTCTCTAGATACTTTTTTATCGTAAAAGTTTCGGAATATCAACGCTATGTCAGAGATTTTGTATTACAATTGGGTGAAGTTTTTATTACAGTGAACATTAACAAAACCTTTTTTTATTCGGCGGAATTTTATATTACTTTTACCAACTTGGTCTACGAATAGTTATTTTGCGATGAATAATAATTTAACATAATATTCCGGCTTTCAATAGGTAACTCATGAAAATAAAGTACCTATAGAAAACGGTTGGCATTTATAAAGGTACCTACATGACTATGAAAGGTACCGCGACCTGAGGCCTTATTGTCTAATGCGCGGGCTCATGCTATCACTTTCACCATCTCTTTCTGCCACGATCTTACACTGTTAGACAGAAAGAAATATTTAATGAATGCGATAGCAAGCGTCCGCGCGTTAGACAATAATACGGCCTCAGGTCGCGGTCGCCGGTCACGGTCGCTAACGTCAGAAGGCTACTTTATGCCTTGATCACACGTAACGAGCAAACGGGCGAGCAAGTGATGTAAGCGAGTTTTGTTAAGCGCTCGCTCGCTATGTTTATACGCACCGAGTACTCGGCCGAGAGCACTGTCTCGCCAGTTTACTCGGTACGTGTAATCAAGGCATTAGCGATTATGGCGTCGTAGAAACTCAATTCCCATCAGGTTGCCTAAATTTTTCACGTGACATCTGTATGGCAAAAATTGCGTAGGTTCACTTACTGCGAGATGTTGCATACAAAGACATATACGTCATCGACGATAAAGAACCAATATCTTCTAAGTAACTGATAGATCTTTGACATGCAATTGAGAACCTTATAGCAAACTCTAGCCACCCCCCCTAAGTTGCATGTTCGCGGCTTAAAAACAAAATTTTATTGGTTGGTTCTAACCACAAGAGAAGCGCCAGTTTTCAAATAAATAAAAAACTGGCCAAGAGCGTGTCGGACACACCCAAGATAGGGTTCCGTAGCCTTTACAAAAAAATCAAGTATTAGTTCTCTAAGGATTTTGTTTTGTGTACGGAATCTTCCAAGTTTACGTATATTTTATACCTTAGGCTGCTATTTACTATTAAACTACTACTAACTCTCAGCAATCTTAGCCGTTATAATTTTTCTTGTAAATTTGATAATACTTACTACCATCCTGAATTTCATCAAATTTTTCCACTCAACAGTTTAGATTTTCGAGGGGGAGACGCTCGACTTTAATGAAAATTTGCACTTTAAAGTTGAATATTTCGCAAACAGATCACTGAATCGAAGAATCGTTAAGGCAACCACCAATCGTTTTAAAAGACCTTTCCAACGATACCACAATAGTCAAGAAAAAAAAACACCCCACATTACGTTTATGAGAGGTAACTAAGTACCCTAAAAAATGTTTTTTATTGTTTTTTATTTTACCACTGTCGGCGTAACTGATATACTCGTATATTCATGCCAAATTACAGCTTTGTAGTAGACAGACAGATGGACAGCCATGGCGAAACTATAAGGGTTCCTAGTTGAGTACGGAACCCTAAAAAACGAGTGTAAAATTTAAAAACAAAACAAACTATTCGGACTCTCCAAGTTGCCTAACGAAAACGACTCTCTCTAGACTATAGATTAACTACCTAGAGCAGCGTTCCGCAATGTTTTTGTGTTGAAGGTATTTACAATTTACATCTAGCTAGGAAAAGAAAAATTTTTGGAGATAAATACACCATTAAATGAAAAACCAGTTTTTAAGTAAATAATATTAATCAACATTTTTGCATATGAAAAAATGAAAAATGAAAATGAAAATTTTATTATTACACACAAGCAATATTAAATTTTTAGTAGTACCTATACAGTGGACTCCAAACTAGGCTGAGCCAGTATCTTGGGGCCAGATGAGTTGGTTTACATCTCAGTTTACAGTTGATACTCTAAACAGGCAAATAACTGAAGTAAGTATCATTATGGTACGTGTTTGCTAGCGCGTTCAACGCTGAAGAGCAGAAGAGGAGTGCGTAAGACCGGCAGCCATAACACCTTGCAGCCACCGTACGTCGAACCAGGTACGCGTTTTCCATTTCCCCTTCTCGCCCCTTCATAATTTTTGGTGCATTAATTAAATCCTGAATTGGAAAACACGCGTTAGAAATCATCATTGTTGAAAATCAGATGGGGGGCGGCACATTTATAGGGGGCGGCAAAATATCATAAAAATTTAATGGTGCGTGTGAAATTCCCAATCCACACTAGGCCCGCGTGGGAACTACAGCCCAAGTGTTCTCATTCTGAGAGGAGGACTGTGCCCAGCAGTGGGACGTGTGTGTATAGGCCGGGATTTTGATGATAATTCCATAAAAAAAATGTCGCACTTACGATTTGGACCGATTAGAATGATGTTTAAATTTTCTGATCTACTTTTGATGCACCACCTGTTGTAAACTAGTCCTTCCTTCTTTCTGTAAAAAAGGTTGCCTGGAAGAGATCGCTCTTAAGCGATAAGGCCGCCTATTGCTAACCTTTTAATTTTTTTCTCTGTGTATCTGTTTTCTGTATCGCTTACTATGTCTGGTGTACAATAAAGAGTCTTTGTATTGTATTGTATTGTAATGAGTACCTACCCTAATAAGAGGGCGGCTGATAGCCTACTAAACTATTTACACAAGCAAACACAGAGACAAGGTTTTCTTAAATATTTTTACGATATCTACGGCCAGTTTTTCTCAGTAGCCCACCGCTTTTTAAATAAGGCAGGTACTGGCTGATAATTTTGTAAACCTATCGTCGGCTGACAAAATAAGTCATTGTGACTGTATGATTGTTGTTCTGGGTTTGAGTTTTTGGTAACAATTAAGTGAAATAAATAAAGTATTATTTGTACAAAAAGTAAAAGCAAAATGAGGCAAAGAATGTTGAGTCTTGGAAAAGCCTTTGCTGGTATTCAACGAGTCCCTGTAAGGACATTTAAAGGAGAGCGTAAGTTACCACCATTACATGCACATACATTTCCGTTCTTCATTCCGGGTCGACAATTGAAAGAAACTGAATCGCATACCGTTGGAACCTTTGCCCTACTGATGTCATATTGACATTCCATACCCTACATCTGCCATACAAAGAAATCATAGCGAAATTGATTATGAAAGATCCCACCCTGATAAACGATACCTACCTATATGCTGTTTTTTAACGGGAACTATATTTTCTGTCACTTAAATTTAGATTTGTCACTAAACTGCGATACCCGAACTATAATATATATCCCTAAGAAATATATTACTCATAATTTTAATCAAAACTGTCTAAGTATGAGACATCAGATTAATGTAAACCATGTATCCTAAATTATAGTTTGATCATCAAAATTCGATCACCAAAATAATAGATATCTGTCACCTAAACATAGATCAGTCAGTTCCTTAATTCGATGCTTCTACCTATTGTACTAAGGCGCAGGTCTGGTTAGGTACGACGACGAGCGAAGCGAGGAGGTGTGTTAGGTAGAACTGCGACCCTCAGTGCGCGAGCCTGCCGCGGTAGGTGCCGGCGAAGTTCCAGAACTGAAAATTTTTTGCTAATTGTATGATGAGTACAAAATGTTTGTAGTAGTTAGGTACTTTGAGTCTTTGAAATGTTTGTATGTATTTAAGTATATATGTATGTTTGTCTACCCGTTGTTTAGCACCCATAGAAAAAACTTTGCTTAGTTTGGGGCTGGGTCTGGGTCAATTGGTGTAAATTTGTGAAAGGATATTATTTCATATTATTATTATCATTCATTATCGTCAAATTTCAGTTCAATTACGAGTATTTGATGATCAATATTATTTTCACCTCAGCAGCTCAAACAGGCAGGTTTTGCTATGAGAAATCAGTGAGCAAAATCGCATAACTTTTTAATTATTTTTTTTAAATGCTGAGTACAGTGTTGGGTCTACTCACTGAATTCCAAATATTTGAACTTTACTTTGATCTGTAATTTCACTTCAACTCGAAAAAAGCAAGAGATAGGATCAAATTTGTCGATTACAAACTTAAATTAAATTTTTGGTATTAAAAATATATCGAAATATTTCCAAAATGTAAATTTTCTCGATCTTTTAATAAAGTATGCAACCTCGTTGCACGAAAGCCGCTTCTCTTGTTTTTTTTTTACAAAAAAAAATCCGTATACTGCCTCTACAGTATAATTATTATTTGATAAATTGAATGATTTTTTAACAAATCTATTTATGTTTATGTAATAGAAATCTTAATAAAAATCATATTTAAAGGTTTAATTGTTCAACCTTTTCAATTACCCCGAGATAAGGCTTTTTGCAGTATTAAAAAATAAGTGTGACATTAGTACAAGAAGTTAAGATTGCATGTTATGAGTATGCGATTTGTATTGTAGCTACTGGACTCTTTTTATGGTTTTAAATGTAATAATTATTATATTTGATAATAATCGGATTCTATTTTTAAAAAATGTGTTTGTTTTGTAAACAGGTAGGTATATGTGGTTTTATTCTTATGTTACATTTAAATTATGTTCTCGCTGCTGAGGTGAAAAATTGTATGTGTCACACGAGACCAAAGTTTTTTTGCATCTCGTGTATTTCAATCCCTTGCTGATCTCAGGATTCTAACCTAGAATCACTCGCTGACGCTCGTGATTCAATTATAGAATCCTTCGCTTACTCGGGATTCAAAATCAACACTCGCAACAAAAAACAACTTTGCTCTCTTGTTGCACAAATAACTATTTCCAGTGGTTATAATTAATTAGGTAGTCATTTCTATATTGTTTTGTGATTCAGTTTTTTGTACTATTACTTATTCTATTTATTATTGTACACGTGTCTTTTGTCTGGTTTTGTTCTGTTTGTTTTCATTATTGTTATTATTTTATCTAAATTCTTACTTTTTGTTTGTTTCTTTTTAGATTTACTTTTTGTGAATTTATGTCGCCTTCCGTGAAGTCGCCAAGCGGTCACAGCTGAAGACCAGCGTTGGCCTCTACGGCCGTCGGCCAGCACTATGCTGAGCTGAGACCGTTTCGCGATTTCGCAAATAATGTCATTAATATTTACTTTATACTTGTTTATTTTGTGTTTATGTAATTTGCGAAATGCGAATAAACGTTTTCTATATTCTATTCTATATTCTATATATTCTGTGGTTTTAGTGACACATCTATTAGATTATTTTGGAACCCAATATAATTATTTGATGATCAATATTATTTCGGAGTAATTTTTAAATAATATTTAGGTAACCGTTTTAATATAATTTGGTGATTCAATTTAGGTGACAGATCTACTATTTTATGATAGGAACAAATCGCATGTTTAGTAATAAACGGGCCTAACTCAAAATTGGCGTAAAATTAGTTATTGTACTAAAACGGCTTATATCTGAGAGCACTATCGGCTCTCTTTCTTAAACCAGCCTAAATCGGGTACTATAAAGAGATAGCACGACTTGGTGCGTTTTACTTTTAACAAAATTGCAAATTTCATTTGGTGCTAAAGCAGCTAACTTCAGTCATGTTCCGACTTACTTGCGAGCAAGAAGTTGGCTGTCGTGAGCCATTTGAAGATAGATCGTTATTGCAAGAAGGAAAACATGAGTATTTTGAATAACTTTGAAGCAAATAAAAGCATATTTGGATTAACTTCTTTTTAGCACAAAAATCAAATGCAAAATGAAGTGATGTAATTCGGATTGCCTCGTTTTATTAAAAATAATCCTTGAATACTTGGTGTTTTTTTAAGACATCATTTATTATTTTTATTATTTCGCTACATTTTGTAATAAAGTGATATATATGAATGCAATGTTTTTTTAAACCTTAGCAATATTATTAAATATATAAAAACAAATCGGTTTATAAGGAAAAAGTGCAAGTAGACATTATATACAACGTTAGTACCTAATTATAAAAAACATAGTATACAAAATTAAATCCTACCAAATAATTCAATGGAAACGAGAAGTGCTAATTACTTGAACTTTAAACTCGATTTGCCAAAATTTTCGATTTTTAGTTAAGACCGTTTATTACTATGCGAAATATTAATTACTAGCTTTTGCCCGCGGCTCCGCCCGCGTGTTATTCAGTTATCGCGCGCTGTTCCCTCGGGAACTGCATTTTCCGGGATAAAAAAGTAGCCTATGTTATGGTGACATAATTTTTGGCATGGAGATAGTTTATGGGCCTGAGATCATCTCCATGCCAAAAATCACGTCGATCGGTCGCTCCGTTACATAACACACAAACATACAAACACACTTTCGCATTTATAATATTAAGTAAGTAAGTATAAGTATGGATTAGGTCGCCGAAAATGCATTTTTTAGGAGATCAATAAATTCATAACCTTTTTTAACTCCCGACGCAAAAAGAGGGGTGTTAAGTTTGACGCCAATGTTTGTCTGTCTGTATTTGGTATCGTAGCTTTCAAACGGTGGGCCGATTCCGATTCGGTTTTTTAACATGGTTTCTTTGCGGTGATTCTTAGCTATGTTTCATTAGAATCGGTTCAGCCATAATTTACGTCACACATTTAGTCAGGCGGTTTGTGACACACGAAGAAAAAAATGCAAATTTCATTGCAATACGTGTGACAAGGGAAGGGGGTGCTAGAAATGGTCGAAATTGGTGTGACGTACTTTATGGATGGCCCCTATACAATCTTCGCAGGCCCAAATTGACATTAGGCAAAGATGGCAACTAGGTATCTTAAAGGCCCCGCGCGAACAAGAAGAATAAAGAAATTGAAAATGTTTCTTAAAATGAAAATACCACTGGCAAAATTGTATTGAGCTACTAAAAAAATGTTTAAAGCCCTTGCTAATTTTAAAATTTTGTTCTGCGTCTAATAGAACGATGTGATGCCCATATGAACGAGCTACCAATACCGTGCGGGCCGTGGGAACCCTGGTACAAAGATAAGCAGTCGTTCTACGGCAAGATACTCCTCTTCGGTGTTAGTTGGTAAGTATTAGGTTGGTACCTACCTAGTTTAATATCTACCACCTAGTTAGGTACCTATATACATACCTTCCTAGTCCTAACTAGGATAGGTAGCTAGGTAACTACGTAGGTAGGTACCTACCTACACCTACCTTATTTAGAGAACTAACCCCTTACTCAAAAAGAGTATTGTCTGTCTGTGGCATTGTAGTTCTGAAACGGATGGCCCAGGGGGGGCAAGTTGATTGATATGGAAAATGAGAAAAGTATGAATTGTAGGTATTTATTGTAATTGGTGAATTCATTCGAGTTTCGGTTTCGACGTACGGATCAAGCTAGTCAGTCAAAGACTTAGGACTTTGGTTTGGTTGCTTTTCATTTGGCAACTTTTTTAGAATCTCTAGGAGGGGGGGGCAGCTGCCCCTCCCTGCTCTGCTCCCCCTGGCGACGCCCTATGGGCCGCTTTCGATGCGGTTTGTTTTTACATGGAAGCGAGGTTCGTTGCGGTGATAATGTGATAAAAATCGATTCAGCCGTTTTTACCCGACTGCCCGAAGGAGGGTTATGTTTTTCGAGCGTATGTATGTATGTATGTGTATGTATATATGTACCATACCTACCATGTCCATTTCTTTGGTCCTCGCTGCAGCCTAAAACGGCTGGACGGATTTTGACACATGTATCATTATCATTCATCATCATCATATCATATCAGGTATCATTGGATTCGTCATAACTATCGGAGTGACATAGGCTACATAATATTTCAATATGGCGTCTGCGAAAAAAAATATAGCGGAGGAATGAAAAAAATATATTTTGTATTGTAACAATATGGGTATCAAATGAAAGCTAATAACTAGCCCATTCTAAATATATATGGGTTATAACACTTTTAATCTACCGTTTTCACATAAATATCAAAAAAGTGTAAAATAAAACATTAAATTAAAAAAAAAACAAAAAAACCGACTGCCAAAACTAAAAGGCACAAAATAAGCCTAGTCTGGACCTCTGTTAAGTAGCTGATTTTAAGTTCAACAGACGGGACCCATTTAAATCGTGACGCTCAAAAACTCTTAGTAATGGGTCCCGACTGTGGAGCTTTAAATTAGCTACTTAACAGAGGTCTAGACCACTAGGCTTATTTTGTTCCTTTTAGTTTTGGCAGTCGGGTTTTTTGATTGTTTCAATTTCATGTTTTATTGACCTTCCTATTGAACATTGAAATGACAATGGCGGGGGATTTGCAAATTTCTTAAGTTGGTTAGGCTCTCTCTTTGAAAAAACGCTTTGAAAATGTAGAGTAGGTATTCTGGCCATACCCTATATACGCTTATGCCATTAAATACACAAGTGAAAGAGATGGTGCGATACTACCTTCGATTTTTGAGTTTCGTTGTAGCCCCTCTGTAACCGCTAGGTACTTACACCCGTGACTTACACCGTCGGCGGTGGGCGCCTTGTCTCAGCGGTTGCCAAATGCACGTGTCGAGTCGAATCCGTTCTGTAGATAGTAACTTATGCTGTCTCTTAGGGCTTCCGCTAAATCACGCGGCGTTCTTGTTTCATGTCATCTAATAGAGCAGCGCTGCGTGAGACGGGTTTCTGCTCTAATGAAACGCCCTGATTTTTCTGACTACCCGCCGCCGGCGACCGGTGACCGACGCGTGTCCGCGACCGATGACTTGCGAATGTTTTGTTCGGGAATGTTTGAGGGTGGCTATTCTAAGACGAGACCAGCGGTGTCGATCTATCCGCCGCCGGTGACGTTTCAGAGAAACCACGCTCAAACATTCGCGAACATAACTTTCCAACGTCGTCGGTCGCGGACACGCGTCGGTCACCGGTCGCCGGTCAGAGAAACCAAGCCACACGGGCTCTTAGCCGTGCACCTGCGTGGGCCCTTAACTACGGACGTTTTTATTAAGCTTTTATTTAGTTGCACCTGTCCCGTTGTCTGTCTGTAATCTTGCAAGTTAAATTTGACCGCCTTGCAGTAGGTCAGGTTGACTTGAAATTTGGAATACTTATGTAAATCGCGTGACAATACCATAATCTAGTACCTAGTGACATCCTGGTAGTCCAGCCAGTAGCGGCGGCCTTACCCATTGCGAGGCTTCGGCGGCAAGTCTTTGCGAGGCCCTTTGTCCTTAGTGAAAAGTATGTCATGCGAAAGTAGGTCTGGAGTCTATATTTTTTTAAAATTTGCTTGGGTTGTTGCGCGAGACCCCAGCAAGGGAGGGACCCCCGGCGATTGCCCTGTTCGCCACCCCCTTAGGCCGCCGCTGCCAGCCAGGATCGTCTCCGCAGGACAGAACTCTTCAACGGTTAATAGCATCGACTTGTGGTATGCAAATGTAGTTTGGGTGACAAAAAGTACAGTTAGCAATAGAAGCTTGTATTAAAAATGAAATGTTTATGGTTAGGTTATTTACTCTAACCCACAGCTGTAATATAAAGACCGGTCTTCTTTTCTTCGATGACTTCAGGTTCATATTGGCGGTGGTAACGGCTATATCTACGGAGAGCATCAACTTGCTCTGGGGCCCACCGTGTCAGCCTGGTCCGCCCAGCGACATGGAAGAAGAATGTACGGATGCGGACTAATAAGGAAAGGACTAATATAAAGTCCTGTGAATTTGATTATCCTGTAATAAAAATTTGAATGGTATTTTGTTTCTTTATTGTCATATAAAAGGAGAGCCTGAGAGATAAGGAAAGGAGGATTGCTTTCCTTCTCAATGAGCTTCAGCAAACTTCAGTAAGCTAATAATAAAGCTAGCTTTCTCAACTGAGAAAGAGTTAAATACGGATTTTTCCGACAAAATACGATGGCCAAACATTAGGTTGCGTTTCCACCACAGATGTGCGAGGAACGTGTTTTTCATGTACCAATCGAAACGCTTCATTTACCTATCCTCGTACAACATAACACATCTCTGGTGGAAACAGCTGAGCAAAGCGAGGCGAGGTAAATGAAGTGTTTCAATTGGTACGGTCGAACAAATTGAATCATGACCCAGGGTGGAACCTTTATTAATAATTTCACCATGATGACATTAGTCATCAACGGTCATTAGACATTGCTCGCAGGACTGATGGCCGATGGGGTCAAAAGGTTCTCGATTGGCGTCCGCGGACCGGGAGACGAGCTGTCAGTAGGCCTCCAACAAGATGGAGCGACGACCTAGTTAAGATCGCGGGATCGCGGTGGATGCGAAAAGCACAAGACCGGTCTGAGTGGAGAGCCTTGGGGGAGGCCTATGTCCAGCAGTGGACGTCTTTCGGCTGACATGATGATGATGACATTAGTAGCACAAACTTTCCACCCTGGGTCATGCATGATTCAATTTGTTCGACTATACAACGAAAAAGACATGCAGGTGGTAGGACCTTGTGCAAGTTCCGCCCGGATTGCTACCACCATCTTGCTCGTTAATCCTGCCGTGAAACAGCAGTGCTTACACTGTTGTGTTTCGGCGTGGAGAGTAAGGCAGCCGGTGAAATTACTGGCACTTAAGGTATTTCATCTTAGGCCTCTAGGTTGGCAACGCATCTGCAATACCCCTGGTGTTGCAGATGTTTATGGGCGGTGGTGATCTCTTACCACCAGGCGACCCACTTGCTCGTTTGCCTTTCAGTCGAATAAAAAAAGAAAGACATTCCTGGCAACACATCTTCGCACAGTTTTGCAGGGATATGTGCAAAAAAACTATGTAAAAAGCGTGGTAGTGGGCCAAATTTTGTGCCGCTGAGTATATTTTTAGGGCTCCGTACCTCAAAAGGAAAAAACGGAACCCTTATAGGATCACTTTTTGTCCGTCTGTCTGTCTGTCTGTCAAGACCCTTTTTCTCGGGAACGCGAGGAGATATCAAGCTGAAATTTATATCAAATACTGAGGTCTACTCTCCCTTGGAGCTGTGAAAAAATCAAACTTCTCTAAGCCAATGCAATCAAAAGATGCAGCCGTTTATGCTGCAAATTTCCGCAAATTTACGAAACTCGCAAATAATCAAAACCTACAAGGTACTTCCCGTGAACTCAGAATCTTGAAATTTGGTATGAAGGTAGTTATTATAACACAACCAACTAGAAAAGTACTGTCTGTAAATATCAATGACCAATATAATCTGACCCCACACTGCGTACATTTTGCTTAGGAGTAGGGCTCTGCATACACTGGATGTATTAAAGTCACTCGGAAAAAGCGAGAAATATCTTCCAAGACACGATTCCCGGTTACTTACATACCTATAAATGTGTACGGAACCTTCGGTGCGCGAGTCCGACTCGCACTTGCCCGGTTTTTTTCCTTTTATCAAACCATTTGTTTCCTGGCTCACCATGGAACAGTCTTATAGGAAGTTTCCTTGAAGTTTCATAATAAACTCTATTGTCACTATTACTATTTGTATAGGTACCTACTATTCTATTACTTTTTTCATCAAAAGGTTTAGTCAGCAGCATTAATATCTGCCACACCGGAGCGTGCAAAAATATCTGACATGTCCTTCCGACCCTAGAAATAGAGTCGTATCAGATATTTATGCACGCTTGTTGTGTCAGGTATTGGTGCTGGTGAATGTACACCCTTCTTCAACAAATGGCTACTTTAAACTGTAATCTGTAATTTTTGTCTGAAATAAAAAGTAAACTCGAGTCGCAAAATAAAACACGAGATCGAATCAGAATGTATATACAGCAATTAGCACTACACTTCACATCACATGAAACTCATAATAACTTGATTGGCTAATATTTGGAAGATGGTCTAGCACTGCTATAGTGACAAACTATAAAAAATAAATTGGTGCTCTTGAATACAATTATTATTGCTTTTCTTTGTTATTGTGGAAGTTTATTACCTATTTTATTTTATAAATTAACTCTATTGCTATTGATGGACATTCAAGTCTTAACAATATTTACATTTTAGTGGTACATATAAGTACGAGTAACTTTGAAAGTTCTTGAAAATACCTAGTATTCAGAAAATGGTTTATTCATTAAGCTTATATCTTCATGTTCATGTAACACTAGATTTTTCATCACAGTTGCTGGTAAACAGTGTCGTAACATGCAGGCTACCTTGGTTGCAACCCCCCAAATAAAACCCTCGACCTTGATGTGCTTGTCATGAAACCCGTGGTCGGTAAATGAGTCATCGCCCGTTCTGTTACTGCTGCGCGCGCAGCAGAAGGGCCACACGCACACGCACGTTGCGGCGCATGCTGCGGGAGGGGCAGGGCGGCGCTGCCAAGAGCGCAGGCTAAGGTATCGGCAATATTTGGAACAATTTACAAGATTTCATATTTCTAAGACTATAATTTGATTCGTTCTCTGTATTCTGTTTGGAAAGAGAAAAACGCTGATATTTTTAAAATTTCGCTACAACTATTAATTAATTTATTACAATTTTTTAAGATGTGCTTATTCTAAAAGGGCATAACTCCAAAACTACGACACAATAGATCCATTACTTTTGTCTAGTCTCTCAAAAAAAAAGATCACGTAAATCTGACGTAGACGTTGCATAGAGACAATATCAAAATTATGACAGCTCCTTTTTCTGGTGATAAAGGCAAAGGAAACATATCTATTCTGTTGTAGTGTTGGCAAATTCAGACATATTTTTTCAATTTTTTGTATTTTTTTTAATATGGAGAAATCAATTATAATAAATATTTTCCCATGTTCAGGAGGCAAAACTCTTTCGATTCCTGTAGTAATTAAAAGATGTTAAAAAAATGAAATCTTGTCAATTATATTTTTTTCTTTTACAAATAAAACATTTTACTCGCAAATGTGATGAAAAACATTTTATGTCGCACGGGCGGTACTAGAATTACGAACATCGACCTTCGACTTCGGGCTTCTAATAGACTCTCGTTCGTAATTCCTTATTTACCGCCCTTAAGACACAATGTACTATAATTTTAAGTTACACTACACAAGCATCCCAAGTTACCCATATTTATTTATTTAGCATATTAGTTTTATAGCCAGACTCTAGGCAGACTCGTATTTTTTTAAAAAATGGAACAGACCATATAATAGGTGACTTTGAATAAATCAAAATTCTATTGTTGTAAAAAAAAATGTGTATGTAGTTATATTTAATGTAATGTAATGTGAATGTAACTGCCTGATTTCGACTTTTAACTGAAATTAAACCTTCTACATGTACGTCAACGTAAAAGTAGCATGTTTAACATTAAACCTATGTTTTTTTTAAGGTTATGTGGGGCTTATCATTTTTTTACTTTACACAATGTGTTATTTTTAATTACCTTTAACTTTATGGGAACATTTAACAGGTCAATTTAATTTAATTTCTTCATGACAGATGACATTAGTGGCCTAACTCTTGATGTTTTTAAAGGATCATCAAGAATTTAGATAGTTAATTATGTGCATTTAAGTGTGGTTTTCAATTGATGATGATTTTTTTAAAATCTGTAACTAAACAAATAACTTTGAACTTTAAAGTGTTAAAATTCATAAATAATTTAGCAAAAGAACAATAATTGTGAATTTCAATTTGTACCTATAATTTAAAAAAAAAATATTTAGCCAAAAAGATTATTAGTAGGTAGTTTTTATCTATGAACTGACCAGGCTGTAGTCACAAAAGTGAATTTTGTGCTTTAGCCAAAGAACATGCAAATGCAATCCTTTGTGGTTCACGGATATTATTATATGATCATCCAAATTTACAACACGATACGCCGCAATGATCAAATACTTTATTGAATCAGGCGTTACTTTGCGGAGGTCCATATCAATGAACTAAAATAATTTCCTTGCTCACCCGCGACCTTACGATAGCCATCGTAAGGTCGCGGGTGAGCAAGGAAATTATTTTAGTTCATTGATCAAATACTTCTCTCTTTAGCTTATCTGTCTCTTAACCAGGCTAAGAAATATCTCTCCCACATACATGTATTTCAAAGTTAGCTCAAAGGATACAAATTCGATTGTAATAAAGTGAAAACTGGACTGGTTAAGGGATTGAATGTTATTAAGCCAAACATAACCTCTAAAATAGACTAATACTAATGAACGCTAGTAACATAAAGTAATCGTGGAGTTATCTGCTTTCCGGTTTAGGCTTGGGCGGTTTGAAGATCATCATCTTGTTTTTCTTCTTCTTTTTCTTCTCCCCGCCGCTACCAGATTGGAAGGTTTTCCAACTGTCTACGCGGTTTTGTCGAGATTCCTGGAAATGTAAATATGTATATGACAGAGCAAAGTTGTTAATGACCATGTATGTGTTTGTATATGTATGTTTTCATCCCTAGAGTCTAGGGCCTAGACAGTTTTGAATATAGAGAGAGGGGCTGTTTCACCACCCATTGATTAATTTTATTTGACAGATAAATGTGTTGCCGTCCCCGTCTATTCAAACAAAGCAAACAGAGACGGCATCACATTTATCCGTCAAACAAATTTAATCAATGGATGATGAAACTGGGGGTTAATATTACTACAGAGTCGAAACACCAAATTTGTCTCGGGATAATGGATGAGTATCCCAATACATTTTTGATGTGTGTACTTCTGAGCAAAAATTCGATCAAACAGATTTGAAAATGTTTCTATGCCGTTGATAATAATTGTGTTCACATATTTTTGACCAAATTTTTGGTCAAAAGGATAAGAACTCGACTGTTTGCATACTCGTATTAACCTCGTAAGTCCTCGCGTACGGTATAAAGCTCAAATCAGTTGTAAGAATAATTGTCAGGTACAATTTTTTAATGAAATGAGAACTTATTGAAATAATTTCCAAAATCGCAAAATTGGGATTTTTTCGACTGAATTTTAAAAAGAACCGGCCAAGTGCGAGGTGGCCACGCTCCAACAATATGAGTTCAACAGGGGTTTACTAAGCAAGCGCCGGATGCAGCGGAAAAGCTAGCAACACAATGGTACCTCAAAATTCTTCGCCCACTCCTTTTCCATAGTGAGCTGTTCTTCCTGTTCGATCTCGGCCTCTCGCTTGCGCTTGCGCTCCTCCTGGTCGCGGGTCTCCAAATGTTGCCGCTTGCGCTCCATGTCAGCGAACAACTGTGCATACATTACGACATGTATTATAAGTGCGAATGTGTGTATTTATTATTTCACGCTAAAACCTAAAGCCTTTCCACCAGAGATGTGCTATGCACCCTGGGGCGAGTAAGGGTTCTGGCGCGCTTCTGCAGACGCAAACTAGCAGCTGGCTACCCTGGAATTGACCCACCACAAGCCAATGTATGCAAAGGATGTGAAAGCTAGGTATGCTACAAAACTATGAAACCTTTTCCAATAATGCTAAGTTATATCGCCGTTCGAGGAAGATGCGCTATGAAGACGAACAGCCGCGAGGTAGGTAGCTGTGCGAGGAAGTCGCAAAATATATCAACATGTAAATACCTTCATAGTCATGACATAGACGGCGTGTTTGAACTTGATGGGATCATCTTCAGGGATGCCTTCAGCTTGGCGTGATTCCTTTTTCTGTTTCTTTTTCTTCTGCTCTATCTGAAATGTTATTAATTGACATCAAGCAAAGATTTATAATTTGACAATGACAAATTAAAAAAAGATTATATTTCCATTATGTATGTGTATTAACATTTATGTGTATTGTGTTTTACGTGGTTGATTTTTAAATTACAGACATACCAAGTAACTCTAGCTAACAAGCTAAAGAAAAAGCATAGCACTGTCTAGTCTGTACAGTAGACAGGATGTAAACAAAGTTCAATAGTATCAATAATTGAAATCAATGAGGGTTTTCATAGAGGCGAAATATCGCCAGATGGCGTTAGTATCGAGAGGTCCGTTTGACGTTTGGTCGTGATTGATTAATAGTACATTGTGTCTTAAGGGCGGTAAATAAGGAATTACGAACGAGAGTCTATTAGAAGCCCGAAATCGAAGACTGAGGGCTTTAATGAGTCGATGTTCGTAATTCTAGTACCGCCCGTGCGACATACAATGTTTTTCATCACATTTGAAAGTAAAATTTTATATTTGTAAAAGAAAAAATATAATTGTTCCAAATATTGGCGATACCTTAGGCTGTGCTCTTGGCAGCGTCGCCCTCAACCTCCCCCTCCCTCGGCATGCGCCGCAACGTGCATGTGCATGTGGTCCATGTAGTCCTGCAGCAGCGCGCGCAGCACCATCAGTACGGGCAATGACTCATTTACTGACCACGGGTTTCATGACAAGCACATTAAGGTCGAGGGTTTTATATGGGGGGTTGCAACTAAGGTAGCCTGCATGTTACGACACTATTTACGAGCAAGTGTGATGAAAATAACTAAATGAGCCAATCGCAAGCAAAAAAAACTTCAAATGGATCTCACGATACCAACGCCATCTAGCGGTATTTCGCCTCTGTGAACGCCCTCATTGAGATAAATTTATTTCCCATGTGTAATATATCAAAAGAAAGTATTTTTGGGGCTATAAATTGCTCTCACCATGTGTTCAGTGCGTTCCTTAGCCTCCTGATAAATATTCATACACTTCTTCCTAGTGTCATCATTTTCTAAGGTTTTCCAAGCCCTGTTTACTATCTCAAACGCCTGTTGCGCCCGCTCAGAGTCATCCTGTAAATTAAACATTATTTAATTTAAAAAAGTGAAAATTATTTTATTTTTAGTTTTGGACTTATTTTATAAAGTTACAATTAACTAAACTAACTAAACATAATAATTTATATGAATAAATTGGTAATCTCAATGCAAATATTAAATCTTCGCGAATGGACTCATACTCTATTCGTTCTAACATGATTCAAATGACACATGATGATCATGTTACTTTGTGAGGCGGTAATTATTTTTTTATTCTTTCCAACAGAGACATAATGCTTGAAAAAATAAAATCACATTAAAACTGCTGATTGTTTAAATATTTGAACTCAAATTTGCTAACAAATTGTTAAGTTACTGCACTGCAGTTAGGCACTGTGTTATATTAACTTACTTTCTTTAATGAACACCCTTACACAATGTTGTTTCAAAAGGTCGCAATTGCTAGAGGTGAGGGTTATCGGTAAAAATAAAAGCGGTAAAATAAACGAACTTATTATTAATTTGCAATATTGTTCGTCAGTCGGAAAGTGACACTCCAAGTGTTGAATAAATTATATTTTAAAATTCGAAATAAGACTTTCAGTTCTATAGTGTAACGTTTAAACCAACAAATAATGCTATTGCCACTTTTAGCACTGGGTACATGCAAAAGTATCAATAGTTTGAGTAACTCCTCTAAGGAGCCTAGTAGGAGGGACTCTAGTTACGGCAGTTTGGCATCTGGCATTTGAATCATCTCAGAAAAAACATAATATAAATGAAGCAGAACTTTCATGTGTTAATTGAATTATTTCTTGCTTTAATAAAATTAAATTAGGAGTAGTTTTTGCCCATGTTTACTACTTCAGTTGCATTGCATTTCACTAGGAAATATTCAATTAGTATTACATATTAGTACATATACAAAGTTAAAGTTACTAATTTTGTTTTGAATCAGCTGGTCCACAAATGTTAGGTGTACCAATATTTATCAATCCATAAATTCAGACAGTAATGAGTAAAGAGGTGGTATTTTTCATCTCAAATTCTGGTAATGTAGGTAAACTGAAACTTTTTAAGAATATAATTTTGTTAGGCTATTCTTCTACAAAGTCAAGTTTCTTTGGAAAAAATGCTGAAGAATTGGTGCTACCTCTAAAAAGTATTTTATATTGGTATGCAGTTTGTATGAAATTCCCAAAAATTGCCAGGCATTACATAAAAATATTTCCCAGAAGCAATCTCTATCATTTCTCCTACTTTATCACTCTCTCAGGCATCAATCCCATTTCACCCGTTCCTTACCTATTGACTGGAGCTTTGGGGACGTCCACCGAATGTTATCCAATCCATCTGTGGATAAAAACGAAATGTTGACGGTTGTAACCGCCTAAACTAATCAAAAGGAATCCCGCGTATCGTTTTGTACAATTAAGGACATGACATTTCAAAATCAACCATTCATAGCATAGAGAAACAGTTTCTATTCCAGTAAAAAAAATGTTCTAGTCAGTTTAGCCTGCATTTAATTTTTTTTAAATTCGTAAAAAGTGCTGAAACTGCATAATGTTGTGAAACATTAGTCTGCAGTTAAGATTTTTTAGATTAACAACCTGCCCCGATGTCTACATGAAAAGGTAATGTTGGCAATATTAAGATAATACCTCCAGTTGTCTGAATAGTAGTTGAATAAGCTGTTTGAGCTCACCATGTTTTTGTCTGGATGAACCAAGATGGATAGCCTGCGGTACTTCTTCTTGATTTCATCGAGAGATGTTTCTGGTTCAATTTGTAGCACCTCAAAGGGATTCAGGTTGAAATAAGTAGATCCTGGTCGAAGAAGCCTGTCTATCTGCTGCTTTGGTGTCAATACTGAGTCTCGCTTCTCTATTTCTTTCACCTGAAATTTAATAATTGGGAGTATGAAACTTATGCTAGTTCCATTGTTTCCTGCAAATATTTTTTAGATACGACCCAGTGGTTGAAGCTTTTAGCATTCATTCCATATGATTAGTGTAAATACCGCAAACAGGGTTTATCATGCTAAAACACAAGTAATATTTACCTCGATGTTTCAACTACATTAAATTGTGATTGGTTTTATGGCGTCTTTTTGTATTATTTATTTCAACCCCAAATTTGTTACAATTGAAAAAATGGAGTGTAAATCTTACTTAGTTTGGCTTATGTACGAAAAAGGGAACTGTTACACTGACGAAACATTATTTGTTCAACATTTGTTTGACCTAGTGAAAGATTGGACAAATGATAAGTTTTCCAAACGTTTTGAGTCATTATGATATTCTGCTTTATAATAATTCCACCACATGACATGTTGTCATACAAAAATTTGGCACTACGTAGTTAGTTGTCAAAGTGAGACATTGGCGAACTACCTGGCAAGGCTATTTGTGAGTGACCTGTATATGTTATTTAATTTTGACAACCAGATAACCTGAAAATCGAGGTCCTGGTTAAATCTCCAGTTACCACCAGTTAGTGTCACCACGTAATTAAGTTTTTATTGCTAGTTTTAGTGTTTTAGTCTTATTACTGTACAGTGGTAGTACTGATGGAACCAAATAAATCTTTCTTTCTTTCTTTCAGTTGGGGCAGATAAACATATTATTTAATGAATAATATGAATGATTGTTTTCGAATCTTGGACGTTTAATATGTACCTATTTAAGCATGTATTTATCTACATAGGTCAATGGCGTCAGTTGTTCTATGATATTTATATTTTACAAAGGGATATACATTAATATGGTCTCCCATAGCCAATAAAACTGAAATCGAAGCAAAAACCTGAACAACAGCTCTTGCTCACAATCCCACGAAAATATTGTTAATGTCATGTCATTATTGCCATTTCGAAGTACCTAACCTAACACAAGCCAATTAAATTTCTTTAAGTAGGTACTTGAAATTTCTTGTAAGAAGTATTTTAATTACTGAAAATGATTACAGGGTAAGTAAATAACTAACCTCAGAATAAAACTCGTCGAACGATTCCACCTCGCCTACTGGCACTGAAGACATTTTTACGTATTCAATTGTTTACACGTTACAAGAAAATCGTACCGAACAATGTGTTATTCGCTCATTTTAAAACTTAGATACGTGATAATACTTAAATTCCGTTTTCGTTCTGCTTCGTTATTAGATCCTCGCGTCACTTTACTTTACAAGGTTGTCATTAGTATCTCTTATTAGTCTGTGGTTGTCATAGTTCTCAGTATATAAAAAAGGTACTTTGACTCTGTGGTCATAGTGGAAATAAAGTGAAATTGATTGAATGACTGTGAAGAAGTGTAAAACTCGAACTTCGTATGTTGCCGTCCCACTGACGCTTATGTCATTTAATACACGAGTGAAAGGGACGGTGCGATACGAACTTTGATTCATGAGTTTCGTATTAGCCCCTCACTGAGATACTTGGTAAGTCCGGCCGCAATCCTGACGAAGGGTCAAAAATCCGGACATGTCCGGATATATCCTGACGTATGGCAACCCTACTCCATGGGTATAAATAAATGGGTGAGACTATTTACCGGCCGTGCCGTACAATACTGCAGGGCAACTACGAAACTCGAAACTCGAAGTTCGTGTCATGCGGTCTCTCTGACACTTATACTATTTAATACGAGAGCGAGAGGGACCGCACGACACGAACTTCGAGTTTCGTAGTAGCCCTGCTGACGTGGAAATACAACTTGGGAAATACCCACTTGTTGTTGTTGTTGTTGTTCTTTTAAAAAATATGGCTCTGTCCATCGGAGGACAATTTTGCCAGTGTCTAGTAGTTTTTGCCGTTGTACGGTAAAAAAAATCTAGAAAACGAAATATGAGAGGTAATCAAATACCCACCCCACTTGATATTTCGTATACACATACACGCCATAGAAACTCTTGTCAGTTTGACGTTTATATGGGCGGGTACACGAAATATCGGGTCGGTATTTCCATGTTGGTTTAATCGTGCCGGTAAATAGTGTCACCCGAATAAATTAAAGATATGAAGAAAAAAAAGGAAAAAATATAACCTCATACCTCAAACTGATTATATACTCTTTGAGAAAGGCTACATTGTACATCAATTGTACATTTTGTTTTGTACTCAATTGAAAATGCAACTAAAAATCAGTATTTTCATGTTGATGTTGAGTGCAGTTTTTGCAGATAGTGATATTTTACAAACTGTTGGTGATGATGATTTATTACAGTTGATAAAGGAAAGGGAAAAGCTGATCGTATTGTTTAGTAAGTTTTCGATTTTTAGTTCCAAAGTAAATCGTAAGCAAAAGCTTGACGATTCGTGTAACTAACCTCAATGACTAAACGTGTCTTCAACTTATGATTATGCTTCGTTTGCTTTCGTTGTTTGTTTTGTCCAACAACTCATAAGATTATATCGCATTGATATTATAACAAAATTTTGTTATAAACACCAGACAATAGCATTAAGAAGTTCTATAGATCGTACATTAATTAATCATTAAACATTATGGGTATAGAATATAGAACCATAAATAGACCCTAAATCGTAGCTAACCAATTGGTACAGTCAACAAAATATGTTTATACCTTATGTTTAGTGGCAAAAAGGTGTATTATAGATATTTTTGATGTCTTGGTTACATATATATTTATTTATTTATTTATGCTCTTGACCATACCAATTTTTTACAACATTAAGTTAAACCCCACAACAGTAAGTTTACTTACCAAAAAAAGAAAAGAAAAACAGTTAAATTTGTCATAGTCAGCTATCAGCGTAAGGTTGCCAACCATACTGTTAAATCAAGATTGAAACTACTGCTTTAAAAAGTTTTTGGTAAAAAATAAATTTTGAATACAAGCTTTATTTACTGACTGTACTTTTTGTTGACTAGACTTGTATTGTCATTCACCCAAACTACATTTGCATACCAAATTTCAAGTCAATGCCATTAACTTGAAGAGTTCCGTCCTGAGGAGACAATCCTGGCTGGACTACCAGGATGTCACTACCAGATTATTGTATTGTCACGCATTAAATATATTGACCCGGATAACTCACGTCTTAAATCGAGTTTAGCTCGACATGTTTCGGGCTAATCCGTAGACCTTCCAGACAATGGGACAGGTGAAACTAAATAAAAGCTTGTAATTATTATAATACCTACTTTTTTCACTCATCAGTTAATAAATTAATTACTTTTTTTACTGTTTAAAAAAAAAGCAACACTTTTCTTGACTGAAAAGGAATGTGAACTATATGGAAAAATCGGTCAAGTGCGAGCTGGACTCGTACATGAAGGGTTCCATCAATGTTTTAAAAACAGTTTAGTAATAAGTTTTGTTAAAAATTCAAATCTATTTTTGCTGACTGTACTCTTTGCCCCTGGTTACCAAAGTACTTGTCAAGATAAATCAAACGAGTCCATACTCGATGTGGTCATGTTGTTTTATTACAGAGTTCCTATGGGCACCCTCTAGCTCCATCATCAGATCAGCTCCATGTAATAATAATATTGCATTGTCATTGGATTTATACATGTATTAGACTTTACCCGCGGCTTCACAACTGTTTTAGGTGGTACAGTCAACATCATAAATAAGTTATCACATTTGTATCTTGTCACTTTAACATCATGTTTGTAAAGCCATATGAAGTTGTGTAACAACTGAAAGTGACAAGGTACAGAAATTATCACTTATTTATGATGTTGACTGTACATTTGAAATTCCGGGACTTTACCCTGGGAATTCCCAAAACTATTGTGGGAATATCGGGATAAAAGTATCCTATGTTTTAATCCAGGTTATAAACTAACTTTTTGCCAAATTTCATCCAAATACATTCATAACCGTTTCAGTGTGAAGAAGCAACAAACATACACATTCAGAAACTCACTCACTCACAAACTATCACATTTATAATAGTAGTAGGATTACGAACAAAGAGCCCCCCATTGACAAATCAGCTGGTTTTACTAGCAAGAATAGTGGACATGAGCGGTGTGACCACCATAAATTGAAGTAATCAAGAAATTGACACTGATACACATTGTCGCGCATTGGGTCAATTCCAGAGTAGGTTGTGATAGTTTGCGCCTCAGCACCGTGTGTACACGAAATATCAGGCCGGTATTTCCATAATGGTATTGTACGGCCGGGAAATAGTGTCACCCGGCAGCACAACACACTGCCTACCCTGGAAATCGTGGAATTGACTCAAATGCGGGTACATAATATGACATTACTGAATGAGAATCATAAGGAAGAACTAATAGAAACTTCGAAATTATATACCCGGCCCCTATATATCTAATGATTTCTTATAAGTATATATGTCAGATTTCTTTTTCATAATTAATTGGTTCTTATTACCTTCATTTCAGCCAAACCTGATTGTGATCTATGCGTGAAATTTAATAGTAACTTGGAGGGATTAGAAGAAGATTTCAAGAAGCATTTGAATGCAGACACTGTGAAGATTGTTAACAGCCATTTGGCTCGACTTTACAGCCCTACAAAGGAGCCTGCACTTGTCTTCTTTAGACATGGAGTACCATTGTTATACAGTGGTAAGTGTTTAGTTGTTAAATGAATACATTATTTTTTTTCCCATTTTAGAACTCAATCATGATTTGATTATACAAACTTTATTTTAGTAATGTGAATATTTCGAATTCTGTGGGTTTCATTCTAAAGGTGATTAAGATTTCTGTGACAGGCTAGATGGCGCTAGTATCGTGAGGTCACATTTGTGATTGGTTGAAAACCAGAACTAAACTAGCGAATCGCAAGCAAGATTGTAACGTCAAACGGATCTCACGATACCAGGCGCGACGCACTCCGCGATATAGGTGCGATTCTGTAAGTATCAAAACACCCCACGCCGGCGTGTGTTAACTTACTAGGGCTATGAGCACCGCTCGGCATGCACGCTCGCAGTTTCGCTCGAACTAGTCGCGCCGCGTAACGCTACGTGTAGCTGTGTGATTTTCGTGAGGATATTAGAATATATCATGAAATAGCGTGGTGTTTCAATTTTTGGGATAAGGAGTAGGTATATATTTAAACTAGCTTTTGCCCGCGACTTCGTCCGCGTGGAATAGTAATTTTGGGAAGTATTTAATTTATTTAGGATACCTATTCTGCCAATAATAGTACATAGAAACTTCTACGGTTTACCGAAAATAACCTATTTTAATACATTGCTATAAATATAAACTATTTTTTTTTGTTCTTTCATCCATCCATCCACCCGATGTTCTTTGGTAAAACATAAATATTTTGCGGGTAGCTACAATTTAGCAATACGACGTGTATTCTACCCTGCCAACACAAAAGGACTAATTCTTCATAGTGAACTCTTGACACCTTACGTCCTTTATTGTAAGTTAGGAGGGTAGGATTATAATTAAGACGGCATTTTTACTAAGCATAGCTACACATATTTCCGATAAATATACTTATATGTAGTAATTTGTTTGGAATTCCTTAAGAACTTTCATCCCCATATTTTCTAGTAAATAGGTTGAAATTTGAAAAGCGCCGGAGCAAATGTTTTTTAGGGTTCCGTACCTAAAAAGGAAAAAATGGAACTCTTATAGGATTACTTTGCTATCCGTCCGTCCGTCTATCAAACCTCTAAGTCAAGGCAATCAAAAGCTACAGTCATTAAAAAGGTTCCAAACCAATTGCCTTAACAGAAAAAGTTATAGAGTACTTCCGGCTGTCCTAGAAACTTGGAATTTTGCATAAAGGTAGCTCTTATAGCACAATTAATAAGAAAAATCTGAAAACCATAATTTTTCATGTCTGACTGTCTATGTGAATACGCCATCTAAAATGACCCCACATTAAGTACATTTTGCCTATGAACTTAGAAGGCTATACTAACACTGCATCATCCCCTCTGCTAACATTCCCTCGCAGGTAAAATTTTCAAAAACGCTTGAACAAATATCTTTTTATTTCTTATAAGTAGCCCAATGCCAAGTTTCATAAAGAACCATCGATTTATCTTCGACAATGACGATCTTCCATATAAAGTTTCATCCCCTATTTTACCCCTCAGAGGAAGAGTTTTAAAGACGCGCGAACAAATATGTATTTATCTCTTAGCACGTGCCCAAATGCCAAGTTTCATAAAGAACCGTCGAATTATCTTCGACAATGACGATCTTCCATATAAACATTCATCCCCTATTTCACCCCCTCATACGAAGAATTTTAAAAAACGTGCGAACAAATATCTATTTATCTCTTTTCATGTGCCGGAATGGCAAGTTTAATAAAGATTCATCGATTTATCTTCGATAATGACGACCTTCCACAAAAACTTTCATCCCCTATTTCATCCCCTCACAGGTCGAATTTTCAAAAAAGCTCAAACAAATATAGACTTATTTTTTATTAAGTGCCTAAATGCCAAGTTTCATAGTTTTTATCTTTGACAGCGACGAACTTCTACCATATAAACTTTCATCCCCTATTTTAACCCCTTAAAGACTCTTTTTCGCGATAAAAGGTAGCCTATGTTCTTTCCCAAGGTCTATTCTATCTCTGTACCAAATTTCATCAAAATCGGTTCAGCGGTTTAGACGTGAAAGCGTAACAGACAGACAGACAGACAGAGTTACTTTCGCATTTATAATATTAGTATGGAAGTATGGAAGTATGGAAGTATGGATAGTATGGATTTCTTATTAAGTGCCTAAATGCCAAGTTTCATAGTTTTATCTTTGACAGCGACGAACTTCTACCATATAAACTTTCATCCCCTATTTTAACCCCTTAAAGCCTCTTTTTCGCGATAAAAGGTAGCCTTTGTTCTTTCCCAAGGTCTATTCTATCTCTGTACCAAATTTCATCAAAATCGGTTCAGCGGTTTAGACGTGAAAGCGTAACAGACAGACAGACAGACAGAGTTACTTTCGCATTTATAATATTAGTATGGATTACATTTGAAATTTACCACGAGCTTTGCGGTGAAGGAAAACATCGTGAGGAAACCTGCACAAACCTGCGAAGCAGTTCAATGGTGCGTGTGAAGTTCCCGATCCGCACTGGGCCCGCGTGGGAACTATGACCCAAGCCCTCTTGTTCTGAGAGGAGGGCTCTGCCCTGCAGTGGGACGTATATAGGCTGGAATGATATGTTTAAATTGAACAGTTTGAGCGCAGAAACAGTATATGTATAGCCACACTAAACGGTATGGAAACTACATTATGTTATCTGAACAAGAATTTTATTTTTTTGGAAATTCATGAAAATTTCATTAATTGCAACATTAAAATTCTTACTATTTTCTATTCTGAACATAACATTAAACTAACTAACCCAATTATGTTCGAAACCATATTAAGTGCGAGTGCGACAAAAGAACAGATAGGTAGTTCGCGATTTACCAATGCCCACTGCGGGTGTACAAAACCTTTGAAGCAGCCGACGACGCATTTGGCACGCAACCTTGTACAATTATCAATTTTGTGACCGTCGGAGATCGTAGGCGCGTCAATTTCAAAGTGTTAGAAAACTAAGTATTTGTCCGAATTTACTCTTATATGTGAGTATTATTTTTTTATTGATTTACAAGTACAAGTACAGAAGGTTCTCTCTTTTGATGTTAACGAAAGCCGCCATTTTATATGCCTACGTAATTTTTATTAGCAAAATCACCGCGCACCACCAAGAACATTGAACTCTAGGGCTGCGCGCGAAGGTCGTTATCATTCAGCACCAACGTTTTTGTTTAGGATAGGGTTGTAAATCAATAAAAAAATAAGACTCACATATAACTTAAGACTAAATCGGACAAATACTTAGTTTTCTAGCATTTTTAAATTGACGCTCCTACGATCTCCGACGGTCACAAAATGGATAATTGTACAAGGTCGCTGCCTCAGAGGTTTTGTACACATGCAGTGGGAATTGATAATCGCGAATTACCTATTTGTTCTTTTTTCGCACTCGCACTTAATATGGTTTCGAACAGAATTTGGTTCGTTAGTGTAATGTTATGTACAGAATAGAAAATACTAAGAATTTTAGTGTTGCAATTAATGAATTTTTCATGAATTTCCAAAAAAATAAAATTCATGTTCAGATAACATTATGTAGTTTCCATACCGTTTAGTGTGGCTATACATATACTGTACAATTTAAATAAATACCTACTCCTCATTCCAAAAATCGAAACACCACACTATTTCATGATAGATATTCTAATATCCTCACCAATCATAAAATCGCGAGGTTTATTTTAGGTTTAATATTTTTTGCACTCATCGTGAACCAGTTTCACGAAAATCACATCACACAGCTACACGTAGCGTTACGCGGCGCGACTAGTTCGAGCGAGACTGCGAGCGTGCATGCCGGGCGGTGCTCATAGCCCTAGTGAGTTAACCCACGCCGGCGCGGGGTGTTTTGATATACTTCTGTAAGTACTTCTGTAATCGCACCTATATCGCGGAGTACGCCACGCCAGCCTAAACCAAAACGTTGGTGCTGAATAATAATGACCTTCGCGCGCAGCACTAGAGTTCAATGTTGCTTGGTGGTGCGCGGTGATTTTGCTAATAAAAATTACGTATGCATATAAAATGGCGGCTTTCGTAAACATCAAAAGAGAGAACCTTCTGTACTTGTACTATTACTTATTCTGTGACGATACTTACGCCATCTAACGATATTTCTCCTGTCAAGAAACCCTCATTCGCCTATTATCGTTGCCCCAATTTTACATTGTACTTTTTATAGAATTGGGCCCTGAGGCCATGTTGTCTCACTCGGATTCACAATCACTCAATACTTCTTTCGGTCAAATCCGTATAGAATGGGAGTAGAAAGAGATAATGAATGCAATAGTGAGCGCATGTGCATTAGATATATATACAGCTTCTGTCTGAGATCATATTGTCTAACGCGCTGATGTTCGCAACCGCATTCACCATCTCTTTCTACCAACGTCTTACACCGTGTGACGGAAAGAAGTGGTGAAGGCGATTGTGATTCCAAGTGTGTTAGACAATAAAGCTCTAGTGCCTCTAGTCTTAATAAATTGTTAACTTTACTTTATTAGACATCTGATCTGTTAATGTTTGTATTTATTTAGTATACAGTTATTTATTACAACTGTTCGGTTTTCGTAGGTGAGGCAGAAGAGAATGAGATCTACGGATTTCTTGAAAAGAACCAATCGCCAGCTGTTAAGGAGCTTAATGACAAAATCTTTGAACATATGACTCAGGCTGCTACAGGGGCCACTACGGGAGATTGGTTTATTATGTTGTAAGTGCCATCAAAATATGGGAATTTTCATCCACTTGCCACTGTTCTTAATTTGGCCATGTAATGTCTACCTATGAGTGGCTTAACATTCCTGTGGTGTGACTAGTCTTTTGTTTTATCAAAATATAGCATTGCAATATTGCTAGTATGGGGGTGTAAACGGACCCAAATGCAAACTTCTGGCATAAAATATACAAAATAAATGTATAATTATAAGGTTGGATGCATCACCCGTGATCCAGATGCAGAACTGTGCCGTAATGATATTTTAAATCATTCAATAAACATTGTTATGGACAAATAAAATTAATTACTATGTTAAGATTCCATGATGGCCCAGGAAACAAATTGGTTGACTGTACAGTATCGATAATTTAAAATACCACAAAAGGGCCTCACGCTAAACACACTAGTAATATTTACCTCGACATTTCGACCATATTACAGTGGCCATGGTCACGAGTAGACTGAAGTGTGGGGTGTCAAGCCTGCCAAGCATAAATAAATTTATACAATAAGTAAATATTACTCGTGTGTTATAAGTCCCGTTTGTAGTATCTATCTAATAGCTTTAAACGAGCAATTCTTGTATATATTTCGGGGATCTCGGAAACGGCTCCAACGATTTCGATGAAATTTGGCATGTAAGGGTTTTCGGGGATGAAAAATCGATCTTGCTTGATCTTACCTCTGGGAAAACGCTTTTTACCGAGTTTTAGCCCGAGAAAAACTCGGTCGCCTTGTACTTTTAATTATGAGTGAAAATCAGGAAAGTTTTAAACATTGTACAGTACTGAAACTGATTGATTACTGAAACAAACAATAGTTTGTTTATAAAAAAAAATGGAAAATTTCTTCAAAATCTGAGTCAAATTGTCCAGGTGGCTCTGTTGCGGATTCATGTTTTGCGTTTGCGTCATATGATATGTTTTCGACATGGTGTGACTCATAACATAACATGTCGAAAACAAGGCTGAGTAGGCATATTATGTATTTTTAAGGTTTAGGTTTAGTATCGTACCTGCCACTACAGTATAATTTTTAGCAATGCCAAGTGTAGCATGAATGTAGATTGTATTATTGGTTACAATTTCTAAAAAAGAAAATGAGTCTGATATCTGATTTTTCTATAGAAATGTTTTATTATTTTCAGCTATGGCGCTTCTTGTGTGGAATGTCAGAGACTCCATGCAGTGTGGGAGGGTGTAGGGGCGACTCTCCGAGGGCGGGTGAATGTGGCCCGAATCGACGCTAACTTAGCTGGACTCAATACCGCTAAGCGGTTTCAGGTCTCTAAATTGCCAGCATTTTTATTGTAAGTATATCTCTATAACCATCTATTACGTAACATTACATAACTGACTCAGGAAAACGCACAGCCCAAACCATTGGATTTGGACTTGATATTTAGCAGATCTAGGTATTCCTTGAGGGTCATAGAGCAAAAAATATTAGCAAAGGTTTTTTCACCGAAAATGCAAACTGAAACATGGATGCACAGAAAAAAATCCAAAAAGAGACCAGCGCCGGGAATCGAACCCAGGTATTCAGCATTTCGTGCTGCGTGCCATACACCACACATTTCAGCCTGCTTTTCTCTTAGGGGCTGTTTCACCATCCATTGATTAGTGTTAACTGACGGTTAAATGTGATGCCTTCTCTATTTGTTTTGTTCGAATAGACGGAGACGGCATCACATTTAACTGTCAGTTAACACTAATCAATGGATGGTGAAACAGCCTTTAAGTGTCGCTGCTTAAGTGACTAAGAAAAAAGCAGGCTGAAATGTGTGGTGCATGGGAGAAATTTGTGTCTAGACTCCTGTTCAGTGGTGGTGTAGGGGTATGGCACGCAGCACGGAATGCTGAGGACCTGGGTTCGATTCCCAGCGCTGGTCTCTTTCTGTTTTTTTTTCTGTGCATCCATGTTTCAGTTTGTATTTTTGTTGGATATCACGGGATGACCGTAAAAGTAACGAATTTGGAGTTGAAATAAAAAATACAAAAAGACTTCAAAAACCAATCTAGCTTTTTTTATCTCCAATAATTGGGGCCTGCTGCGCAATACTTATTTGGTTATAAAAAGCATTGCTTTTATTTTTTGCCAGGCGTCTATTCAAACATAGTTTAAAAGTGTTTCTGGTAGGGGGTTGCAACCATACAAAGTGTCTGGCGATGAAGGAAGTGATTTCTAATATCATTCTGGATAAAATATATAAAAATTGAGTTTTATAAAATAATAATAATAATCCATTTATTTTAAGTAACTATGAGACTCATACATGTTAATACTATAGCGAGTTTGAGGTAGAATTTTATACACCTTTACTATCTTTAACCTGCCAAAGCCACCATTTCGTTGTTAGGGATCGTTCTTAGATAAGACAGATGTGTTAGGAAAATTATATAAAAAAACTCTCAGCTTTTATATAATGAAGATTTGGCCGTCGCGGACTTTTGCTCTATTCTATTAGTATAACAGCAGCCATACATATAATATAAGACTAATTTTCTACCTGTTTTTATTTCAGTTTCCGACATGGGAAAGTCTACAGGTATAACATACCTAAGAACGACGTGAAGTCGTTTGTGACGTTTGCTCAGGATTGGTACAAAAATGCGAAAGCAGAAACAGTTCCTCTAGTGGCTTCGCCATTGTAAGTTTTTTTTTCTGTTGGTCTAACCAAAATATAACATTGTGAAGTAAACCTCACTCAGAAACTAGTTCAAAGTGTTGGACCATGTACAGTCAAGTGCAAAGATATCGACACGGCCTAAATTACAAAAATATGTATACACAAACTTAATGCTAAGTGCATAAAGTCGTGTATACATATTTTTGTAACTTTGGCCGTGTCGATATTTTTGCACTTGACTGTACCAAGTAGTTAACCATACAAAATGTTGACTGGAAAAAGTTTCGTTGTCATACAAGAATTGCCCGTACAAGGTGTTACTTGACATGACATGAATAAATAAATAAATAAATAAACCTGTCAACTCTACTCAAACATTGTTTCGTAATTACAAAATTAAATATACCTACTTAACGCAAAATTAACTTAGAAAAACCTTCGATATCTTAAGTACGATATTTCGAAAACGGCTGAATCGATTTTAATATAACAGCTAGGAACCATTGCAAAGAAACTCGCTTTCACTTACGTGAATGTGATGCGTTTTTTTTAAATAACCGCATCGAAATCGATGCATCCGCTTGAAAGCTATCACTAGCCTGCCATATATTTATATTTATATTTTTATTTATTTTTATTTATATGTATATTTTGCCTGTAATTATTATGTGATTTTTCGTTTTGTTTAAAGCTTTTTATTAATTTCACTCACACATTTGATTCACAACTTGCATTATTCAAATATATTTTAATATATGTTTTAATGAAAAACTTATTTTCAGTGACGATCTTGTGGATTGGTGTGTGGAGATGATCAAATTTGGTGTAGACTTTGGCCTTGATTTGATGGCAAAGTATCCTTGGATTTGGCAGATAGGAGGAACAGGATTCGGTCTTGTGGCTATCACAGCTCTCATTGCCATTGTCAAAGCCGGTCGCTCTAAACCAGTGAAACAGACGAAAAAAGACAAGAAGAGCAAATAATTTTAAGGCCACTTAACACAATTAGTTAATCTAACAACAGGGAAGTCAGTGGTATGATTATAGCAAATTGTGATTATTCTTGTGTATTTGTATATTGGTGACGATTTTTTATATGCATTTATGTAAAATGTTAACGATTTCTCATTATGGTAGTATTTTTGTTAGCATTTCAATTGGGTATTTTAATAAAATTGGATATCCGTCCGAAATTAAGTTAATATAATTTAGAAGAGTATATTTAAGAGAATATATTATTATGTATAATGTTTAACGAGCGTGTACAAGAATTTCTTTTTCTATTTTTCTATAAAATAAGTAATAAAATCGAAGCTTCAAAACAGGTTTCTATTCTAAGTATTTGTACTTATTTCAGTATCTACTAAAATTTTAAATGAAATAAATTACTATTTATAGATTTTATATTTTAAATAAATATGTTTTACACTGATTTTCAAACATTGTTACGATTGGAAACCTATATTGTTATACATTGTTATTTTCATCTAGATACAAGCTAGTATATACTTCAAAGAAACTGAAATACATGAATAAAACAATATTAAAATATTTTGTTTTATTTAGCACTAATCTGTAGTCTTAGAATGTATCAAACATCACTAAATAAATAAGCAGTGCTTACAAACAAAGTAGGTATATTTCAACTTCTTCTCATTTAATTAATTACAATTTACAACAGATTGCTTATATTAAAGTAAAAGATGTACCATCAGCCAAATATGTGGTCTGCCACCCTAAAGTTGATAATCGTTTGCATCTCATAAAACAATAATGCCAATAGATGTGTCTGTCAACTTGAAAGTTCGACTTTAGCGACATTCATTTCATAGGAACTTGTTTAAAAATTGATAGACCACTTATTTAGCTGATGGTACCTAGTTCCATTAACGCATCACTGCCACCGACGCATATATACGTTTTCGAAACTTCGCCCAGTGACGCTGTCATAATTATTCATACATTTTGAACGCACATGTGCGTCGGTGGCACCTGAGCAAATCAGGTGGCAGTAAATGCGTTAACTAGAATTACAATAGTAGGGCAAAAATAAATAAGTACCGTAACTATGTTGTGCTATTCCTAACTTAGTGTGATTGGAAAATTAGGTGTGCACTCAAAACAAACTGGATTACCGGTCGGACAATACCGACCTGATATTTGGAAGCCCAAATGGCTTCGAAATATCAGTGCGGTAAATGGCAATATCAACTCGCTATGACACAGGA
Organism: Choristoneura fumiferana; assembly: GCF_025370935.1. NCBI lineage: Eukaryota > Metazoa > Arthropoda > Insecta > Lepidoptera > Tortricidae > Choristoneura > Choristoneura fumiferana. The sequence goes on along the minus strand of NC_133475.1, from coordinate 10,624,488 downwards.
CCACCCTAACATTCCCGACCGAAATTCTATAAACACCAACATGTTTTTCCTGACCCATGCATAATGAATAATAATGGAAGTGAACACCTATTGCTATATACCGGGGACATCGTAAAGTTCATAACGTTTTCTTGGCCACTAGTCAATTAGGTACTACAGTCAAGGGCAAAGATATCGACACGGCCAAAGTTACAAAAATATGTATACACGACTTTATGCACTTAACATTAAGGCCGTGTATACATTTTTTGCATTAAGAATTAAATAAATTAAGTTATTAAATCTACGCTATTGTTAATATCTACCATCTACGCAAATAATATGGTTAAGTATATTAATCTAAGTGGTACACGAAAAACGGTCCGTATTGACATGCATGCCTCCTGCTTATGCACCAATGATCTGATGCCGTATTGCCAAACATTTCTGACGCTCGCGATTGCAATCAAATGACAGATTTCGCAAACAAGAACTGTCATTTGATTGCGATCGCGAGCGTCAGAAACGTTAGGCAATACGGCCTCTAGTCGGTTTTTATTAGGTTGAGATTTATTATCGCAATAGGTGCGATGTCTGAGGTGCGATGCATACTCTCTCAATTCAAATCAAAGTGGACATGAAAAACAGGGTCGGTATGTACGTCGGTGAAATCCAGACCAGTAATGAGTGACACCCTAAATACATTGTTAAAGCTTTTATAGACCATCCACAAATGCAATAATCACATCACGTAAAACTTAACGCATTCACTGCCACCGACGCATATATGCGTTTTCGGAACTTCGCCCAGTTGTCATAATTATTCATACATTTTGAACGCACATGTGCGTCGCTGGCACCTGTGGAAGTCAGGTGGCAGTGAATGCGTTAAAGTATTTGCTACGTACTGGTTACAAAACTATTTTTAACCTAAAGTTAAGTGCCGCAGGTTTTAAAAGTGGTCAAAGTTTGATAGTAAAGACGTGGAAGAGGAACTAAACATCTTTGTAAAAAAAAAAAGTTGCCACATTCAAGAATATTACGTCCAAAATGGCTCCTATTCCTATTCTTTACTGTTGCACTACTAACTGGAACAGTTTTATTTTGTTGCATATTATGACTATTTTATAATTATAATATTGTCAAAGATCAAAACGCAAATTATTATTATGCATCAATACAACACTGAAGGCGAGACAAATACTTTCTGTACCTATCAACATAAATATACCTATACCATAAGTATCCACATGAAAAAAAAAACAAACTGAACTGAATACCTGTTTTTAAGTTCATAGAGAACAGATGCTGGCAGATAAATTTTAGAGTATTTAAAGGATAAATTAGGTAAGATGGACTCACACTTAATCGATTTTTTATTTGTCAGTTTGTAGTATATTTACGTTTATTAACAATCCGAATTTGAGATTTTTTATATTTAAATGTGATAGGGATAGAACGAAAATGATACGATTTTGTACTCGTATTGGGACCCCTTTCTTTTTTTATCTATAATGGTTAAATACAAATCTCAAACTTAATAATTATTTTAATTAGTAATTTCTAGTCTCATTTGATTGTATATAATACAAATGTTACTAAAGAGAATAGGACCAGTGAGTCATGTCAGTGACAGTAGCAATGAACGTTTATTGTTCTGGCAACCCTAAATATAAAAAAAAACTGTAATACCAATAAATCATTTTTAGGCTTTGAGTTTCTCGAGTCAGATTAGAATCAAATTTAAGAATAGAATACATACTGTCTCTTTTTGTTAATTTACATTTCATTTTGTACATTTTACACATGCTCCAATGCTCCGATGGATATAGGTATTGTAACTGCATAATGACGGTTTAGAACCAATACCGTCTATCTACCATCTTTTAGCATGATAGTTAGGTGTTATTGATTCTTAACAGTTGATAAAGAATTTAAAGTAATACTCAAATTTAGTTATTTTAGCTACATCTAAATTGACTTCATTGGTAGTATTGGTAGTTTGTGTAGCTTTTAAAAAAAACATCAAACATGGATATAAACAGTAAAAAAATAATAGAAAAATAGACTAGCAACAAGGAACTCATTATCTAGATTGTATCAACCTCTATATTAATTCTAAACACCGAGGCTGGATCTGCTAACTCATTTCTAATAGCATTTTCAAACTTTTTGAATATGATAGAAAATTCCATCATATTTTCTGGCTTTGATTCTATCCACATCTTATCAAATTCATAAAATAAATAGCAATAGAACTTGTGGAATAAATTCATGTTAGGTAAGTATTGTCTAGCATTAAACATGTAAGTTTTTGCAGAACCATCCTTTAGTAAATAATATGCCATAGAGGTTAGGTTAATGCCCACAACTGCATATGTGTACCCGTACTTTGGGTGGTGTGAGTGGCTCAGCACATGGCTTGAAGCTTGCGGATATTCTGAAGCAAAAAACAGTAAATTTTCCAGTCCAAGCAAACCCATGCCACGGAAATCAGTCTTAGGATCATCACCCTGAAATTAAAAAAACAATTACAAATAAACTGTCTGTTATTCACATAAATTAGAAAGCCATCATGCCAGACTGCATACTATAGAATATATTAAAATTACTAACCTGGAATCCTATGTATTGCCATTGTTTTGTTACGCGACTTTCAAGATCTTCATTAGGCACCAACAAAGACCACAATTTTAAAAGTTTTTCCTCATGCTCGGGCAGTGAACTATCATAGTGAGTTTTACGCATTTCTTCTACTTCTTCAAGTAATAATCTGTAGCTCCAAATTTGTGCTAAACATCGCCGGAAGGACACAATAAACAACTCATGCAGTTTTGGATTGATTTTCTTAGCCCTAAGAATAATAGCAACAGAAGGGTTGAGTATTTCGGGAAAGTTCCGTGGAACAAAGCTACGCTCTAAAACCGTATTGTCCAAGTATGAAACTACTTGTTTCACGTCCCGAGTTCTAGAGAGCATTAGAGATTTTTCAACATTGCGAGATCTTTCTGCGCCTGGCTTGTCGCCGTAACAAATCCTCTGTAGTTCGCACAGTCGTGTTGTTTTCCTGAGAAACCATTTTATGAAAGGTCTCAGGTACCATTGTAGAACAGACCAAAGGTTGAAGAACACCATTTTTTATTATCTTTCTATTTTACACATTTTCTCACAGGTTGATGCGTTCGGTTGTCATGACGATTATGCCATTCTATTGACGTTTGACTTGACTGACAGTTCAAGTACTATGAATGACTGACAGATCTGACACTAGTTGTGGTTTGTCCGTGGTTGTGTTGATTATAAACTTATAAAGTTGGTCTATACAAATGTTTCCGATCACCCCACTTCCGGTGTGCATGGCGGGTATCAGCGCTACTACTTCTATTCGACACTAGATGGCGCTTTATGTAAAATGTAAATGGTCGGCGTTGTGTTCGGCCGATGGAAAATTAAATAATCATCATCATCATGTCAGCCGAAAGACGTCCACTGGAAATAGGCCTCCCCAAGGCTCTCCACTCAGACCGGTGCTCAGCACAAGCTTTCCGCATCCAACGCGATCCCGCGATCTTAGGGCCGCCATACACGGACTGCTCGAGCAGTAACCCAGTGATCAACATACACGGACCGCTGTTGCAGTCGCGACTGCTTGACCGCATGATGAAATTTCACCGCGCAGCCAACCGCCCGAAGCAGTTGCAACTGCTTGAGCGGTTCGTGTATTGCAAATGACAATTTTGTATGGAAACTGCAGATCACCCAACGGCGACCGCTAGAAGCTGTTGGCACTGACTGCTTAAAGCAGTCCGTGTATGGCGGCCCTTAACCAAGTCGCCGCTCCATCTTTTTGAAGGCCTAGCGACAGCTTCGCAATTCTTCGGGCTAAATAATATCATTATCATTAATATATTGGAAGATGTTCTAAGGAAATCAGTAAAACGTAATAAAGCGCTGGTGGTCTGCGGGGACTTTAATATCGATATTTTATCACAATCCGTTGAAAAAGACCAGTTTATTTCTGTTTTAGAATCTTTTAATTTAAATTTCTTATTTAATGAACCCACCAGTCACAACCACTTCGACCACATGTATAGACAACATTTGCTTAACTTGTGAGTATTTAGAAAATGCTGTTATCAGTGGAGTACGATCGGATCACAAAGCTCAAACAGTGAAGTTACCGCAGGCTAGGGGAGGTGTTAATCACACCATAGAAATTAGGCCGTTGAACAAACAAAGACGACCGTCTCAAAACAAACATCGCGCAAAAGTAAATACTAAAAATCCAAACAAAAATTTCAAAATTTGTTAAATACTGTATGCGAGGAATACGATAAAACGTATAGTAAATAACGTATTAAAATAGGAAATAAACTGTCATTCAATGAATGGGCTACACCCGGAATACATAGGAGTAGGGATGTCTTATATGATCTTTATGATAAGAAATCGTGTACCACTGATGAACGTTTCCACCAGTATGTCAGGGATTATTCAAAATTATATGTAATAAAGCAAAAGCAGTCCATGTAACTAATAAAATTATGATAAAATTAAAACAGTTTGGAAAATTATAAATACTGAAACCGGTCCGTAAGAACACGGAGTCTTCTATATCATTAAAGATTAACAACGTATTAGAAACGGACGCGGTTAAAGTAGCTAACGAGTTTAATACCTACTTCTCTAAAATCTCCATCGAAACGACAAAATGTCTCGCGTCTTCCTCAATGTATCTATTCCAAACTTAAGTAATTTTAAATTTACGCATGTCTCTCCATGTGACATCATTAAGACTTTTAGATTATTGAAAGTAAAAAAAACGGAAGACTTGTGGGGCGTCTCAGTTAAGGTTCTACATTCCATTTTAGATGTCGTTGCTCCAACTTTAGCATTTATTTTTAGATGAAGGCGTATTTCCAGATTTGATGAAATATATAATATAGTAAAGTAGTTCCTATTTTTAAAACAGGTGATAAAGATAATCTCTCTCTCTCCCTCTGATTATCGTCCTGTGTCCATCCTATCAGCGTTTAGCAAAATATTCGAAAAAATAATGCTGACGCAAATGATCTCGCATTTTAATACCCATAAAATCATGCATCCATAGCAGTTCGGATTCACAAAAGGCAGGTCTACTACAGACGCGTGTCATAGTTTAGTTAAATTCATATTGCAAGCTTGGGAGGAATCAAATGACGCTATAGGTGTATTCTGCGACCTTTCGAAAGCTTTTGATTGTGTGGATCATGATACTTTAATTTGTAAGTTATTTTTTTATGGCATTCGTGGCCTCGCTTTAGAACTCATTAAATCTTACCTCACACAAAGAAAGCAAAAGGTAGCGATTAACGGAACGGTATCGGAGGGATCTGTGGTCGAAATGGGAGTGCCTCAATGATCCATTCTTGCCCCATTCCTGTATCTTATTTATGTAAATGACCTAACTTATATGGTATGCCAAAAGTCGGGTATAGTTTTAGTTATGTTTGCTGACGACACGTCTTTACTGTTCAAGGTTAGGTAGAAAAGATACCGACTTCATTGAGCCCAATGAAACCCTGTCCGCGATATCCGCATGGTTTGCTGCCAATAATTTGTTACTAAATCCTAAGAAAACCAAATGTATTAAATTCTCGTTGATGAATTCATCTAACTCGAATTCAGTTTCTAATATAAAGTTAAATGGTCAAACTATTGAATTTGTAAAATTAACAATATTTTTAGGAATAACGCTCGATTCTAAAGGGGCTCCTAGACGGGCCATATTTTCACGGCAATTTGTGGCCGGCAACTATTGGTGTCCCTCTCTTACTCACATGTTAGACAGGGACACCAATAGTTGCCGGCCACATATTGCAGTGAAAATATGGCCCGTCTAGGAGCCCCTTTAACTACAGTGGGGACCTCACGTCACAGCAATCGCGGGTAGATTGAGCTCTGCTGCTTTTGCAGTTTGGAAAATACGGCAGCTAACCGATGTGGCGACGGCACGGTTGGTGTATTTTGCTTACTTTAATAGCATTATTTCGTACGGCCTTATTTTATGGGGATCTGCTGAAGACATTGAGTCAATTTTTATCTTACAAAAGAGAGCAATTAGAGCAATTTATAATTTGAAGACGCGTGAATCTTGATCTTTTTTTAAGGAAACAGTATCCTAACCCGCCGTCGCTTTATGTTTTTGAAATAATCATGTATGTAAGGAAGAACAAAAAGCCGTGGTGGCCTAGCTGTTTGACCTATCGCCTCTCAAACAGAGGGTCTTGGGTTCAAACCCCGGCTCGCACCTCTGAGTTTTTCCAAATTCATGTGCGGGATTACATTCGAAATTTACCACGAGCTTTGCGGTGAAGGAAAACATCGTGAGGAAACCTGTACAAACCTGCGAAGCAATTCAATGGTGCGTGTGAAGTTCCCAATCCGCACTGGGCCCGCATGGGAACTATAGCCCAAGCCCTCTTGTTCTGAGAGGAGGCCTGTGCCCAGCAGTGGGACGTATATAGGCTGGGATGATGATGATGAAGGAAGAACATATTATTATATGATTTTCCCACTAACGTCGATAAGTCAAAGGCTACTAGAAAGACAGGGAAGCTTAAAGTTCCATCTTACAGACTGGCTAAAACTAAAAAGTCGTTTCTGGGAAATATTATAAATGAAACGGATTCAAAATTCAGTTCTATTGTCAAGAAGACATTAATATCTAAGGCGTATTATAAAGTTAATGATTATATCATGGACAGGTATATTTGGAAATAATTCCGATCCGTATTAGCGATCCCTTCAAATAGCGAACCTACTGTGTTAAAAATAAAGCCGTGTTAAATACTTGTGATGTATACATATCATTTAATAATATTGTAAATCTGTTTAAAAAAAATATACCTCATTGAGCTTCTTGCCGGATTCTTCTCAACAGAGGTTTTTCCGAACCGGTGATAGATTTTTTTTGACATTCATAAGTGCTTGTTATAGTCTAAATTGAATACAGATATTTTGACTTTGACTTTGACATTATTCTATTATCGACGATAAACGAAATATTGAAAAATAAAAAAATGTGTTGTGGATTGTAAGTAGGTACCTATGGATTGTAAAGGGAAGGATGAGAAACTCTTACGGGGAAAGTGTCCAGCTTCAAGAGGTAAATAACAGTTATTTAATTTTAATACTTCGCCGGACCCCTTTGCATACACACACAAAGTTTGGCCTCCTCTCTACACCCATACTTGAAAAATTGTAGGTACTTATCGGATGTATACCACGCGCCATATAAATCTGCCTAAAAGTTTATTACTTAATACTCAGTTTTGACGCATGTTTGAGATACTTAAATTTTTTATGCGACGTCTTTACGTTACTCCTGGATTGTGTTCGAATCGCTTAACGGTATAGTGCCTATTCAATTATTGGAATTATACCTTTATTCTTTATTACTAGTCGTGGCAATGAACTTTTAGGTAAAGTTAGGCGGCGGAAGTTATTGGACAAAAAATTAAAAACGAGTAAACTCGTCAACCGGATTAGGGTCAAAGAAAACATCTATTAAATTGAATTTGTGTTTTATTTGATGAAAATTTTAATTCATAAATTTTACATTAAAAGTATTTACAATGCTACACTTTTGGAGCCACATTACAAACACGACGGTCTGTTGTGACAACAGTGTTGTCGCTCAGACGATTTATTTACAAAGGCTAGGTATGCGTGTTAGTGTTTATTGTACACACGGACAGCACGCGGGAAGATGAAAAAATTAAAACTTCCTTTTTGCGTAAAAGTTCGACTGTCATGCACTGTTTTTCATCTTTTCGCGTTCTGTTATAATAAACTCGAATTACAAAATATTCACTGTAATTAATGATATTGCAAAAATTCAAGTACCTACATAAGTAAATTACTTAGTCGACCAAAACAAGTGTAGCGGTACAAAATGACGCGAGTCGGTAGCCTGGCCTGTCAGGCTAAGTTGTACTATTTTATGCCTACGTGTAGCGCATTACGAACCTACATAATATATACTGAGCGGCAAAAAATCTGGCCCTCGAATGTATGCAGTAACAGGCAATTTTGTATGTAGAGTGGGCCAAATTTTGTGCCGCTGAGTATATATTCAAGGGCCTAGCGAGGTACGGGCACGGGAGAGGGGCGCTGCCCCCTCTAATGAATGAAGCTGATTAGCACGATTGCTTACAAATCTCAGTTAAGTTAAGTTAAGATAAGCGCAGCATGTAAATTAGGTATACATTTGGTTTTCACCCCCCCCCCCCTAAAAGAATCCTAGCTACGCCCTTGTGTATATTTAAAACAAAATCTTAATTTAAATTGCACTTATCAATCTAATGTTTACATGACAGATTCCGTCTTACGTTTTAGATAGCAATTAGGTACCTACTATATTTGCAAACTTACAGCTTTATACAAATGGATAGCTTTGATTTCAAATTAATTATAAATATAACATGTTTTATGTTTTCCCTTGATATATTCTTCGCTTGTTTTGCATCCAACTACCCATTCCACACAGAGACATTGCCAAATAATTCGATTTCTGATATTTCATCAAAATAAGTATCTACTCGACCTTATTTGTTTCTGGTTCTATCATTGCCGACGTAACAAGAACACCCAATCAACATACTACCCCGATCAAGGAATTTAGCTAATAGAGCAGGCGCCAAGGGAATTTGCGTATGCAAAATTAGGGGACCGCATTCTGTGAATAGTTTTGAACTCAGAAAAGTTTGCAAATTATAATTCTGAATGTTGCCAGGAGATCCAGTGTTCCATTTTTTTATACCCCATCCCTTAAAACATCATATAAATGGACTGAAAAAATTGCTATTGGAACATTTTAATAATTAATTACGTGATAATATTCATTTTCTACAAGCTTTATACATATACCGAGTCAGTCGATAACTTTCATTTTAGGTAAGTAGTAAGAAAAAAGTATTTCATTATTTTTTTTATTTTTAATACCTACAAGCTTTTTGCTGACTGTGCTTTTTGTAGATTGTACTTTTATCGTCATCTAAACTACATTTTCAGAGTTCCGCCCTTCAGAGACGATCCTAGTTAGACCACCAGAATGTCACTATCCGATTATTGTATTGTCATCAGATTTACATAAGTATGCCAAATTTCAAGTCATCCGGCTACTGGAAGTGGGTCAAATTCAACTTGCAAGATTTGACCCGCACATTTGTACATACCAGACACTACAGACATACATACATACATTGCAAGTTAAATGAAAGCTGGTAAAAATGGGATATTGTCAGGAAAATAATGGTTTAAAAGCATTTTTTCAGTCCATTTACATGATGTCTTAGGGGCTCAGGAATAAAAACAATGGACCTCCTGGCAACATTCAGAAATTTCAGAATCATAATTTGCATGCTTTTCTGAGTTCAAAACTATTCACAGAATGTGGTCCTCTTTTGCATGTACACAACTCCCTCCAGAACCCGCTCCTTGATACTTCAGCAACAACGCGTAGGTATCTTTATCTTATTTCAATCGCACTTCATGTCAATAACAGTTACGTGTGTGATAGTTATCTACATATCTTTACATAGGTACCTACAATTTGAATAATATGCAAAAAAAGGCTATTTTCAGCATTCATCTGTTGGTTCAGTTAGGGTGCAAGTATTAGATATATGCATTTACAATTCCAGGGTCTACGTAAGGGTAGGTACATCTTCCCTAAATAATCGGGTAAAAACATTTTCAACAATACGAAGGAGCATTAAATATAAGTATTTCTAATTAATTTGTTTATTTTTGTAATTATTTATCTCACTAATGTCTTTTCGTGCATTTTATAGATTTTTACCTAATTATTTATATTATATATTTGTCTTACCTACTGTATTTCTAACTAGTTACGTACTTAAAATGGGGCGCCAGGCGGCAGCTACAAAAAATAATAAAAAATATTGATTATGTCCAATTAAAGTTTAATGGCAATCAAATTTGTCAATTTGTTTATTTTTTAACTAAAAAATTAAAGTGGCGTTTGACATTACGTAATCACAGCCTTTAGTTTCATTGCTCGTTCATTATAAAAGGCGATAAGTAGGTACCTAGGCGATGCCTTTTACGTGGGTATTTAAATAGGACTTACAAAAACCCACGCGTAAAAGGTTCTCACATTTATATATGGCAACAACAACATCGTCTTGCTAAACTTTAAAATAGTGTGACCACTATCATATACATTATATCTATCTCTAATTGACATGATTGAGATTAGAGTAGTCGGTTTGAGTGCTTAAAATTTGCTGCTCCCGAGACTGTACGAGTAATTAAAACCATTTTTAATGAATATGGAGTATGTACCTAAGGTAACTAACGAAAATATCCTAAAGTGACTTTACAATCCACGCGAATAAATCATTTTTCCAAATGAACCGTTGAACGAGTGAACGATTCATGTAGCACGAGATTAATAATAATGAACATTGTCTAAGTAATTAGGCTTTACATTGAGACATCTGCGATTTATACAAATTCCACTGCTAGGCACTGGCACAGGCCTCCTCTCAGAATGATAGGGCTTGGGCTTGGGCTGTAGTTTCCAAGGCTAAGTGCCGACCGAGAACTTCGCGTACACTATTGAATTCCATGCGGTATGAAGGTCCTTACGGTGATAAAGCTTGTGTTAAATTTCAAATGTAATTTCGCAAATGAACTATTAAAGCCTATTTACATTGTACAACTTTCTTGTACAAGAATCGGCAATAATTGTATAGTTACAATTCTGTCGTTGTAATAATAGTATTCAAGAATTGAACTGAAGTGTTTACACGCGAGCAATAACCATTAACTTGATTACAAGTATTGACAGGAAATAATTGCTACCCTACTTTGTTTAAATTATGACATTATTGCACGAAAATAATTGTATATAAGTCTTGTCAAGTCTAAAACCTTATAGTTGTACGATAAATGACGTGTTGCTGCAATTATTGCATGTACCTATTATGCAGCCGCAGATTTTTATTCAACATTGAACGTTCGATGTGTGGTTGAAAAAGTGAACTAAAAAGGAAAAAAAATTGTCATGGTATTATATTGTAAGAATATTTTTGGTTCAGGATAATCCCTTTTGTGGTTGCTCATTCATCACTATAAGGAAGCGTGCGTAAATAGGTAGGTAACTTCCAGAGGTGTATATATAAATAATTATCTACTTTCAAAATATAAAATGCATGTCATTTTAGACTCTGAGGCATCTGTGTACACCATAATATTAGGAGATTCAGGTTTAGTAGTAGGTATGCATTTGTACCACCTCTTGTTATACAATGTCTGCGTCATGTCATGAGCTTGGGCAGTTAGTTTATCGCAACATAGTTCATCAAGACCCTGGGTATCATTCAGGTCCAGAGTACTTATAAAGACAAATCAAACGAGCCCTAACTCGACGGCGCTATGTCGTTTCATTACTGAGACCCTGTGGCCACCTTCCGGTTCCATCATCGGATTAGCATGGAGCGGCAATTCTTGCATTCAATTAACTGATGAACTCTGTTACACCTATACCAGTATTGAATGCAAGTTGCTTTCTCTTTCTATATGCAAGAATATCACGTTAGGTTTAGACTGAGGATTTTTCTTTTGCCTCAATTTTATTGTATATGGAATATATCCAAGAAAGTTGTATAATGTAAATAGGCATTTACCATTGGAACCTCGATTGTGAGGCTTTAATACAAATAGACCCACGTTCGATGATTCAGACTGTCTTAATCATTACGTTGACTTAGAAAATGTTGTATCTGATCATCCTCTTTATTTGGAATACGGTGTCCGATTTTCCTTTTTTAGCTGTGCCTCTAAAAGTTGCCATAGCCGTGAGTTAGGTCAGTCATTTTAGTTGTAGTTATGTATCTTACCCGACCGAGTATCTAAATAGGAGTTTAAAAGTAAAGAAAATTTATATACTGCCGCCTACGACACCCCTCGACTAAAAATGTTTGCGGCTACTGCTAGCTGCGTAAATATGTAGCGTCAGCATTCTTATTACAAAAGATATGCATTTGAAATCATATCAGCTGCTATTTCCTAAGTAGGTGCTTTGACTACACCCTCTATTTAAGGTTTTAGCGTCTCTCTAGTTTTTAATATTTATAAACCATACATACACAAAAAAAATAACCATTCCGATTTTTGTTAGTCCGAATATGTTATTAATATAAATTTGAAATTAATAAAATGATAATATCTTCAGTGTAACACTAATCGTCTTTTCAATGGTTTGGGATGAAAACGAGCAGGCGGGTCACGTGATGGAAAACAATCACCGCCGTAAACATAAGTTAGTTGAGTTATGGATGCGTTGCCGGCCCTTTGAGAAAGGAGATAATTAAAATTTTGGTACGTAGTGTATCCCAGTCGTAGCACGATTAAGCACCATTGCTTACCGACCTATTGAATGGACAGGACAACGTTTTCATAAACTTATATATTTAGGAAGAAAAGGCTTTATTATGTTTGATTTTGTTTATCTCCACGTCAAGTAACACGGTAATACTGCAAATTTTTGGGCACTGGAAATTAAATTGAAAACCGAAAGGTGACAACGAGTTTCAGGCAATATACAAATTAAAGTAACGGTTTGGAATCTATGCCATAAGACCGGTAGAAAACATGCAGGGTTGGTACGCTCGGTTCCCTAACTTATGCAAGCATGTATCCACTTTTTCATACTAGCTGCATAAAAAAGTGAATACTTATGTTAGATTACAAGATACCCCGTTTACATATTTAAATCAGCAGCAAATACTGCATCGAAAGATATGACAAGGAAAAGTTACATTTAAAATATAAATAGGTACCATCTTCTGCATGTGAAATTGTAAGGTATGATAGAGATAAGGCTAAAGCTATAGGTACACACATTTTTCAGTTAAACGTGTTGTATTTTGCAAATTAAAAGGGATTGCGAAGTAACGTGTAACAGACACTGAAGGCACCAAAAAAGGCCCGGATTAAGCTGAATTTTGAGTGTTTTTTGAATTAGTAATTTAAAATATTTAATAATCAAACCTAACCTTTAACCTCCGCACGCGCTAAGCGTAATTTTAAAGTTACTTCTACGCAAGTTCTACTTTTTAAGTTTATGTTTATGTTACTATCACGATCTACGTTAACAGCCGATAATTTGAATTTATGTTAATGTTGTTTTCATATGACTGCAGTAAATTGCACAAAACAGACAGGTTTGACATAGATATTTTAGATACAGTCAGTAATATAAAATAAAATATTAAGTAGTGTCTAATACCAGGCACTTATATAATACGCCTATTTAATACAAATAAAATTAGATACAAATATAGAAAGGCAGCACAAAATATACATTTCAGTTGTTTAGTTTAACAGGATATAGCGTAATTTAGGTAGGTATCTTATAAAGCGAATGATATGTTATTTTTACCTTACATTTTAAATATTTAAAACGTTGCGAATTAAAGTAGTATCACTTTTGTATTTATTAGAAAATTTAGGGAATGATCACGTTGTACTTTAACATCAATAAACTTTAAAATATTAGTAACATAGCAGAATATAACAAGAGATCATTGCTTAACATCTTTGGTAACAGTTGTCAAATGAAACAACGTAGCGCGCTCTGTGAACGTAAAGAAGCGAAGCCTATTGGTCAGCGTCGGTTCTCGCAGCTATTACGACTGTATACATAGAATTACTAAAGTCGCAGTAGCTGTAGCTACTAGGTACGCGCCATTTCATAGTAATATACATAGATTCAGTATAGATAGGTGCATTAACACTGAGTGCTTCTGTAAACATCATCAAAGAGAATTTATTAAACTTAACTTGAACAGACGTAAGGGGATCTTATAGGTATATTAAATGTAGGTACATAAGTTGAATCAAAGCACAGCCAAAACGCATTTGTTCTTAATGATAATCATTGTTATATTTTAGACACCTACAAAATCTACTCTCAAAAAAAGTTGACTGGTTGGTCCGCTCTTTTAATAAGCAAAAAGCATTTTGTGAAACGATCAAAATGTCAATGAAATAACATTTCAACCATGATCAGTAGGTTTTTCAATGAAAAATAAAGATTATAGTCAAGCCGAGAGCAAATACATAAGTAGTTACCACTAACGACGATTCGGAATCATTAAAATTGTAGGTATGCAGATAGGAAAAATTAGGAAGGAGTAAAAATAACTTCTACTTTAAAAAAAAGTTTAAGTAACAAGGAAAAAGTGATTTTTTTGATATTTTTTTAATTCAGTTTGGTATAGCATCTGATTAAATTATTGGGGTTGTCAATTGTTTTAACTTGAGAAGATTTGGATATCTATGAATCACGTAATCCCGTCAATATAGGTTAGTCACAATGGTATTCGATAATAACTATGTACCTAACGCGGACTAAAACTACTTCTAAGTACATATTAACTCAAGGCTGCAAATTATATTAATGTTAGAAGGCATGTTCATGGTTTCATACTAACACATCTCACGTAGAGTAACATCGTGGTAAGTAGGTACAATTTACAAAAAAACCGATAATCGAAGTTTTCAACAAATACTGACAGTGCTCGTAGTATCATATACAAATCATTTTTGAAATAATAATCTTGAGCTTCGTATTGACTTATAACTAATTAAATTATCTGAATTAAATACTTTTAAGTACACAATATTAAGGTACAGTCAACTTATAAATATTCCATCATTGACTCATGTAGCACTTCTAAAAAGCAATCATTAACATCGATTTATGATATTATCACAACTTTAACTTGTGTGGGTGTGTGTATATATATATATATATATATATATATATATATGAATAAAGGAATAACCGTGGTGATTAAATCTAACATATATAAAAGTTATTATGACTTTCCTATCTTAAAATACAATTTATAACTTAAAGCAATGATTTACAATTGGACTGTCTTACTTAAAGCAGAGTTTAGACTTGCAAGAAAAATCGTGCAAGTTGCATTACATTGTGACGCCGTAAAGCCAAAGCGTTTGTAGTGGTCAATCGAGCGCCGCAATGTATGTAATGCAACTTGCACGATTTTTCTTGCAAGTCTAAACTCGGCTTAAGGTTTGAAATAGATTTCTTTACTCTAAAAATGACAAAACCCCCTATCCCACTGAACATCCTATCGAGGATTGTCTTTCGTTCTCTTCCAATTCATACGCATTACAAAGATTGGTGTACGCTTATATGCACTTTTATTTTCACACATTATTATTTTATTGATCCCTCATTATCCTATCATAAGGTTTCCAGATATTGACAAGAAAGTAATAAAATCGTACTCCATATCAATCGTCGATTTACGAATATTTTTTGAAAACTATTTCAAAACTTGTAGAAAATTCATTCTCTTCTAATCGAATATCTTATCCTCAATGTCAATGACGTTCTATATAACAACAGCAAGCTGCATAATAGTTTTCAGCTTTGAATATGGTCCTTATCCTAATATCAAATACTATCACTATAGTGAGTGATCATCACAATTTGCAATGGCAATGAACGTCAATATCAACCCACACTGCACCGGGTACTGTCGCTGGCAGCTCATCTCATGCGTATATGGCCAATAAAGTAAATACAAGATGTAAAGACACGACTGTCCTTTTCTCGTTAAGCAGCCAGCAGCGGGAAGTAAAGTAGAGGCAGCATTAAGAAAAGGCTTTATAGTGGATAAAGAAGAAAATTAGAAACACGGCGTAGGCAGTGGGGAAGGTGATGCGGGCGATGACGTCGATCGTCTTGGCCACGCGAATCGGATGGGGTGGTTCTTTTTTGCGAACCTGGACGAAACATGGCTGAAAAAAACATAGTGAATATGTAATACCAAGCACTGAGATAATACTGTGCTATAGTTAGGCGTATATGTTTAAACTAGTGATATTTTTTTTGGAACCACTACTTGCAATAGTTCTTGTAGGGTTAAAATTCTTGGTTAAAGTTTTCACTAAGGCTACGCTAGGGTTGTGGCTAGGCATCATGATGTTTGCTAAACATTGGTACCTTTTCGACAGAGAGTCGTATAATTTGTCATTTTTACGTAATAAGAAAAAATAGATCATGAATATTTGGGGGAGAAAAAAGAGTAAGTACGTACAGGCAATTAATAAATGGTTGGTAAGGATGAAGAAAGTTATTGATGACATAATAATAAAAAAAACAATACAGTTAATTACCTCCGATACTCCGCCATTGTTTGCGGTGTGCGTACAGGAGCCCGGTGCACCAGTACACGTCGTACATGTTACCAGGTCTGCAGCACCCGTTGATTCTCTCTTTTTATCTCCCTATAAAGACATCTTTAGCTTTATTACGAATATAACAGTGATATTCAACCACACCACAGGAAACACGAAGAAATATGGGTTTTGATAAAAAAAAAAATATATCCCAGGCAAGATTTACTAAAAGGACCAAAAACAGTTTCAAAATGAATGTCCAGCATTAGAGGAAATTTGTAACATACGACGTCTATAATCAATGAATGACATGATTACGAGTACAAAGACGGCATACTTACAGGCTGGAGCGATCCAAAGCAGCATTAAATTAAAAATCATGCGTTAATTTTTTGAAGACAGGTTTGTGATGATGAGGGGAATGCTTATTTGGACGGTTCGGTGGCATCACTTACAGCGCCGCTTGTTTCTGGCTGGGGCGTGGATGACTTAGCCCACTGTAGAAATGTCATCGCCTCCTACGCAAATTGACAACTATGTTTAGCTTAAGCAAAATGCTATCCGGGTCGCATTGATCTGTGATAATTGGCTGACAAAAGCTTAATGTTGTTATGACTTAATCAACATTTTAATTTTACGTTCAAACCTAAAAAGCTCAATTTAAAGCAACGGTGGCATATTTGAATTCTGCTTGCTGAGTTTGATTTGCGACAGCTAAGTATGCTTAAGTTGTAGAAAATTTGCAAAAGCTGTGTCCGAACTATTGTAAGTATGGGTTTAAAGATGAAAGGCGGCTTTAACTATAATAAATAAGCAACTCGTTGTGTAACTGTAACTGAGTTGTAGCGTGATAGTAACTACTTTTAGTATAAAATACAGCCTTTATTTAAATGATATCGATAACAGCGTTGATGCGGCCATGGTTTTTAAAAAGTGAGTAGGTAAGCAAGACCTTGTTCTTGTTCTGTAAATTTCTACCTTAAATAAAATAATAACCAGCATAACTTACTTTTTAATTCTTACACTTATAAAAATTAGTTCATGCAAGTGAGTAATATCACAGTAGGTAATTAAAAGAAGTTCAAGCTTAATTATGTTAAATTGTAGTTATTTATATCGCTTTCTGTTCTTACATTTAAGGGGTACTAAACTTACCTATTTATTCTGTATGTAGGGTTAACATACATACTACAAAAATTACCTACAGCATGCATAAAACAAATCGTGCAATGGTTCTTTGGTTGAAAAAGATAGTGATCTTGCAAGATTGTTATATTTCTTTCATTGCTCTTTAGTCAAGGTATATGAATTCACAGCCTAATGCACCTGGTTATCTAACTATATTTAAAAACATGGCAGATAATTTTGTTCGGAATGAATGAGAAATATAACAGCGTAATTTTCGGAAAGTGCCAATGAATGTGGCGAAGGTTCTTACCAAAGGGCTGGCCAGTATAATGCCAATCCTGCTCAGGACTGCGGGCAGTCGCTGTGAACACATCACACACACAATTTTGTTCACTCGTGACTGATGGTCTTACGATGTGCAACCGTGAACACGGACTAGTTTGTAGTGGCCAGCAAACTTCCAACATCGATCATGTTAAGTTTGACACGGACATTGGTTACAGAAGTGCACTCACAGTATAAAAGTAATCTTTGCAATGTTTTCTGAATCAGTATATGTCAATGAGAAGCGAATGTTATAATAAATACTGAGGCCACACAAAAAAGTCTTTGTGTTTGTTCAATGAAATGACTATTTTACGATTGCAAATGAAACCATTATGTGATGAATTCTGGCCTACCCGTTATTATGTCAAATATCTGAGCCAATGAAGTCCATGCAGAGGAAAATTTTGAACTGTGAGCATGCTGATACAAAATTACTAAGTATGTTGTTGGTTTCAAAAGTACCGCATAATTCTTCTGTTAGATTGACCAAAACATGTAGAGCACTTTTAAATGTAAAATTAGTTATTCATGAGATTCAATTTTCACAAGTAGAGATGCAAAACAACACGATTGAACTATATAACAGGGTTCATGGATTGTCTCTGTAATTAACAATATAATATTTTTTTTTATCATTTCTTGTCATCTACGGAGCTCTTAAAATCAACAACATAGATGGAAAGAGATTACCGAGGAACAAAAAGTGCCAATTATTGATGACTTGTAAAGGGAAAACATTGCAAAGAGTAAATATCGTAAAAATACGTCGCTACTTATTTTGGAAAAATGTAAAGTTGTCACTTTGACATGGTTTCGATTAAATGGACTAGCAAGCGTGTGAGGATTTTCATTACAAGATCCGTTGCAGATAGAATTCTACTTATTTAAGAAAAGTACAGTCAGTTAAGTTGCATTTATAATAAAAGTTAGGCATCAAATATAGCAGGGCGAAAAATCTGCGCTGCATTCTAATTTATTGGATTTGGTTGTAATAAAGTCAATAGCTGTATTTTAAGGTTATTGTTCTGTGTCTTATCTTTTGATGCGGTTATGTTTCCTTATACCACCAAATACCAAGTCATTAAAGAACGGGAGCTTAAAAGAACATCGTGTTATTGATATACCTTCCGCCGC
This sequence comes from Choristoneura fumiferana, assembly GCF_025370935.1. Taxonomy (NCBI): domain Eukaryota; kingdom Metazoa; phylum Arthropoda; class Insecta; order Lepidoptera; family Tortricidae; genus Choristoneura; species Choristoneura fumiferana. The sequence goes on along the minus strand of NC_133475.1, from coordinate 10,605,690 downwards.
CTAACTTTGCCTAAAAGTTCATTGCCACAACTAGGTAGTACCACAAAAACTATAATGGTATAATTCCAATAATTGAATAGGCACTATACCGTTAAGCGATTCGAACACAATCCGGGAGTAACGTAAAGACGTCGCATAAAAATGTATCTCAAAAATGCGTCAAAACTGAGTAGTAAGTAATGAACTTTTAGGCAGATTTATATGGCGCGTGGTATAGTAGAAGTGTATTTACAAAATAATTTAATTAAAATATGTATTTTTGCCTTTGTTAAACATAAAAAAATACTGATTAAATAAATAAAGGCTATGTTTGAAAGGCTATGACAAATTTGATAACACACACAAAAGTAAAATTAGTGAATAATTTGGCACACATGTTACACCGACACACTAAAGTTGAGATTCTAGGTCGTCAAGACATCGAATAAAATGTCGTAAGTGAGTTGAGAGTATACAAATGCAAGACATTCACATGCGACCTAAAACCTTAGCTGAGAACACAAAACCACGTCAAAGAGATTTAGATTCAAGTTTTTAAAAGCTCATATTCACCTGTGTCACAGGGTTCTCCCCTGGTCTATACACGACGTTATGCAGTGGCCTCTTTCTCCCCACGTAGTTGACACACACGAACTCGAGTAGAGATGCGTATATAAAGCACATACACACGCCGTCCCACACGTTCATGGCCGTTAGATTGGACACCACTGGCAGGGTGGAACGGAAACCATTCGATGTCGTGAAAAAATTCAACATGGTCGTGACACCTGCGCAGCAGAGAAAGACGTATTACATTTATGATTTCAGATAAAGAAATAAAAGAAAAACTTTTAAATTATTTGTTTTACTCTATACAGATATAGCAACTAATGTGTATTTCCATCGGGAAAAGTCGGATCTCAATCGAAATACGATGGCACTCGATGTGTCAATCAATTATTGTTTTAAATGAGTGAAATATGTTCACAAACGTTAAGATGGAATTTTATTATTCACGATAGCTGTACGATGGGTGCTGAAGTTAATTAAGAGAGCACGATAAATACGAACTTTTCCGATAAAATACCATGGAAAATCATTATATATATATGTACTACGTCTGTATGGAAAAAAATTGGATTATTTGCTTTTTGTTTAACTTTTAATTAAAAGGCGTCTACTATAAAAGATAATCTAAGTAAGCGATTTCGAATTGTACATTCTAAACACTTATATTAACAAAATATTTGCAAGGCAAGACCAAAATGCATTAGAATCGGTAAGTACTAAACTCGTCAAAAGTGTCTTAGCATCCAGCACGTTACGAGTAGGTATGTAAGTATTCATACGCTTTTGATTCCAAGACCTTCTTGAGCAGTGTCCATAACATCAACTAACATTTAAATTATTTATTACGTCGACTAGCTACAATATATTAAAAAATTACATCAATTCGAATGTGTAACAATATGATTTAGATGTTAAAATGTGTTTAAATATAAAGAGGTTCGGCAAAAGCTAGTGAGATAATGCTTGTGGTTCATGCTGAGTTATTTAATTGAGTTGGCTTACACTTACGTATGCGTATGTATCTTAATTTAATATTAAGCACGTAACGTGTCTATTACACGGTCCGAATAACAGTTGGACTCGTAACTGGTGAACTATAAATTATTATGCATAAAACACAGTATTATATCGTAGATGCACAAGTACGGAACATTAAATAACTAACTTAATTTTTTAATAATAACCGTCACGCAGCTCCATTGCCCATTTAAGGTAATAGCGGTAACAAGTAAAATTTAAAAATATCTACTATAAAAGACTATTTAAACCCAAAATAGTCCTGCAGTCACTGAGGCCGCGTAATATGCACGGTGCGTCTTTAAAAGGAATAAACGGATACCACTATCAGTACGCTACACTTCTTTTGCGTGCTAAAGTTTATCATAGATAGATCACCTGTTGTTTGCACCCAAAATATATTTCGTATTACCACAAAAACTTAGAAAATCATTGAACATGTATTGTGACATAATATTGTTAACACCGATCCCCGACTCGATGTATGTAAACATTAAAAATAAAAATGCATTGTTAAGAGTATAATATAAAGAATATAATAGTAGTATAACCCATTTCTTAACCAAGAACGAAATAAAATAATAACACCAACCTATCATAACTCTAGCAGGCACCGCATTCCATTCCAGCCAAAAAGTAATAAACGACGACGTCACCAAAATGATTCCCGGAATGAAAACAGTGGTGAAGTAAAATGATCTATCCCGCGTGAAGATGAGATCCACCTTCAGGCAGCTGTAATTACCTAGAAATAGCAAGCACAATCTAAAAACAATTAAATTTAAGCGCTAGGCCGTGAGAGTTGGTAAGACTGGTTATTTACATCGCGACTTGATCTGCAAAATAGTTTGCTAGCGTGTTCAAGGCAGCCCCAGCCACATCTAGATGCTAAGAAAGGATGCTTAAAAATGCGAGACCGCGCAATCCCGCTGTCCATCTGGCTTGTTACCTATCATGGAACGCGCAGGCACCGCGTTCCACTCCAACCAAAAGGTGATGAACGAAGACGTCACCAATATGATCCCAGGGATAAATACTGTAGTAAAGTAGAACGCTCGATCTCTTGTAAAGATTAGGTCGACTTTTAAACAGCTGTAGTTACCTGCGGAGTTAACATTGTTACGAAAACTAGCACATCAAACAGAATAACATTTACACTTTGATGTATACGATAAGTATAACAGGTTGAAAGTGACGTGAATAGATAATTCCAAGTAACTCCATTCAGTCTGTGGTCTTGTAGTAAACACCAAATGTTTTTAGCGAGTCAAACAAAATAATTAATGTAATAAGTAAACTAAAATACTATCCGGTATGTATGAGTAAAGCGCATAGTGTTCGGATGTAAAGGAACAACTGAATGAAGTGTAGTTTGTTCAAATATATGAGAGCAAACTATTTCAAACACGTGCATTTAAGTACATCAATTATACTACGTGCATGGTATGAGAGGATGATACTAAGTACGGACGGTCGGCTGTTTCAGTCGTTGCTACAGCTAAGAGGACTAAACGTAGAAGATCTACAGCGAGAAGAGAGTTTAATAAATAACTAGCAACTATTTACATTCATCATACATTCAGGTGTTAAGCTAAATGTAATCAAAACATTTACTTGAATTACTTTTGAACTGTTTGCAGTTTACTCTTAGTTGAATACCAAAACGAATAGTATAGGCATGCTAGGATAAAGTTTGTGAGATACTGTAGCGACTTATGAAACAACCTAATGTTACGTGGTATAAATCCGCCGCTTAAACTTGTCATTTGACGCTGAGGTCCGAGTCCCAAGTCTGTGGCCGCGTTACATCGAGCATCCACAACAACGCATTTACTCACACATAAGCGGAATATTACTGTAAATACGACCGGACGGCACCGGACGGAGCTCGCCCGGCGCTCAGTACCTTGCTCCTCAAAGCGTCTCTGGCAAAGATTACATGTCAGCTCTTCGTCTTCTTCGTAAAGTGAATTACCCTCAGCTGCTTGCAAAGACGTTAATACAATCTTACATTCTATACTCTAATTATTTTTACTCACATTAACATTTAAGTTACAACTACTTTTATTAGGAAACTGTTTAGCTCTTTCATAAAAGTCTGTTTCAGTACTGTTTATGATTCAAAACTATTGGATATACTGATCAAACCACTATATGAAGAACATGCTAGCTATACTAAAGTTTGAAACTTCCACAGTCTAAAAGCATCTACTTTATGTTTACATGACATAACTAAAGTTTAAAATAACCTCAAACACAAATCAAGACCAAGCTGAAAAGAGTTAATTAGAATTTGAATATAATGAAAACATCACTTATCCCTTCTGGTGCAATGTGTAAGGATGTGCTTTAAGAAAATAAAATAATTTCGGGAGGCTAAACTACATAATTTAAATTAATTTGTCATTGTTATATATAAATATAATGTTGTAATAAGCAATGTTAATATGTCATGGTCGCTGATAGTGGTCAGCTCACCTCTCCAGCTGGCCTTGATCGGGCAAGCGATCGTCTGGTTTTGGATGAGGTACGCGTTCAGCGTCGTCAACGACGGTGACTTTCGGAGTGTATCCTCGTCATTTTTCCACACGTAAGTGATTGCTGATTGCTCGTATGATACTAAAAATAGAAATAGCATTATGACGTTTATAAAAACTGAGCTTGTCAATTCGAAAATCCGAGTAAATTCTCTGTGAGAGTTCTACTTACTACTTTCTAAGGCAAATGAACACAATGGGTCATCAAAAGGAAAGATGTTGAGCCGCCCCTGACAGGACAAGATTAGATGCCGCCGCATCAAATAGTTTATAGTGCCGTTACGATAAATACGCAACGCGAAGTGCATTGGTATGATCGGGTCCTGAAACACAATTACACGTAATGTAAACTGCCATATCAATGAAACACAAGAGCGCGTGTGATGGTTACTTTACGACCTTCGTGAACCCTAAATGATTTTAAAAAGGCATATATATACATATAAAGGCCAATGAAGTTCAATAAGCGGTTAAAACTAGTTGCGTTTTCATAAATACCCATGAGTGCTGGGAAAATTCCTTCAGACGTGAGCATGGTGGAAACAATTTACTATAAAAATTTGATAACACTGGTTACACTGATACATTGAAGGACGATTGGTGGAAGACTAACCTTGAAGTCGCCGTGCATGATGAAGTAGGTGTCAGGAAGCCATATGTCTTCGTGGTGATGGATGGCGTTCAAGAAGTCGTAGTGCGACTGGTTGGAGTAACGCAGGCGCGGGTCGTACCACTGCTGCTGCAGGAGGAATTCTACTTCGTATTTCTGAAACATATGAGCCTTGTCATCATCCCCAAACTGTCGGTCGCAAAATGGCCGGAAATCAAAAACAGTTATCAAGAAACTGAAAAGACACACATCAGTATACAAGTTTAAGGGAGCAAAAGGTCAGAACGATATATATCTTAGTACGTTCTATTACTGCTAAGTGGCATGGCTGCGATCGTAAGCCGATTAAGGCAAAGTTAACCGGCTCCTTGAAAAAAAGCAAAGGTATTTAGTGGTATATATTATGACATCTACTTACAAGACTAGATTCATCTGGAGATGCTAAACTAAGAAGTAGCACGCTAACATTTACGGTGAGGACACCTGAAAACGAATAGGAAGAAATCGTAAAGTTTTTGATTAATGATCTATAAGCTAGGACAGTATCATACTAACAAAACACAGTAAAGACATACATGCACTTAAGTTAATCTATAGGTTTTATATAGACATCAGGAAGTGACTTGATTTTGTGCAGTAATCTAAAACTTCTCTTTTTTAGATTTGTACTGAATAATCTATCTATCTATGACTGTGGTCTTACCTCTCAAAAGCAAATCATTAAATGTGGGTGAAAGAAATGCCTAATATTTGTCAGCAAGAATTGGAATTAAAAGAGGCATGGTATCCACGAAACGTTGAAATAATAATCCAAACTAAGAATAGGCAGACCCGAGATTTGAAAGACAAAGAAATACAGCATTTTCTATTAAATACGATTCGTGTTTGATGTTTGTGAAAAGAGAAAACGTAGGAAGTAACAAAGCGGAAAATAAAACAAAAGGCACTGTACTGAAATGTTTTAACTGTCAAACGAAGATTTAATTTAATATGGGTTATAACGTTAACCGAGAATGCCTAGTCTAGAGTATAACTGCTGCAGAGAGAATCAACGTCGAACTACCAACTCGGTGTAATAGTGTGCTCAACTAACACATTTAAACAAGTGCATGAAATAAACATAAATAGTGATTTAAAATAAAACATAATTTGTACACAGACATACCGTCAAGAAGAAGCGGTCATGGGAAGAAAACCTAGACATAGAAATAGCGTGCAACAGATAGGCGCTTAATACGTAAGGACGCTACAGCAAGTATATATACAAAGGATGAATTTCTCTTTTCAAAAACATGAAACACAACGCACCGCGATTGTGCGAGCGAGGCCGGAGCGAGGACAGTCCGACCCTATTTTGTGCCAGAGAGTCATTGGGCGATGTTAGGCCACAACAAAATTCTGGATCTGCAATTATTACATCAATTTTTACATCCTTTAAAACATATAGAAAACAATGTAAGACACGTCTATGATAAACTAAAACAAAGCAATCTAATTATAAAATATCTTACCATCTACTGGTGGAAGCAGTCTTTTATCATAGCGGGAGTTTTTCAATAAGTTGTCCAATATCTCTTTGTCCGACTTTCCCGCTGCAAAACTGGAAAGAATCGAGTGAAAAATATTAAACCTCGAACGAAAGTAGATTTCATATAACGAAGTAGTAAATCACAAAAGGCTGACACTCGGCCATCATAAGCAGAAGAAACATTAATCTTAGTAGCATATTATCACGGAAAATTAAGTGTGGCAAACTTGGTATCGATTTTAGATTAGCACCCATTACCTTGCCACAACAAAGGGACGGGCTCAACAACGTCTAAAAGGCAACCATATCCAGTATTGCAATCAGAGATAATGTTATTAACTCATTTGCGGTCTACTCCTTTCACGATTTCACATTGTTTTCGAGAACTTATAAAATTTCTTGATAATCATTTAGACCTAGTCTTTCTCAACGTTTCCGAAGTTGTAAAAGCTTTATTGAATTCCATCCTAATCGATAATTATGTACACGAGGGGCGCAAGGGCTCCACAGACAATTTACATAACACCATCTAAAGGGTATATTAATAGAGCGAGGAACTTCACGCTCCGCCAGCGCTGTGCCGGCTAGCAAGTTACCTTCGCTTGGACGGTCGCCACTCTTGCAGCTTTTACTCAATATGTGTGAAAAAAGTTCAAATATTACTACGCGAAAATCTGAGTTTGATTATAAATCAACTAGCTTTCATTATAGCAGCGCTCTGGATGAGGCAAGTATCTGATCGGAATTAAATTGAAACGTCGATATTGCAATGGACCGCAAAAAGCTGCGTTGGATAATATTTTTTAATGCGATCAACGTAAGTGTTTAATGATGAACATTTGGTCGTCAGTACGGAGGCTTTGTAATGAACACGAATCAGTAGTAGGTACGCTTTTTAAATGGTTACTTTATTGATACAGATTGAAAGATTTTGAGTTACAGAGAGCTAAGCACGCTAACATTTATGGCGACATGAAGCATCTATTTTTTCTCACACACATATTAGATTCTTATATAATATAAATATTATTATCAATAATAATTACAAGATAAATATGCTTTCATTTATTCGATAAAAGCTTGTGTTAATAAAGCTAAAAAGATTGGTCATGTAATTTACTGATATGACATAGTCACATCTAGTGTACTAAAGCCTCGTTAAAACACACCACGGTTTTTATTCGGTGATCAGATACCATTTTTTTTAAATTCAGTAATGCATACGGTAGTTATTGGTTTTAATAAGATTGTAAAATATTAAGCAATTAAGATTTAAGACTGATTGCTTCAGATCTCGCCTGTTCAATTTTAGCTGCTTAATATTTTTTCAACTCCTAACCACCGATTACAAATCATCGTGTAATAAAAAAAATAGAGAAGTTTTCTAAATAACTGCATTTTCGTTCAGACATTATTTAGGTAAATAGAGAAAATTAAGGCTTCACGGGCATCATTGAATCAACTAGGCGACAAAGAGGGTCAATCTTTCTTACATGTCGGATGTGAGTGCCGAGGCGCGGTTGAGCATGAGGAAGAAGGCCACAGCGCGTGCCACGATGCATGTCCAACCCATATTAGGACATCTGTGAACAAAAAGGGTCAAGTATATCGTCGATGACACTGCAATGCCGCGTGACCAACAAGGCAATGCAATCTGACTAGAGATAAAATTTTACAGGAGAGCTGTAAAATTAAATGTTTTTGTGTTTATAAGTATACTCAGCGGCACAAAATTTGGCCCGCTCTACATGCAAAACCTATTACGGCATATATTTGAGGGCCAGATTTTTTGCCGCTCAGTATATATACCAGTTTTTAACCGACTTCAAAAAAAGGAGGAGGCTATCAATTCAATTTTTTTTTTTGATATCTCAATTTTGCTATTTTTTGTAGGTTCGGTAAGCGGCATTAAGACATTGTTAGTTATGCGGCATTATAGTATCATCTGCGATATGATGAAAGCTCGAAAGATTTAAGTTCGCTTAACTTCTCGTTTTTTAAGAAGTTTCTTATCGCTTGTCTCTCTAAAGGCTAGGCGAATGAATGAGTAGTCCGATATGACACTTTGAATTTTTTCTTTTTAACAGTCTCTATTTAACTTGTTACGTTCATAATGTAATGTAAACAAGTAGTGGTTTCAAAATATGTGAACCGTTTTTTGACCTGGTATTTCATTGTGTCTAAATTTGGCGTACCTACTAGTTAGTGTAAGTTTAATGACAGTATTCTAGTAGTAGTATAGGCAGTTAGTAGTGAGGTATTCTGGTAATGCAATTTTGGTGATCTTCCCACGATCGTCTCCGCAGGAAGGAACTCTTCAACTGTTGGCATCGACTTAAACTGGGTACAATGTAAGTAGAGCCAGCAAAAAAAACTTATTAAAAATGACATTCCACTGATAGACGGATCAGCAAAAGATAGAGAGAAAAACTTCGAAAGGGAATAAGATGTATTTTACTGTTATCTGTAATTGAATTTGATTTGTATTTTTCAATGAATTTTAATGTAATTGTAATTAAATTAAGAAATAACTTTGTATTTTTCAGAGTTTCAGTTGCGTGCTTTTCCTCTCACAGAATTTCGTTTTCTCGCGCAGCCTAACGATTTCAAACTATATACGAGTTAATTTCCAATTAAAAAAAGTTTGATTATCATAATAGTGTCTTTGGTAAAATTGGGTTATATTCGTGTTTTTATTAATTTGATCGTAACGGGTTTTAACGTAACATGATACATACAACTCTGATACGTAGGCGTTCGGACAATGCGGTCAAATTAATGTAAGTTCAAATATTCGAATAGCGCAATATGGGTCGCAGATGAAAATTGCTACACGAATTCTGGAATTGAAAATCAACTAAAAGTTTGAAAACTATTGTAAAGTCAAATATACTGATAGGTACAGTAGTTTCATTGTTTTCTTTAACTTTATTGTAAATACGGAAATAAAAGTGTAAAATACTCATGTTTTTACAAGCTTTACTTAACTTCATCTCGTATAATTATTTCTTTGCTTCTAATTTTACAAGTTAAGTTTGATCCAATTCTAGTGGCCGAGTTGACTTATGAAATTTGATATACATTACGTACATAGGTTGGATGACAAGTTCAAGAAGTGTTAGCAAAAAGCTGGTTAAATTTTTTTTGTCTGAATGTTTCCTACATATTCAAATAATATTTTAACATACATAGACTGTTTTTATTGATTTCATTAAGATTTCCGTGCCGATATAACTTAAATGCATAATATTCAGTCGAACACGAGTCATGCGAGCCTCACGAGCACCTCACATGTCGCAAGGTCGTGAATAATAATTATTTTTTTTGCCACTGGCCCGGAATTGAATACACGACCTAGTTTCAAAAGTTGTTATGCTTATGACGTCAATAACGCTTCAGGCACGAAGCTCGCTTTAAAATTTAAATAGCCACCAAGCGAAATTGCAAAAATAATGTAGTCAATTTGAATCAAGGTTGTAATTTGTAAGTAGCTGTTTAAAATTGGAGGAATAACTTTGAGATATTCTAAGCGAACTATGTAAGTGGTTTCCTTTTTTCATTATAAATGTGTTACAGAACCCAATCGCATCTTCTCTTGAAGCTAAAATCGCTTGACCGTAAGTATATCGTTCAATAGCAATTCGATTTTGCGAATGGAATAAACAATGACAAATTATTGATAAGGTGAAATGTCTAACTGTGAAAGTTGGACTAAATCGAAAAATCACTAAGAAACTGCAATCTTCCCAAGGAGACGTAGCCGGTCCAAAACTCTTTATTCAGTCAGTCAGCGCTTCTTCAACCTTACTATGCTTGAAAGGGTTATTGATATTGGATTTTGAAGTTCCCGCAAGCGATATTTGGTGTGCTCTGGATGGGGGAAGCAAATAAACTTTATTTCATGTATCGATTCTTTACGAATGCAATGTTGTGAATATATGTCCAGTTTAAAAATATAAAGATAAAGACTGCTTTTTAATAATTCACGGCTATTTACACTACATAAATTTATGATAACTATGTAACTAGATACATGTCTGCCCGTGATCATGATGCACGCAACTGCGTTGAATTACTGGAAGCTCATTAACATCAACCCTTAACATCGCGTAATGAATATATCTAGTGAAGATTTTTGTGTTTATAATCTGTACAGTAAGAGTACCTTGGAGTCCACACGCCTGATTACAAAAAAATCAATGGAGTTCGACTAAATGTTTCAGTATTTTGATTAAAGTTATGTGATTCGGTTATCTTCAGTTTCACAGTATTTCTGCATAAATGTGCATCTTTTGCACAATGTGCAATTTTGATTAAAGTTATGTGACTCGGTTATCTTGGGTTTCACAGTATTTCTGCATAAATGTGCAACCAACGACTGGCCGTCCTCACATCGTCCATCAATCCCGCTGTCACTTTTGTAGCTAGTGAATGACATATCGCCGGGGATAATGCAAAACCACTTATTTAGCATACGTACATGCCGCGTATCTGCACTACGTGTAGAGGGAGTTTTACTTCATATTTGTATTATTTTTCAATGGATTTGGAGTAAAAATTGGAAATTGGCAAAGTTTGATAGATACCTACCCGAAATTATCCAATACTGGTTACGCGGATTTACGAGTATTTGCTTTATCCCCGATGTTATGTGTGTTAGTTTAAAAAAAAAATATGACTGCTCATCAGGGGATAATTTTGCCAGAGTCTAGTATGTATTTCCGTTACTCGTTAAAAAATGTATGTGTGTATGTAAATTTTTAAATTAAATGACATATAGTGGGTAAAACGGGCTGACAATCTTTGCCATTGTACCTTCTAATAATGACGAAACCGAACGAGACGGTAGCGGACTATTCTGTTAAATGTATCCCGAGAAGGCAAAACATTCAAAAAAATTCCAGTCCAAATTTCAACGACATGCAAATTAGAGTCTCTACTACGCTGTATTTTGTTGATCTTAATGACAGGCAGCACATCCCTATTGAAACGTAGCTTATGAATGGTGAAGTAAACATTTACCCAAGCTAGTTTCTTTGCTAATTTTGTTTTCAAGCGTGACTATAGGTACGTCTTAAGAACGATTGACCAATCGCATCGTTTTATTTACACTGACCCTGCACTGATTAGAAACAAACAGTAAAATTCACTTTGAACCACTTTGACATGTTTACAGTGTGGCAACTAAATCTAAACATCAACACCCTAATCTTCACTCGAGTTAGGAACAAATTCGTTATTTTTTTTTCAACTAATTATGAATTTATAAAAGCTTAACCGTTCACATCTAGTCCAGCAAATCAAGTTAGTCAGATTCGATTTTATCTAAAAGTCCGTGTATAGCGAGGGACCGTATCCAATTAACAATCTGTCTATGTCCAGGCCAGAGAGTTATCTAAGCTATGTGACGTTTCATTTAAATACCTAGCGGAACAACCCCGTTCCTGTTCAGGCATGATCTTATTTCTGAAGTTGTGTGATATTTTATATTTGAAGCACAAATGGTACAGTCTGGTGACTAAGTTTTTTTGTACAGAGCTAATGAGAAGTGGGTGCATGCAGGCTGAGTTTTCGGTCTTAGTGATAGATAGTAGGTAGTACATTCAATAAAAAATACCTACAGTGAACGTTAAGCTTACATTAAAAAAATACAAGAATTTCTTTATAACCGATGAAAACAATTTGTCTGTCCGATTTTTTTCATTGCCTATTGGGTAGGAGACACCTCAAACTTTAACAAAAAACATCAGTAAGGGTAAATAAGGGATAGGCATTATTTACTTCTGAAAAGTTTTGTTTGTCAGAGAGTTACATGTTCATCTCGGCCCATTAGATATAATATACGTCCCATTGTAGGGCACAGGCCTAAAAAAATGAGAGGACTTGGGCCGTAGTTCTCATGGTTCAGTGCGGATTTGGAACTTTACAGACATCATCGAATTTTTTCCAGGTTTCGTCATGATTTTACCGTAAAACTCAAGGGAAAACTCAAATGATACACAAAAATGCTCTCGAACCCACGAACCTCTGCTTGAGAGACCATAGTGCAAACCAGAGGCCGTATTGGCTAAGGCGTGGACGCTTGCTATCGCATTCATTATTTCTTTCTGTCTAACGGGGCTGTTTTACCACCCATTGATAAAATTTATTTGACGGATAAATGTGATGCCGTCACCGTCTATTCGAACAAAACAAACAGAGACGGCATCACATTTTTTCGTCAAATAAATTTAATCAATGGATGGTGAAACAGGGGGTTAATCTCACACCTTTCTGCTGACTGCAGATCGGAGCCGGCATGTGGAGAGATCAACGCGTTCGCGCCGGCGTCGTCCGCCGCACCATCACGCTGCTATCTGGAACAACAATTATTAATTACTTAAATTTATTTCGATCAAATTGACCATAGTTACGAGTGGGTGGAAGTTGCATGTCGTATTTAGCAGGCGTTATAGTATTTTCTAAATTTTTTGTCTTCGGCTAATTACAATGTTAAAACCATAGGCATGCATTGTGTCAATTCTAGGGTAGACAGTGCTGTGGCGCGAGCTAGCGCTACCTATTACCCTAGAATTGACCCGATGCCCGCCCTTAAGTAGTTAAAACAGTTAACAAAAGTGATGGGATATGTCAGAAGCAGCGTGTCAATAAAACGAACATGAAGTAATGACACGGCTCCCTCTAAACATTCCATACGCCGCGGCAGGAATAATACAAATGTGGGCCCACTCTTAGACACGGGGTGCGACGTCGGAAGCCACCCTGAGTGCTTGAACGTTACAACTCCTTCTAACCGACCCTCCTCATGGGGTGAGGAATAGTAACGCCTGGGCCTGGTGCACCCTGAGCTACAACGGCTAACTTAATTTTTTTGTAAATTGGTTAGTCGTTGGCTAATATCCTCGTGTGCGAGCCATGGGGCTCGCTGGGCGAGGGTATATGGATACCCGAACAGGGCTAAATGCATAAAACGTATTTCCACACCATAAAAAAGTCTCTTAAGACAAAATGTGACTGCTAACCGTTCTTCCAGAATCTTATTTCACCTAAGGCGTACATTTGTGTGCACGATATCCTACACGCAGAATTGTTTTTGTTACATTTGCATAGACATCGCCCACTTTCCTTGTAACAGGCGAAGGGAGCCGAATACCGACATGCTCTTAAAGCATTAAGCCAAACGGAGGCGCCATATTGTCATTAATTGGTGCCAAAATCAGCCACTAACAACGGGGCAGACAGGCAGTGTACGCATACAAAATTTCATTAGTTACGATTTTCATGGCATAGGTAGATAGTGTGACAATTGCACAAGAGGATCACCTGATGGTATGTCGGCATCACTCATGATCAGCTGTGATTGGAGATTGTAGATGCGCTGCCATAGTAGAGGCCTAAAATAGGATATCTATTATCTTGTCTTCCACTTCACACCGGAATACAGTACCACAGAATTACTTAGTAAGTAAGATGGTGATAACGAGCCGGATTGGTCTTGTGGAAAGTCATTGCAAAACTTCTTGATCACGTCGCTAACTACGAAGTTGTCAATTACTTGACTTAAGTTTCGCACACAGTCTCATTCATTTAATGCTGGTTTAGGATTGCCGATCGTACGTGGTTCCTCGGAAAAGTACGAGATTTGTGGTCTGTTGTACGAGGTACGAGGGCACGTTCAACCTCTTATAACTTTGTAATATTAGGTAATTTTTATGTATATGTATAGGCATCGTTTTGCAGCGGAAATTTCAATTAGACTGATTAGAGTTTGTTTGCGGTTCATATTGAGACTATGATGTCGGCGTTCCAGTTTTTTTTGCTCGTCTGATTTTGCCGAAGAAGGTAGTAGGATTGAAAAGATTTTGACTTTCCACTTAGTACGAGGCAAGTACCTAGTTCTACATACATTTCTTAACCCTGCGCTGATTATAGTTGTCTTATGTATGCAAAGTGTCTTATAATATTTTCTCGTGTCAAATTAATCCAATCATCTGCTAAAATACGTCGGATTATTTAAAACACAGTGTATTTTGTCAGTACTTTCGGGACAAAAAAGACCCATCATGGATCTTTCGTTCGTTTAATGCTCTAAGGACACGATGAAAGGGAGCCTTTGATAAGTATGAATAACGGTGTTCAGACAGTTCGATTTATAACTAGGAGGTTACTCCCACTATGTTATATTGGATGGCGATTCGAGTGAAACGAGTCCGATGGTACCACAGAGCGATGGCGCCGATGGCGACCTTGCGTCTTGTTTCATGTTACTAAATATATTAAACGTCGTTTCACTGCAACACAGATTACAGCACAACTCACTTTTAATAACAGGGTATTTGACAACTCTTGAATTTGCTACATTATATATATCATTATGAAAATACACTACAGTCAATTTATAGCGCAGAGAAAAATGCGGCAAAATATTTAAATTAAACTGTTTTTTTTTTAATCCATACAACTAACTGTCCGTTCCTAAATCGCTTTTAGCTGTGCAGTAGGAATGGCGCTACATGCGTGTGATATCACATGCTAGTACTTCTTTTTCTGTCTTATCTTGAATTGCAAACTGTTCTTACTCTAATATACTAAAGGTAGCTTAAAAATTGATTTTTGTTCGCTGTTAGGTACGCATTGTTACGCTTCAGATAAAACAAAAAAATAGTCTAATACTGGATTACAGTCAAGAAAACAATGAAAAGTTTTTCCATAAGCTTGATACGAGTATGAGGATAAACTACGAGCATACAGAGTGATTCTGAAGACGTGATCGGGATCAACTCTACGCAAATCTGGAAATGTATAGAAGGCGTCTGGCATTGTATTTTACGTAAAACACATTATTTATTTGTTCTTTAAATGAATAATGACTGCAGTAAACGACATCTCACATGACGGAAATATTAAAAAATAAGTTCACAAATGCCTTTAATAGGGAATATGCAAGCATTTTAAGGGTTCCGTAGCCAAAATGGCAAAAACGGAACCCTTATAGTTTTGCCATGTCTGTCTGTCTGTCTCTCCGTCCGCGGCTTTGCTCAGGGACTATCAATGCTAAGAAGCTGTAATTTTACACGAATATACATGTAAACTATGCCGACAAAATGGTACATAAAAAAATTAAAACATTTTTTTTACAGTACCTCTCATAGACGTAAAGTGGGGTGATTTTCTTTGTCATCTAATCATGTAGGTGGGGTATCGTTGGATAGGTCTTTTAAAACCATTAGGGGTTTTCTACGACAATTTTTTCGATTCAGTGTTGTGTTTTGCAAAATATTCAACTTTAAAGTGCAAATTTTCATTAAAGACGAGCGTCCCCCTCTCTAAAATCTAAACCGGTGGGTGGAAAATTTGAAAAAAATCAGGATGGTAGTAAGTATATCAAGCTTACAAGAAAAACTATACGGTTAAGTTTTCTTGGGAATTATTAGTAGTTTAAGAGCCCAAGGTATAAAATATACCTAAACTTGGAATATTCCTTACAAAACACGAAGTCCTTAGAAAAATACTACTTAACTTTTCGTAATGGCTACGGAACCCTATTTCGGTCGTGTCCGACACACTTTTGGCCGGTTTTTATTTCAAATATAGTTTTATTGTTTGAAAAATCGTGTCGTGGAATTTTTTTTTAAATATCTTATAAAATACGAAGACATGAATATTTTATATTATAAATTAGAGAAATCTAACATGTACCGTGACGTCGTATGCCATGACGACGTAGGTAGTAATTTTACTTTTCAAGAATAAGATGCAAACTTCATTCGCTCATATTATCTTCCTTATTTTTCCACATTATATTGATGATATACGTCATTCCTTTAATTTTGTGTCACGTTAAATTGTTTAATAGTAAGTTTCAAGTAAATGCATTTTCCCTATTAGGTGCTGCTACAAAACGCTAGGTTAGGGTTTTCATCAGAACCGCCTGAAGTATCTATCTACTCGAGTTAATGTATTTAGGGGCTGTTTCACCATCCATTGATTAGTGTTAACTGACGGTTAAATGTGATGCCGTCGCCGTCTATTCGAACAAATCAAATAGAGACGGCATCACATTTAACCGTCAGTTAACACTAATCAATGGATGGGTGAAACAGCCCCTAAATACATTAACTCAAGTAGATAGATACTTCAGGCGGTTCTGATGAAAACCCTAACTAGCGTTTATGCCAAGTTTATGCGTTAATGTCAAGTACCAGAATTAAGCAAAGAATTACTGTTAGCTCAGTTTACTAATATCAACATGTATGAAATGAGGCTATCGCGAATGAATTCGCCGCTAGGGGCGCTAGTGTAGCGTGAGGTCTCCGAAATGTCAAATCTCATAGTTTTTGGGTGAGCTACGCGGGTTTATTTATAAATTTATAGAATAATTTTGTGAATATTTTGCATTACCTGAATTAATTATGGCAATATGCGTTATGAGGCAATGAATGTCTGTGTTTGAGACAGTTTTATCTTTCGAAAACTTTTGTCCTCCCTTTTTTCCGAATAAAACGGGACTAAGCAACACTGTGGTTGCTGGATATTTTATAGTAAGGTTTTAAGGTGTATTAATATTGATTTTAATCTAAACTTTGTTTTAACGCCCGTAATAACAGACTCTGAAAGCCACACAAAAAACCTCACGCAACAGTCGCCATCTAGTGAGACAAAAAACGATAGCCCTCATTGAAACGCTAAACACTTTTTCCGCATGACTGCATAAGTGATCTTTAACTACACTGGCAAGTAAAAATAATTAACATTACTATTCAAATTTCACATCAGATTAAAATGTATGATCACAAAAAGTTACCAACAACAACTTACGTATGTTGAGATTGACACCGCGGATAAAATCATCTTTTTCCCAATTTATTTTCAGACACTGGATTCGTGTTCCCAGTACAGTTATGTTTCAATTAAGGTTTAATTTTACTGGCTAGTATAAATGTTGACGCTGCGCCGTTAAATTCAACATCATATAACCTTTTTCATTAGCTCTCCCCCGAGCTTAATTAAGTCAACAATGGCTTCCCATTTCTGCAATTCTTATTTTACGGTTTGTTATGCGTGGCTCCACATTGGCACTTACTGCATTCTGCCCAAATGGGTCAGACGGTCGAAAATGGTTTCATAATATGAGGTACTTTTTTTCACATGAAACTACCGTGAGAATCACTCGTATTATATATATTGACTCGGATAACTCGCATCTTAAATCGAGTTTAGCCCCAGCTTATTTCGGGGCTAATCCGTAGCCCTTCCTCTTAGGAGCAAAACGCGTCTCAGCGGCTGCTGCAACACGCGCACTGCTTTTCATTACTACTTTTTTGCATTAGAATCTTCTTTGTTTGCTTTTTATTAGCCTTTACTTAACTTATCCTACTGACTGCGCCAATGGAATGTCAATGAAATTCTGGCTGGAAGCTAACTGGGTTTATTAGGCAAGGTGTTAAATTAAATAACTGAATACCAGAAAGTAGTTTACCTACTCAGAATCGATAGTAGAATCGACTATACTATGTTTTTCACTCAGGTTATGT